>NW_012154285.1:5313811-5316682 GCF_000956105.1 Propithecus coquereli
AAAAGAAAAAAAAAAAGAAAAAGAAAAAGAAAAAAAAAAAGCTTCAGAAATTAAGTTCCATTTCTTCCAGAGTTATCAATATGAACAGTAAAGGAAATAATTACAACTAAACTATTGATTTTCTGATCTGTTTTCTAGCCAGATAGTCTTTAAAATTTTAGAAATCATTATAAATCTTTATCATTCCATAGTTTTCCTGTAGAAACATCGTGTCATGGTTATAGTAGTACATGATAAGAATATTATAAATAAAATGGAATTGATCACATTCTAAACTCACTGATACATGCTTAAAATATTATTATTGTTATTCCATTTTCAACATTTATAGTACTTCCTGATAAGTCCAAAGGTGTAAAAAATTAGTTTGGTTTTGAAAGATTGTCTAGAAATTTTAATTTTATTTTAAGAGACATCATATTTAGTTCAAAGTACCAGAAAGGGACTAATAAAACTTTGTTCTAACCTGATTTTTCCAATTCCTAGTTTGGGGCAAGTCACTTCCTCATCTATAGAATAAGGAGAACAACACATATAAGATCAAGTTCAACATAACATGTGCAGCAGTGCTTTGGAGATTATGTAGCATGAGTTCCTGGGGGGCACATAACGGGTGCTTTATAATTATACCTTGAATAAATTTGTTGAATAAATAAAAATTAGGGTTATTTATTTATTTATTTATTTTTGCCCTGCCTTCCCCCCAAAAGTTAGGTTTTAGTATCTGTAATATACTGAGCCTGCTGATTTCTTGAGAAAATTTTATATAAATGGAAATTCTAAAACAATTTGGAATTTTCTCAGGCATGGGTTAATAAATGAATTATTTAAAGTTATCTGAGCTATAAGTGTACATTCTTCTTGAGTAAAATATCATTTACATTCTCCTAGATGTTTTTGACTGGAGAACTGGAAAGGCAAGCAGTTTGACTTAGTGTTTCATAAATTTTAAAGGCAAAACGAAGGTTCATCAGGATTATGTTTATTCCCCTTCACTCTCATTCCTGTGCACAGATTCTACCCTCACTTCAACACCCACTCTAAATCTCACTTTTTGTCTTGTATAGTATTAAAATATAGTTATAATTTTGTCTAAAGATAAAATACAATATTATTTGTATTATTTATTTCTACATTAAAATTTTTGTTTTGCTTTGTTTTTTAGCTTACAAGAGAAATACTTATTAAAACAAAAAGTAACCATTATGAAGTAGTGTGCACAGAAATTGAATGCTGTCCATATTGTCATGCCTCAAAAACATCTACTGTTAATACTTTGTTGTACATTATGTCATATTCTTTCCCCATGCATTGGGTAACACATCTGTATATGTATACATGTGTGTGTTAGCCAATGCATGGGAAATTTTCATATGTGTGTATATACACATATATGTGTATACAAAAATAAGATTAAACTACATATGCAGTTTTTCTCTTAATAATTTATCTAGAATTCTTGCCACCTCAGTATTTATAGATTTACCTCACTTTTTGTATAACTCTATATTATTCCTTTGAATGGATATACCATGTTTACTTAAACATTTCCCCATCTATAGACATATAGTTTGTTTGCAGATTTTCACTATTATAAGCATTCATGAAGTAAATAGGCTTTGCTTTTATGTTTGTTTAAGTTATGGGCATTTTTCTATAAAATGACTTCCTAAAAGGACTTGCAAGGTTAGACGTTATTTAATGTTTTTAAAAAAAATTTATCCTTTCCCCTTTCTGCAAACTTCTTCAAAAACAAAGTGTAATTTAAGCAAATGAGTTGCCATTGTTTTAAGGGTAGATTAACCGAAAATAGTACTTAACATTTTAATTCTCTTAATTTCCTATGCAATGTTTTGGCTTCTTTTTTTCCTTAAATTACTATTTACTAGAAGAACTGACAGGGAAAGACAAAGTATTTGATAATGGGTTTCATTCTGACTCCAGTAACCTAAATTATATTCCCTAATATATTTATATAGGTATGTTGATTTATAATTTAGTTGTATGATCAAATCAATTGAAGTAAATTGAAAGTAAATCATTATGTTGACTCCCTAGGGAACAGTATACCAGAAATATTGCTGAGCAAGAAAACCTTGGAAAGGTAAGAATTATTACTTATTTTTTTAAATGTGTCTAACTAATTCATATTTTCCATACTACACATGGTTATGACATTGTCATTCTTTTCAGAAGGTTTTACAGGGGAAATGGTTAATTCCTTTCAAAGATGAAGACCCTTTTTTAGTAATTTAGTTTTATAGAAATAAAGGCACAATGGATTTTTGAAAGGAAAAAAAAGAATCACCTAGTTTTAAATAACAGTTTATGGTAATGTTCTGTACTATAGTTTTCAGATTATTCTTGGATATCTCTGTTTATGAGATACTTATAAATTTATTCACTTATTTAATAAACACAAAGCTCTTACTGTGATCCAGGCACTGGTCTAAGCCCTTTCTAACCATTGATTCATTTAATACAAATAATTGAAAAACCTTACTTGCAATATTCATCTCCCTCCCTGCCAGAGCTGTCTGAGGGCTACTGAAACAGGAGTGTATGACTGAATATTATTTTCTCAGTTCTTTGAGCTACTTGTGGAAGAAATGGTGTAGGAAGGGCCTTGACCATCAGGACTTAAATGACCAACTAATTAATTATGCTAATAGGCCTCATAAAACAACACATTTGACAATCATTTTAAAGACACAAGCTTTGTCATTCTTAGAAGAAAAAAAGACCTCTATCAATAAAGGAAAGATGACCAGTCTTACAGGCCTGGCTTCAGTCCTAGGCCTATAATTCCAGACAAGCCCTTTAACCACTTTAGAGTTCATATCCTCAAATTTAAACTGAAATAGGCCGGGC
>NW_012154285.1:5318162-5321217 GCF_000956105.1 Propithecus coquereli
TTTTGGTAGAGATGGGGTCTCGCTCTTGCTCAGGCTGGTCTCCAACTCCTGCCCTCAAACGATCCTCCCTCCTAGGCCTCCCAGAGTGCTAGGATTACAGGCGTGAGCCACCACGCCTGGCTGTTCTACACTTTTTAAAAAAGCTTTTTATCATGGAAATTTTCAAAACTAGATAAAAAATAGAGGAAAAAAAAGTGGAGAAAGTAACTTAATCCATGTGTACACATCACTCAACTTGAATAATTAAACTTGTGACTAGTCTCATTATCTACACCAAATTACTTTTAAGCAGATCTTATTATTTTATCTGATCATATTTCAGTATGTATCACAAAGACTTTTTTGAGTAAAACCATAATACTATTATCATACCAAAAATAATTTAACAATAATTGCATAATATTCAATACCCAATGTTCAAACTTCACCAATTGTAATTTTTTAATGGTTTATTTGTTTGACTCAGAATCCTTATAAGAGTCCCTACATTGCTATTAGTTGATACATCTCTTAAGTCTCATTTTCTCTAGGTTATTCCTCCATCTTTTTTCCTTATGATTTGTTGGAAGAAAAAACCTGGTCATTTATTCTGATGAGTTTTCAACATTCTGAGCTTTCCTGATGGCATCCCTGTGGTGTCAATTAGCTGTTCTTCTGTCCCCAGTATATCCTGTGAATTGGTAGTTAGATCTAGAAACTTAATTAAATATGTTTTGATATTTGGCAAAAATACTTCATAGGTGGTGGTATGCGCTTCTATCAGGAGGCTCTCTTTTTGTGATGTAGACAGTCATTGATACTCACTTAGATCCATAATTTATTAGAGGTTGCACAGTGGTTTATGTTGTTCCTTCTTCATTTATTGGCTAGCATAATTCTATAAAGAGCAACTTCTTATCAAATATTTAGTTACCTTGAGGTACAGTTCATATAAGAAAGAAAGAATAATTGCTTGATTCACTTATTTACTGGTTTTCAAAATGATAAGTTGATTCTTTGTCATCCTTCTAAAGTATCTCATGACTGCTAGCTTGAACATATTTTATGTGTTTCAATCTATTGTGATTATTATTCCCATTAGTGCTCAAATTGACCTATCTTTGGCAGCTCTTGAATCCTTTTGAAACAACCCTAGTAGACTTCTATGGCTTCTTTATTTTCTGGTGTAACAAAATTCTGGGCTCATACTGAACACTTCCTATCCCAAACCTGGAATCCGACATTTCTCTAAAAAGTGTTCATCTCTTCCTTCTTTGTGATTTGTGAATAAATGAACATTATATTAATAAGACTAGGTAAAAAAATCAAAGGAAAACATCTCAAAGCTGATTTCTCCATTTATCAGAGAAATTGTGAATTCTATGTACCTTATTCCGTGTATGGGATGATACACCATACTCAAAAGAAGAAAAGAAGTAATTTTCATGTTTGAAAGCCTATATCTGAATCAAGTTGTAAACATTCATTTGTATGATATGTTAACTAGAGATGTTTGGAGTTTTAGAACTTGGTATGATTGTCAGTAATTGACTGTCATCCAAAGATTTCATATTAAGTAATGTACTTTTTTCATATAAAAACATTCCTCTTTTTCTTTTATTTTGAAAGGTATCTAGATGGATGCTGTATGTACGGAAATACTTATCTAACTTTGAATCCTTTCAAAGACCCAAACCTAATTGCTAAATCTGGTTAAAGATCATTCTTTCCCCCTTCCAGTGTAGTGTTTTACTGCAGGATCTTTGGGAAAAGTTGTGGCAGCAGTCTGATATCAAGTATATTTAAGCAAAACAAACCAATGACAAGCTCAATCTCCGGTTGTCAGTCTGTATCATTTAAGAAACAAAGCTTCTCAATCCTCTCACTTTCAAAGTAGATCTAAATTCTCAAGGCAAACACAGAACAAACCTAACCTCTCAAAGTAGTGATAGTCTAAGCCCTCCAAACCAACGTAGACTGGACATCCATAGACCTCCTCAGGCCAGCTGTGTTTGCCCCCAACTATCCCACCTCCCCCTTTAAGAACAGTGAACTCTGTAATAAGTAATATTTGTACATTGCAACTATACACGGAATAAATCTGTATTAAATGATAAGGTTTAAATAAGTTACATACTAAAGTCAGTTATAGTCATAAAGTTAAAGATTTCAAACAAATACATGGTTATGAAGCAATTAAATTTAATATTTCTGACACAGTGCCACATCCTGTCTTTGTTTCTTTAAATAAATAACTTCTATAAGTTGTTAAGATTTTTGACAAGGAAATTATTCCAATAATATAAGAGAAGTTGCAGGTTAAGTATTACTTTAATTTAAAATCATGCTCAGAACTCTTAAAATTCTTGGTCTGCCTTAATGACCTTCCTAAATACTTTAGTTTTACTTTACAAAGATAAAAATATTTGTTATAAGGTACATTATTTGTAACATAAACTTATATAGATATATTCATATGCCAGATATTGCATCAAAAATTTGCTAGTTATATTTAAATTACATTTTTAAAATCTTGTTTTGTTTTCTATTGCTGTTTGCTGTTAACTTTGCTTTTGTTACCCATTGCTGGGGTGGGCAGTATATAATGAGTGGTTTGAATCTGGTCCTCAGCTTAGTTTATTCTCTTATTTGGGCAAGTACCTAGTACCAGCATTCTCATTTGTATCCTTGGATCAACTAGGAGATGGACCATATACTGAAAGAGGAAAGGATGAGGATGTTCCTGTGTAATCTGCTTCTGTGTATTTGCTTGTTTTTCTGTCCCTCTTGGTGATTTACTCACACTCAGTGTCAGTGTAGGTATTTCTGTCATACTGTGTTTCCTTTATATATACACAATTGTCTTCTGTTTCCCCTTTCTTCCCCACCTCTCTCTTTTCTTTCCTTCCTTCCTTCCTTTGTCCCCTTTCTCTCCACCATGTCTCTCATTGTCTCTGACTTTGTACCTACTCCTCCTTTCAGTAACCCTTCCTCAACTGGTCATAATATAGAACCAAAGTATATTTTTGCCATTCATTAAAATTTTTTTATTCCTGTTTACAGTTTTAGAGTCAGC
>NW_012154285.1:5321667-5330533 GCF_000956105.1 Propithecus coquereli
CTCACTCTTGCTCAGGCTGGTTTCGAACTCCTGAGCTCAAACAATCCACCCGCCTCGGCCTCCCAGAGAGCTAGGATTACAGGCATGAGCCACTGTGCCCGGCCTAATTTTTTCTATATATTTTTTAGTTGTCCAGCTAATTTCTTTCTATTTTTAGTAGAGACAGGGTCTCACTTTTGCTCAGGCTGGTCTTAAACTCCTGACCTTGAGCAATCCTCCTGCCTCGGTCTCCCAAAGTGCTAGGATTACAGGCGTGAGCTACCGCACCCGGCCAACAAAAACAATTCTGATAAGGATTTTGGCCTATTTAATAGTGAACATTTTTTTAAATTACTGAGCCTTCTCCCTGAAGAATATATACATACAATTTTATTTATTTAGAAATACATAAAGCATACACTGCTTCAGGATAGAATATAATAATAATATTAATAGGATGCATCACACATGCTAGCTTATCAAGTATTTCAGTATCTATCATGTGAAAAAATAATCTTACCAAGTAGAGACTTATTGTCCCCTATTATTAGCCTTAATTGACACTTGAGAAAACTGAGATCCAGAGAAATTAAGTGCCTTGCTTACAGCTAGTGACAAAACCAAGGTTAAAACTTGTGTTCTGGCCGGGCATGGTCGCTTACGCCTGTAATCCTAGCACTTGGGGCAGCCGAGGCGGGAGGATTACTTGAGGCCAGGAATTTGAGACCAGCCTGAGCAACAATAGCAAGACCCTGTCTCTACAAAAAATAGAAAAATTAACTGGACATGGTGGTATGCACCTGTAGTCCCAGCTACTTGGGAGGCTGAGGCAGGAGGATCGCTTGAGCCCAGGGGTTTGAGTTGCCGTGAGCTATGATGATGCCACTGCACTCCAGCCCAGGCAACAGAGTGAAACCCTGCCTCAAAATAAAAAAAAAAATACAACAAAAACTTGAGTTCTGATTTCCAAAATCTACATTCTTTTTTCTACACCATGATACTGTTCTACTTTTCTGATTCCCTTTATCTTTTTCCCTCCTTTCCTTCATATTTTTATCTTACCTTCAACTTCAGGCTGTTCTACATCTACCTTAAATTTAATTAACTTTTATAATCTTAGTTTTGATACATTATAGAAGAATCTGGTTTATTTAACTATTATCCATGAAGTGTATAAATATACCATATTCCTCTGACTCTAGCAATAGAAGTAAATCCCTGCAACTGAGATTTAATTATTCTTAATTTTTTTATGATAGACGCTTCGGGAAAAACAAAAAGCTGTACGAGAAAGTCATGGTCCAAATATGAAACAAGCAAAAATGTGGCGTGATTTTGAACAATTGATGGAATGTAAGAAACAGTGCTTTCTGAAACAACAAAGCCAAACTTCCATTGGTCAGGTAATTCAGGAGGGAGGAGAGGACCGGCTGATACTCTGAATTCGCATGTCATTGTTTAGAATTATTAGTTGATACTACTAACTATAAGCATGATCCCATTATGTATTTCTTTTCTCTAAAGTGATTTGTACAACATTTTGCTTTCGGATTAGCTATTCTTTATTAAGGTTTCTTGGAAAATAATGTTAAGGTAGATTTAGATTTTAAAGTTTTTTCATATGAAAAAGAGGCTTTCATTGTTTTGCTTATTTGAGATATCGGTGGTGTCTTCTGAGTTTTACGAGACAGGAGGCTAAGTTTACTATCTGTAAATGTAAACATATGTCCATTAAGAAACATAGTTTTTTAAAAATGTAATAACCCAGTGGCTTAATGTTTTTCTTAATCTTTTTTTAACTTTAGAGGAATCTTTTAGGAACTAATATCTCTTGTTTTGAAGAAACATTTATACGAAGTTCAGCAATTCCTACAGTTTCACTTCAGTTTCTTTTTCTTCTGTAAAATGCAAAAAAATTTAATATTTTGAATAGCATATTTGTTCTATTTGTATAATTTAAAAGCAAATAAAACTTGGTACATATATCATGGATGTTTATTTAAAATTTGTAGAGTTGTTTTGTGTAAAAATTTATTCTTTTTAAAGTAAGTATCTATATTCTAGTATTATATTAAATTGAAGGATCATTGCTTATTTTTACCAAAAATTTATTTTAAATTGACTAATATGATAGTCTTGGGGACTATAATTTTAAATATAAAAAATTGTCGTAGAAAATAGATGTTATCATATACTAAAAAGTTAGCACGAGATTCCAGATGAGATTCAGGAGTTCAAAGTGCTTCCAGTCTCTCCTTTATTTTGACAAGGTACTTGAAGAGTTCATTGTTTTTCCTTAAATATACTAAATTCATATACCATGCTTTGCTTAATTTTAGTTTCAGTATATTATTCAAAATATCTTGTCTTTATATTTGAAAACTCAAATTTCAAATTGTTAGCATGTCAATCTTAGGCTAATTCTTTTTAGTTACCATAAAAAAATTTTTTTTAAAGAAGAAAATTGTTTCTACCCTGTGCACAATATGCGAACTTGGATCTCTTTGATCCCATATGTGTTCTACTGTTAATTTTTGTTTGAAAACTTGTTTTATAAAGTTTTTTGTGATTGAAGAGCCTCACTGGCTAGAGATTATTGGTAATTCTAGCAGATATAGCAAGAAGAGATGGGATCCATCGGACCAAGGAAAAAGTGGACTTATCAGGAAAGTGGAGAAAGAAACGTCTTAAAAATTTTTTTAAGAAAAAAAGAATTTCAGTGTTAGCAAATGATTTGAATCTGATCCTCTGCTTATTTTATCCTTTTATTTGGGCAAGTATCAGCTACCAGAATTCTCATTTGTGCCTTTAGATCAACTATACACTAAAAGAAAAAGCTTTGTTTTAGTATGTAGAAACAAACCCTTGTTAATTCAGTGTTTTTGTTCATTGAGGTAGATATATTTGTGTGGTGTTGGCTCCTGGTTTGTTATTTTTAAGCCAGTAATAAGTGATGCTCCTTTAACCAGAATATGAATTCCTTTGCAAATATTTGAAAAAGACTAGATGCCCTTTTCAGAAACAGCATTTTATTTCCCCACAGGAAAGTCAACTCACAAGATTATTAAGCCTGATGATCAATTTTTTTTTTTTTTTAGCCCTCCACTATCTTTGGTGCTCCTCTAAATTTTTTAAATCCTTAATAACAGATAAGCCAAAGAATGCTTATAATTCTACTGATTTAATTATTGCTTACCATCTTTATTCCATACAGAAAGAATATGTGGATTAAATACAAAGGCAGTTCCAAAATTACTTTATTAACTGAAGCAGAACATCATTATTACTTCAAGGAAAGCAAATTGAAAAAACCCCTAAAAGTACAAAGTTATTTATAGTTTTTATGTAACATTGGACATTTAGTGATGCAGCTTAATGGGTTTTGTGCAGTGACTTTCCACTCATTTTGTGATTTGATTGAAACATTAAAAAGCTTTGACCAACTCTGACAGTTTTTGGCAGCTGGCACTTACAGAAGAAGAGCTTATTACATTTTTCCTTCAGGATTTATACTCTAGCTAGCTAATTGATGAGAGTGCTTGATCGTTTTGGAAAATAATTTGTCTTTCATGTGATGGCCCAAATAAAGGAGAAAAATGTAGCCTGTGAAATCGGTCTCTGTGTTCACAGATTTCCTTCCTCTAGGACTTGGTGTTGCCAGCTGTTGCATGGGACTGACTGTACAAATTGTAAATTTCAAAAAGCCACTGCTTATCTTGTTTCTTTATTTGTTCAGGAAACAATCCAACTTTAAAGGTTATCTTTTAAGAGGAATCTTATAATAGGACAATGTATTTTCTGTTATAAATCTATTAAGAAGGGAACCCAAGACTATGTATTTTCCAGGTCTGGAGAACATACCAGAAGGGTCTTAGAACATTGTTCAGAGACATATGGAGATCGAACCAGAAATTACAGAACACCTACCTTTTTCTTTAGATTAATACTTTCTGTCATTTTGCTTTAATTCAGCAGACATGAATAATAATAGAAGCCATTTCATTAAACTATCAAATAAATACAAATGTATTATTTATTAGTATAATAATTAGTATATATAACATTTATAAATTTTTTTGGAAAATTTTAAGCTCTGTATTTTTCAAGTGTGTTTCTTAAGTTTTTAAGCTAATATGGTACCGAATACTTTTTGGTAATTTGAATAAAATAAGAGGCTGAGTATGTTGCTCATACTAAATATGTATAAATTTGCAGAATTCTTATGAATTGAATTTGAAAATATGCACAAATGGGTAACTCGCCGAAGCTGCCTTTACAAAGGCAAAGTCAAAGTTTGTATTGAAAAATGACTTTGTATGCAGATGTGTCTGATAGAAACCTTGTCTTACATAGGCTCACATCTTAGATAGTGACTAACGAGTGTGAGTAAAGGACTTGTTTCTACAAAGGGTTCTAGGTGCTTACATCATTCCTCATGCTTGGCATCAAGGAGTGTTTAGCCCTAGGGAGTGGGTAAGATAGCACCCTGATGATCAACCTTCCTTAAGCTTGGTTATATCAGTAACCTCATTGTTGTAGTGAGGTGAAAAGAAGATTATATGTTCAACAAATCCTTCTTTTTTGGACAATCCATTATAGCCAGGAGAGAATTTACAGCCGTTATCCATAAATATGCAATTATTTCTGTACTCATACTGGCTTAGCTCCCGCTCCCCTTCCTTTTAATGAGAGCAATTTAATTAGAGCTGCTTGGTGTGTGGCAGTGAGGCATGAGGTGAGTGTTTTGTCTGGGGAGGATAGAGAGGGATCATTAAAAGTTATCTGTGTGTGTGTTTTTTTTTTCTTTTGAGACAGAGTCTGGCTCTGTCGCCCTGTGTAGAGTGCAGTGCCATCATCGTAGTTCACTGCAACCTCAAACTCCTGGGCTCCTGCCTCAGCCTCCCAAGCAGCTGGAACTACAGGCGCACACCACCAGGCCCAGCTAATTTTTCTATATTTTGTAGAGATGGGGTCTCGCTCTTGCTCAGCTTGATCTCTAACTCCTGAGTTTAAGCGATCCTCCCACCTCGGCCTCCCAGAATGCCAGGATTACAGGTGTGAGCCACCACGTCCAGTCTATCTCTGTAATTTTGATCTTTGACCCTAGTGTCTTAACACAATCTTAAAAAGAGAAAAGTTTACTGTAACTATTATGTGGTCCTACCCTATCCTTGCAAAAAAAACTAGAAAGTAAAATACAAAATTCAAATAAGTATTTTTTTAGAGGCTTGGACAAACATATGCTCTTTGCTCCCATGCTCCCTCTTTTGGCAAACTGGAAGTACTTTCTTGGCAAACACAGATAATTTCACAATTTCCTTTCTAGAATTGCTGAGAGGCTTGAGTCACCAAACTTGGTTTACTGCTATGGAAATTCACTATTCAGAGCACGGGAAGAAAATAAAGATTTCTGTTTTTCAATGGAAGTATAAGTTTCCATATCAGTTCAGAGTGTAATATTAATAGCAGGTTCCTGGCCAGTCATCTTCTTAACTCTGCATATGATAACCTGCTAAATAGTCATAGAATTTTGGAGCTTGAAAGGAACCTCAGAGTGATTCATGTCATCATTTATTAGATTGGGACCTTTGAGGGATCTCTTTCAACCTCTCTAAGGTGCAGAAATCAGTTCTGTAGGGCTTGTAGCAAATGACTTTCCAGCCTCAGCAGTGTACACACAACGCAGCTCACTCCTCGTGAGGAAGCCTATTCCATTGTTAGAGCACAGCCTGATTAGTTCTTGATTCTGAAAGCAAAGCAAACTTACAGAGAAAGGACTTTTTGTAAACATTAGTTCTGCAAAGCAGAATTTAACAAATGTTCTTCCCTGAAGCTCTGTAATCATGATGATGATCATGTTGATGGTTCAAGCAACTAACCCATTACTGAGCACTCCTGTTGTTCTAGGCAGTCCTAAGTGCTTTATGTATCTGAACTAACATAACTCTCACAATAACCCTATGAGGTAGCTGCTATTAAATAACTCCACATTATAAATGAGGAGACTGAAGCACAGAGAGACTTCCATCATATTACACAGCTAATGATTGCAGCACAGCCAGGATCCAAAACCTATGCTCTTAACTGCCATGCCATATTGTGGTATGACTCATGTATGTACCAGTTGTATATATACCAACAGATGGATGTTCATTTATGAACTATAATAAGGTGTGAAATTATTTTTAGTGCTTATTATAAACTTATAGTACCTTTTTAATAGATGTGTTTGCTTGCTATACCTGAAGAACAAACTTTACTAAATGATTAAAAGTAAGCTCTATCACCCAGATGATAGAGTTATACTGAAAGTGAATGTCAAGTAAATGCATGAAAGAAATGAGTAATAGTTTTATATACAGAGCAAACTAAAGCTTTATTGGCCGGGTGCGGTGGCTCACGCCTGCAGTCCTAGCACCCTGGGAGGCTGAGGCGGGTGGATTGTTTGAGCTCAGGAGTTCGAGACCAGTCTGAGCAAGAGCAAGACCCTGTCTCTACTAAAAAAATAGAAAGAAATTATCTGGACAACTAAAAATATATAGCCAGACATGGTGGCACTTGCCTGTAGTCTCAGCTACTCGGGAGGCTGAGGCAGAAGGATTGCTTGAGCCCAGGAGTTTGAGGTTGCTGTGAGCTAGGCTGACGCCACGGCACTCTAGCCCCTCGGGCAACAGAGTGAGATTCTGTCTCAAAAAACAAAAAACAAACAAACAAAAAAAAATATATATATATATACATATATATGTATAAAGCTTTATAGGTGATAATTTAAATCTCATTTTGTGAAAGTGTTAAAATCATGCGTGTCTCTTATTGCTGGATATTTAGATTGAGTCCACCTTTTTACTTTATGAACAATCCTGCAATGAAACTTAAAGGTTGAAATACAATAAAATACTAAGTAAAACGATAAAATTTATTTAATTTAGTTAAATCCAGAATCTTTTGAACAGTTTTATAGACATTTCTTGCTTTTCTCTGTGAAAATGCCAAGAGGCAATTTCTTCCTTTCTTTTTTTTCTCCAGGCTTCTTCTTCTTGGTAAGAGGTAATTTCTTTCTAAATCAAAGAAATTAGCAAGATAATACTTAATTAGAGAATGAAATTGGAAATCCATTTATTTATTTGTATGAAAATATTTATTATCTTCTGTGTGCCAGACACTGTGCTAAGTGCTGAAATATAAAATGAACATGACCTGGTTTTTGCTCTTAGAAGACTTCACAGTCTGAGACTCAAATATTGTACCACAAAAATAAATAAGTGCTATGTATACAAAGAACAGTGAGCTCAGAGGAAGAAGCAAATAATTCTGACAGGGGGATTGAGGAAAGATGAATGGAAAAGGTGGGACTTGAGCTGGATTTGTAAGGATGAGTTAAGATTTTGATAGGCCAGGGGAAGGTGAAGACATAAAGGCATTTGAGGTTGTGGCATGTTAAGGAAATGACAGGAAGTCTAGTATGGCTCAGTAAGTTACACAGGTGTGTGGGGGAGGGGAAGGAGTTCCTACTGTGTGCCAAGGTTTTGTCCTCTTCATATGCTGGACACTCAGACTCTATGAAAGGTGTAGTGAAAGTGTAAGATAAGGCCCCTGTTGTTAACAGGACTAGCTATACATTAAACAGCAGTAAACATATCAGAAACTAATAACCAAGTGCTAAATTTTATGGTGCCATAGAAGTTCAGTCAGAGATCTAGGGAAGACTAGAAGGTCAAGGAAGAGTCAAGGAGGCTTCATCAAAGAGGTGGGAATTGATCTGGGTGTGGAAGGATGGGTAAGATATGGATAGGTGAATGGAAGAGCATGAGAGAACAAGAGTAAAACCAGCACGGATTCACTGCCTGCCTCTCCTGTATTCAGCTCTGTAGCAAACATACTGAGCAGGAGAAGGTATGGCTGCCGCTTTCAAGGAGTTTAAAGTCCAGTTATCAAGGTGAGAAAGGTAACCAGCAATTAAAGCGGTTTATGTAAGTGCTAGGTTAGCCAGCAGGCAAGCAGATGCACCCCAGATTTTCTGAAAGTATTTGATATGATATTTTAAAAATCAAAGGAGTTTCCATTAGAAAAAGCAGAACTCTATTAGACTTCCTTATACTCATTTTATGGCTCAGTTTTTGTTTCTTTTCATTACATATCATGTGGAGTAGCGCTGTAATCTTTTTGAGGTCTAGCGTCTCTAAAAGTTTCAATTCAGTTTTCTGGAATACAATAAAGGCCAAATGGGCGGTAGAGTTAATAATCCTAACGGAATTCAAAGGGAAAAAGACACACTAGGTTGCAGCGATTAGAACAGGCTAGAGGAAGAAACATTCAAGTTAAACCTCTTTTGGAAGCCTGAGTAGAAATTGGCTCAGAGAGGGAGCAAGAGCTCCTGGAGAAGAGGAAGTCCCGAGAGGGGAATGCCCTGGGGAACAAGCCAGGCCAGGCTGGAGGGAGTAAGGGAGTTGGAGATGAAATTGCTGCAGGTTTTGAGTTGGTGCGATTGTGAATCATTGTCTGTTGGTGTGTAATAATTGGACTTACTCTAAATAGCCCTTTGGACCATTGATAAATGAGAGAGAGATTCACTACTTTGTAGAGAATGACAAATGATCACCTCATGGAAGACTGCTCTGATGGACGAAGCGTGGTTTATTTTTTGTGCAACAGAGAAGAACAGTATAGGCAGTAAACCAGTTATTTGTTTCATTGTATTTTGGGGGATATTTTTCACACTAATTCAAAGAGTTAACATTTTATTCTTTGATTCTGTTTATAACTATGTATAATCTATACCATCACCACTTTTTTGTTACATGTAACATTTTCAGATTTTTGAAAAAGATTTGATAATTCTAAGGAATTTAGCTGAGAAACAGAATATTTAAAAGTTATATTTTTATTG
>NW_012154285.1:5331743-5335989 GCF_000956105.1 Propithecus coquereli
CAGGAGGATCTCTTGAGCCCAGGAGTTTGTGGTTGCTGTGAGCTAGGCACTGGAGCCTGGACAACAGAGTGAGACTCTTGTCCCCCCCCCCAAAAAAAAGAATTATAGTCTGATCTTTGTCCTATATGGCATGTTACCAGGGACAGTAACATTTTCTATTTTCACATGTTTTCCTAAGATATTGTAGGCAATCAGAGCATTTATAGATACTATGATGTTGTTAGCAACAGTCTCCAGCATATGCAATTCATTAATTCCCAATAAAATGGTGTGTTAAACACATGCACATGCAAACACGCACCTTGGAAACAGATAAACACACCATATTATAATACTTTAAAGGATAGCTTTTTCTCGAGAATTCCTTGTTGCTTGATTTGGTACCAAGTATTACATCAATTATTAGCCACAAGGTGGGTGATTTTTGACCAGATAGTCAACAGATTTTAAAACTGTTACCACTTAACATACTTTTAAAGATGACCTGTCATATCACATGACAGACAGATCTTAACTTTTTAATTGTTGTGAATTCTTGCACCAGCATTACTTTGCAGTTTCCTAACTCAAAAACCGATGACCTTTATTTTTAATCTGACATTTACTCCTTTATAAAAACAGATTTTGCATGGGCGCGGCTATCCTGTGTACATTTCCATTATTGTAGTGATGTTGAACTAGAGCAATTGCTAAAGTCACCAACTGCCCTAATTAGGTAAATAACATCATGTACTGTCCAAGCTAGTAGATTTTACAGGATAAGCAGCAAAGTTTGCTTTTCCTGGTGTCAGAGACTTCCAACTATACAACTTTTGAACTGTGCTTTTTAAAGATATGAAAAAGAAAAATAAGATGATGTTCTACAAAATGTTCCTAAGATCTGTAGTGCTCAAGAACAATTTTAATGCGGAAAATTTCTCAGAGAAAAGGTAATTTTATTTAAAGTAATGGATTAAATGTGAGTCTTGCTGAACATTTTCATAAAACATTTGTTTTCCAAAGTATGTTTTCTCATCCTTCTTCTAAAAACATGTACAAAACTCTGAGCCAAAGAGTCAGAATATTCCTGCATGGTTTGTGCTTTTTAAGTTTGTCAGTATGTTCCAGGAGCCTTTTTCTCTCTATCCAGCTCTCCTTATGTTTTCAGATACTCTTAACCAAATCACCATTATAAACATTTAATAAGTATTCTTTGCTTTAGAGTAAGTACCTCTCTGTCAACCTTCTTAAAACAGGAGAGATTTCTAGTAATTACAGAATAAAATGATTCTCTAAACTCTTATTATCTGTGTCTTCCATAGATGGAATTCATACCCAACTATCTGCAAATTTACATAGAATCTGGTTTATCCAGATAGTATATTTGCAGTCCCATCAAATTGAGAGTTTGTTTTCTTATCATGCCCATATATCTTACCTTGATCTTTTCATTACAAAATCCAGATGTATTTATTTAACAGAGACAGATCTAATATGTTCCTAGTTAAAATTTATTTTAAAAATCTGTTTTTTTTCTGTCTCTTACCCTCTCCATCTTTTTTTTTTCTCCCTGTTTATGGTTTTTCCTCTCTGTTTATGTGTGTTATCACTTTACTATTCAAACTTTATTCTGATCCTCTCTCACACATTCTCTTACCAGTAAGTTCACTTTTGGAGCATCTTTCAAAAATGTTTTCTATTTTAAAAAGTACATGCTGTGAGGCCGGGCACGGTGGCTCACGCCTGTATTCCTAGCACTCTGGGAGGCTGAGGCGGGAGGATTGTTTGAGCTTAGGAGTTCGAGACCAGCCTGAGCAAGAGCGAGACCCCGTCTCTACTAAAAATAGAAACTATATAGAAAAAATTAGCCGGGCATGGTGGTGCATGCCTGTAGTCCCAGCTACTCGGGAGGCTGAGGCAGTGGGATCGCTTGAGTCCAGGAGTTTGAGGTTGCTGTGAGCTAGGCTGACGCCATGGCACTCTAGCCCAGGCAAAAGAGTGAGACTCTGTCTCAAAAAAAAAAAAAAAAATACATGCCGTGGGTATGATTGCACAATTCTGACCATACTAAAAGCCACTGAATATGTAAATGTACAAAAACACTTTAAATGGGTGAATTGTGTGTTAAGTGAATTATGTCCCAATAAAACTGTTAAAAATAAAAATACATGCTCAATGTATTTTCAATTCAAATAATATCAGTGAATATTATATCAGAAAAATAAAAAGACCTCACCTACCGTGGTCTTCTCACTTCTTAGAGGTATTTCTTAATTAGGTTTTGGAATATTCTTCCAAACACTATAATTGTGTACACAAGCACAAATAAGCCTTTATATCCTTTTTAAATTTTAGACAAAAGGAGTTATATTCACTGTTTTGCATTTTTTTTTCATTCTCAGTCTAATAAGTACATATAGAGTTAATAGTTGTGGAGTATTCCACTGTATGCATATAGCACAATTTAATTAGCAAGTTCCCTATTGAACATTCTTCTACAGGTATCTTTATACCCTTACGAAAATGTATCTCTAAGAAAAAAATCATAGAAGTAGAATTATTGGGTTCAAAAGTATGTGCACTTAAAATTTTAATAGATTGCCAAATTGCCCTCCAAAAAGCTGGTGCCAATTTGTACTGCCATCAGCAGGATATGACACCTAGTTAGCTGTCCCCTTGCCTATCCTAGGTATACTGGCTTTATAGTAACCTTGCCAATATGATAGATTTAATAATTAGTTTATATTTTTAAAATTAAGAGTGAGGTTGAATGTTTTAATGGTCCATTTTTAATTTCTTATGTGTATTTTTCTCTAATTAAAAAGAAGTCTGTAACAATTATTTTAGAAATTTTGAATGATACAGAAAATAAAGTTACCTATAGTATCACCAAGAGATTATCACCATTTACAATTTTACTTCTAATCTTCTTTCTGTGAAATTTATCTTGTGATTGTTTTTAACAAATAATGAAGGTTGGTAAAGGAGCTTTTTCTGTTTAAAATATGCAGTTTACGAAAATGAAGTTATAATTTAGCTACCTAGAGTACTGCTTTGAGCTCTTTTAATCAAGGTGCTATATAAATATTCAGTGGACTGAGCTCCCCTCTGCCAAACTTTTGGGATCAGCTAGTGGAAAAATCATTAACATTCTTTCCTTGACACTGCCTTGTCACTACCAGGTCTCAAACTGGGTGAGATTTCCTAGGAGCCAATAGGTCTTTTAGTGGAGGAGATGAAGCTCTGTGATCCCTTAATGGCATGGAAGATAGAGGAATCTTCTGCCTTAAAAAAGGAGCACACATTTTCTTAAATACATTTGTGTGTATGTATTTACATATATATACTTATGTGTGTGTGTATATATAATTATGATATACACATGTACATATGTAAAACAGGAGATGAGATTGGTGAGCCAGGACAGAAACATGCAGAAGGCGTGGTGAACACGTAGGGAACAGTAAAATGATTAGCACATAGGGTCAGTCATTCAAAGACACAAGCCTGGTATGCCTCCTTATCTGATTTAGACAGTCAGAGCATGGAATGCAGGATTGGTTTCTTTTTTTTTTTGAGACAGGATCTTGCTCTATTGCCTGGCTACAATGCAGTGGTGTCATCACTGCACAGCCTCAGACTCCTGGGCTCAAGCCATCCTTGTGCCTCAGCCTCCATAGAAGCTGGGACTACAGGTGCACACCACCATGCCCAGCTAATTTTTTTTTTTTTAACGTTTTATAGAGACGGGGGTCTGGCTATTTTGTTCAGGCTGGTCTTGAACTCCTGTCCTCAAGCGATCTTCCCACTTCGGCCTCCCAAAGTGCTTGGATTACAGACATGAGCCACCATGCCTGGCCCATTTAACCAGTTTTAAGTGTATGGTAGTGTTAATTATTTGTACGTTGTTTTACCACAGATCTCCAGAACTTTTTCATCTTGAAAGAGTGAAGATTAACTTAACTCTCTATTTCTCATTAACTCTCTATTGCCCTTCCTCACAGCCCCTCCCCTGGCAACTATCATTCTACTTTCTGTCTCTATGATTTTGACTACTCTTAAGTACTTCATATGAGTGGAATCATACAATATTTGTCTTTTATGTGACTGCCTTACTTCACTTAGTGTAATGTCCTCAAGGTTCATCCACATTGTAACATGTGATAGGATTTCCTTCCTTTTTTAGGCTGTACACTGTCCTCTTTAACATTGTTTTTATGGTACAGTCTATTCTACTTTTTTTTTTTTTTTTTTTTTGAGACAGGGT
>NW_012154285.1:5336039-5381422 GCF_000956105.1 Propithecus coquereli
TATGTGACTGCCTTACTTCACTTAGTGTAATGTCCTCAAGGTTCATCCACATTGTAACATGTGATAGGATTTCCTTCCTTTTTTAGGCTGTACACGTTTTATGAGGTATATATAATTATGTCTCACTAGTTTCTTTTTCTTTTTTTTTTTTTTTTTTGAGACAGGGTCTCTCTCTGTTGCCCAGGCTAGAGTGTATTGGTGACACTCAAACTCCTGCAGTCTTGAACCCCTAGCTCAAGTGATCCTCTTGCCTCAGCCTCCGGAGTAGCTTGGACTACAGGCTTGTGCCACCACACCCAGCTAATTTATTTTTATTTTTATTTTTTTGTAGAGACAGGGTCTCACTATGTGGTTCTCAAACTCCTGACCTCTAGTGATCCTCCCACCTTGGCCTCCCAAAGTGCTGGGATTACAGGTGTGATCCTGTTCTACTCTTAATCATTTTTGCAGATACTGTCCATTTTAATGCCCCAGAGCATGGTCAAATACAGAATGATGAGAAACAAGTTGAAATGCACATTTGATTTTCCAAATTCTTTTGTCAAAAACTCGAGAGAGATTTATAAAGTGATTAAACAATGTAGGACTTCTCGGTGTAAGAAAAACTATATGATGCTGAGGCCTTAAAGGCTTTTGGCAAGCCCTTTGTATTGAAGGTTTTTAGTTGTTTTTCTAGAAATGTGTTTGACCTATTATAACTGCTTTTGAAATACTTTGTAACATATCTCTGATGCTGGGTTATTTTTTTCCTTCAAGCCTGTGGTCTTTCTAACCCCTTTAGTTTGAGCTAGCTGTATTCCTGTTTGTGAGTAACACTTGTCCCCTATTCTGTCATAGCAACAGCCTCATGTTCCACAGCTCATTAAAAGAATGCAGGTGCCAGCTGTAGATATTGGTAGGTCACAGAACCTGACAATGGTATTTTTAAAGAAGAATCAGAGTTCATTTTCAGTCTTCCTACCTTAAATTTTTTAACAGCTTTATTGAGCTAATGCACATACCATATAATTCAACCACTGGAAGTGTCCAGTTCAGTGGTTTTTAATATATTCCCAACCATCACTACCTTCACTTTTAGAACATTTCACCACCCCCAAAAGAAACCCTATACCTATTAGCAGTCACTCCCCATTCCCCAAGTTCCCCAGCCTTAGGCAGCCACTAACCTACTTTCTGTCCCTATAGATCTGTCTCTTGTGAAATTTCGTGTAAATGGAAGTATATAATATATAGGCTTTTGTACCTGGCTTCTCTCACTTAGCATACTGTCTTCAGGGTCACCCTATTGTATCATGTATCATTACTTCATTTTTTAAAAAAAATTGTGGTGAAATATACATAAAATGTACAATCTTAACCATGTTTAAGTGTACATTTCAGTAGTGTTAAGTACTTTCTTTCATATTGTTGTGTAACCAATGTCTAGTACTCTTCATCTTGCAAAATCGAAACTCTGTACCCATCAAAAAACAATTCCCCATATCCCCCTACCTGCAGCCTCTGGCACCCACCATTCTACTTTCTGTTTCTATGAATTTGACTACCCTAGATACCTCATGTATGTGAAATCATACAGTATTTGTCTTTTTGTGACTAGCTTATTTAATGTTAGCATAATGTCCTCAAGAACTTTGTCATCCATGTCATTTGTGTTGTAGGTTGTGTCAGGATTTCCTTCCCATTTCATTCCTTTTATGGATGAATAATATTCCAAAGTATAGCTATGCCACATTTTGTTTATGCATGGACCAGTTGACAGACATTCTGGATGGTTTCCACTTCTTGACTATTATGAATAATGCTGCTATGAATATTTATGTACAAGTTTTTGTGTGGACATGCTTTCAGTTCTCTTGGGTATGTACCTAGGAGTGGGATTACTGGGTCATATGGCAACTCCATGTTTAACTTTTTAAGGAACTGTGAAACTTTTTAAAAGCAATTGTACCATTTTATATTCCCACCAGCAAAGTGTGAAGGTTCCAAATTTTCCACATCGCCACCAACACTTGTTATTGTCCTCCTTTTTATTATAGCCACCCTAATAGGTGCGAAGTAGTATCTCATTGTAGTTTTGATTTGCATTTCCCAGTAGCTCATTTTCATGTGCTTATTGGCCATTTATATATCTTACTTGGAGAAATGTCTATTCATATTCTTTGCCCATTTTTTTTTTATTTCCACCTTTTTTTTTTTTTTTTTTTTGGTGTGAGACAGGATCTCTGTCACCCAGGCTGGAGTGCAATGGAGCAATTATAGTTCACTGTAGCCTCAAACTCCTGGGCTCAAGCTATCCTCCTGCCTCAGCCTCCCGAGTAGCTAGGACCTCAGGTGCATGTCACCACAAGTGGCTAACATTTTTATTTTTAAAAAATTTTTTGTAGGGACAGGGTCTTGCTGTGTTGCCCACGCTGGTCTCAAACTCCTGGCCTCAAGTGATCCTCCTGCCTCAGCCTCTGAAAGTGCTGAGATTACAGGTGAGAGCCATTGCACCTGGCATTTACCCACTTTTTAATTGAATTACTTATCTTTTTATAGTTGAATTGAAAGAATACTTTATGTGTTCTGTGTACAAGTCCCTTATCAAACATGATTTACATGACAATGGATTGTGTAGGGATTGTAGAATGGAAGAAGGGAGCTCAGTGGAGGAGGTCGTTGTAGAGAGGTGAGAGATGATGGCTTAAACTGGGACAATAGCAGTAGAAATAGAGAAAAGCGGACAGGTTCAGGATGTTTGAAGTAGAGCCAATAAGATTTTCTGTAAGTGGGAGGTCAGGGAAAGGGATATCAAGGATGACTTTCAGATTTTATCACATGTTGAGTTAGAAAAGATTAAGGGAGAAGCAGATTTAGGTGGGGTGGATCAAAGGAAGAGTTCTGCTTTGTCCATGCTAAGTTTGAAGTCCCTATTGGACATCCGAGAGGAATTGCCAGATAGGAGCTACATCTAGGAGCCTGGCATTCCAGGGAGAGGTCAGGGCTAGAGATAGAGATCTGGAAATCAGTAACATGTAGGTCTTCCCACCCCTCCGTCCCTCTGTGCTCTTTTCAGTTCCCCCTCCCCCAACCTCCCCCAACAGTCTTTGTCCGGTTATTTCCTTATAGCTTCCTATTTCCTCCAGACCAGGGAGTTTCCCCCGTGTGGTCATTCTCTAAAAACCTTCCCATGATGGAACCTGCCCACACCAAGGTTGAAAACCTTTGCCCCTCAACCTTGTGATTGTTCCTTTTCACTTACATGTTAAAATGTGCGATTACCCAGGGAAACTAAAAGGGACAAGTATGTTTGGGGGAGGGGGACTTTGGAAACATTAGAGGAGTTGATGAAGCTCGTTCAGATTTGTATTGGCCCTGAAATCATTGCTAAGTGGTGGGGACGGTGGGGCCTGAAAAGAAAGCGGAGTGGAGAGTTGGCATAGCACGTGAGCCAGCATGGTGCTACTCTCTCTGAGCTCAAAGGGACTTCTGGTACCTTTCTAAGGGGTATTATAATTTGAGAGAGATGCCATGAAGGAAGTCCAGGCAGAACTTTCCTAGGGAAATCACCTTGCTGTGATCATCACTTTACAAAGTCTAATTGAAAAGTTTGCACATCCAGGGTGATGGCGATGGTTGCACAACAGTGTGAATGTACTTAATGCCACTGAGCTTACACTTAAACTGGTAATTTATATTATGCATATTTTACTGCAATAAAAAATATTAAATAGTTTTGTAGATCTAGATCCTAGGACCTAGAATATTTCTATCTGGCTCCCAGGCTACCTCTTTTTCTGTTACCAAGGGATCTAAGACACCCAGTTGGTAATCAGAAGCTCTTACAGGGAGTCTGAAAAGTAGCTGCAGACTCTTAAGGTATTTTTATTTCTAAGTATGTAAGTATGGTTCTGCTGTGGCTGGCAACCTGACCAGGAAAACTGTGTCTTTGTATAAAGCTATATAAACTGTCAAATTCTTGAGGGGGGGAGGGAGGTTCTCTTTTTGTCAGTATCTTGCAGGCCATTTCTCCATTTGTCGGTACACATTCTTTAGTCTAATTAGAGGATAGCGTAATGTGCAGTTTCCTCGGGTCACCCATGGTAGAGGTGCGCTGGCTGCGGGATCGCAGGAGCACCAGCTGTCACGTGTAAAAAGACCTGAAGGGTGGGTGGAAGGTAGCCCCATAATTGAAAGCTCATGGTTGCCTCAGCTACACATCTTTTATGATGTGTCTGCCTTCAGGTGGCTGACCTTATTATTTTTGGATTCTTAGTAGTTTCTTCTCAGAATTTAACCTTATAAAGAGGTTTGGGGGTACTCTTCCATCTGATCCTTTGCCTTGGGTCCCAGTCTTCCTTTCCCACTTCTTACCAATAACAAACACCCCTTTTCTCTGTCTTATCTATTACGCCTGTGTGTAACTAGATATCTGGTGTAAGGGAAGGGCATTCCAGGGCATAGATCATTTTTAGTTTAGGACTAGTATAAGGTGTGGGGATAGTCAACCAAACCCAAGCCTGAGTCCACTGGCAGCTCAGATTTTAAAAAGCATTAACCAGTCTTCCAGGTGCCATGTCCCATCAGTCCCTCCTTTCACCTCGTCTTGGCACCTTTGGACCCCCGTGGTGGTGGTTTATGTCACCTTCCTCCATTCAGCCTTTGAGGGCCATTGCATCTGCCCTCTGCCTGATGGGACGCAGGGTCCGCAGTGCAGCTCTGCCCACTCTTGGCCCTTAAGGGAGTTCCCTGACAATGTCAGCTTAATTTCTACATCCACTTTTACACAACGACCCCATTAGGAGTCTGTTACGTTTTTAAAATACTTAAGACCCCACAATATCATTTGCAACCGAATCAATCCATCCCCCTCTCTTTATACCTCAAAAGAAACAGGGAGGCATCCTTTTATAGTCTTTGAGAGTCACAAAATCTGGGTGGCCAGAAATGAGGGTGGCCCTGCAGAGCCCCTCTGTGTGGAAGGGCAGTAGCGATGTGGACGGTGTGCGGAGCTGCTGGCATTCGTGCAGAGCCGTGGGCACGGGTGGCTCTGAAGTCTCAGCAGCTATTCCGTGTAAGCCACTTCCATGCCCTGGCAGTGACTTTGGGGAATCTATTAGCTTTGCTCCCTAAAGTTAGATTCCAGGCTCCCTCAGAAGAATGGTAAGGGGCGGGAAGAGCAGTGGAGACGAATGAGAGAGAAGCGAGAAAAAGATTTGTATTGATGCTAGAAAAAAATATAAGCTCCTTGTGGGTTTATTTATGCAAAGTGGAGTGCAAATATCTTGACCAGGCTGTGGTTTAGTTCTCTCCTCCCTGACTCCCTTCCAAACTCTCTCTCTGTCTCTCTTTCTCTCTCACACACACCCAGATACACAGAGCAATTTAAAGCTCTGGTCTGGAAAATCTTTGCACTGGGGCGTCAGTAGCTTGCCTTGTGATGACAGGTTTAATGGTTTCATATCTCTGCATTCCTCTGAGACCACCTACCCAGAGGCCACGCCCTACTGACCTGGTTCGCCAGAGCCTGAGATTAAGCACGAGAACGCAGGGCAGTGCCACCCTAGGAGTCCGGAGAGCAGCTTTCTGCTTTGGGTGAATCACTCTGACTCGCTGTGTTACTGTGTCCGCTGTGCTTGCCCTCTGTAATTCAGGGTCCCAAATTATAAAATGGAACCGATGCTTCTAGGAGGCAAGGAACCAGGGAAATCCTGTGTTTTTCTCTTTTTTTGGTTGAGATAGGGTTTCCTAGTCTCTCTTATACAAATCCTTAGAAAACATTTAAACAGAATAGAGTGACAGAAAGCAAACCTGCTCATAAAAGAAGGGAGCCTTGAAATGCCCCATGTCTTTCCTTCCAGAGATGTCCAAAAGAATCTTTAGTAATTTCTGGCCAGCACCCTGGAGTAAGGGGTGGAAGTGATTTGTTTTTCTTTCTTCTAGTTTCCCTTTCCAGTCTGCTCTCTCATGGAGTAGTTGGGGTGGGCCACAGGTTATGGGAGAGAGCAAGGTCCCAGCTGCTCAAGTCTGCCTATTGGATAATCCATTGATTGGCCTGCCCTCTCCGTGGGCCAAAAAACCCCAGCCTTTTTATTGATTAGTGTTTGTTGTTAAAGGAAGCCATGATCTGTGACAGCTGGTTCAGAGCCCCTGCTGTCTGCGGTAAAGCACATCAGGAGGGCAGTGGGCGGCACCGTGGCTGCCCAGTCATCTCCCGGCAGTGCTGGAGTGCCGAGTGCCCAAAAACTAACCGTAGGTTTCTTGTCCTTTTGGAAGTGCCTCGGGTTCTCCTGTTTACTATTGTATTAGTCTCCTGTTGCTCTTGCAACAAATTAGCACAAATTCAGTAGCTTAAACAACACAAATGTATTATCTTACATTCCTGGAGGTCAGAAGTGGGTCTTACGAGGCTAAAGTCAAGGTGTTGGCCTCGCTGTGTTCCTTCTGGAGGCTCTAGGGGAGGATCCATTTCCTTGCCTTTTCCACCTTCTAGAGGCCACCTGCATTCCCTTGGCTCGTGGCCCCTTCCTCCATCTTCAAAGTGCATCACTCCAACCTATCTTCATCATCAAATCTCCTCCCTAACTCTGGCCCTTTGCCTTCCTCATGTGAGGACGCTATGATTGATTGGGTCCCAGCCCTGTCCTTTCTTGGGTTTCTAAAGATTTCTCAGGAATAGGAGTTCCAGTCATTGTCAGCTGGGAGCCGGTGGGGTAAGTACATCGATTGGTGTTTGGAACTTCCCTTAGGACAGGAGGTGGCCCAACATTACAGGTCTTTTGATCTCCAAAAGGGGATGATGACTGCTGAAAAGATTCCAGGAATAAAAAGAAGAGGAACCCAAATGCCTGGGTTATAAGAAATTTAATTGGTAAGGGTGAAAGCGGGCAACGGGGGCCTGTGTGACATCACCGCAGCCTAGTTGACAGCCTTCTCTGTTGCCCCAATTTCGGAATTACTTCACCAAAGCACCACCAGGCTTTCCATCTCTTACTGCCTTTATTTTTAGTTTGGGGTATTTTCTATTGTTTGAAGGTTGCCTTGCAACCCGTTTGCCTGGAGGGTTTAAACAATATAGAGTTTCTTTGCTGAGCAGCAACAGTAGCCAAGAGAGACTGAATATAAACTTTTAAGTCTATTTTCTCAGAGTTTGTACATCATTGATGGCTTTAAACAGAAGAGCTCACGCCCCCAGCTTGCCTCTCCCTGGGGGAGGGGAGAACGGTGGCTGGTGGAGAACATTTTGTGTTCTCTTATCTTTCATACTAGTGGAAGGGGATACGCACCAGAATAGGAAAACAAAATATCTGGCTATTAATATACCCTAAGTCCTCCAGCACATGGATTGGATTTGTTTATTTGTGAAAGGGAAGGATGCTTTTCTCTGACCTCTGGGAGCTCTCCTGCCAGCTGGGAGGGAAGCGGCAGAGCAGAGCCCTCCATAAGGTGAAGGGGACAGGGAACCAGGGCCTAGCTTCCTAGGAAAAGAGAAAACCCTCTGACTTTTCCCAAGAAAAGTTGCTTTTCAGGCTCAAATTGCCTCAAGCCCCAGTAGCTCATTCTGGGAAATTAAGAAAGAAAGAAAAAAGAAGCAGGAGAATTTACCGCATAAGAGCCAGAGTGCCCCCACCTCCCCAAGACATGTGTCTCTATCACCCTATTTTTGCCCAACCTGGGGAACTATTTTGCTCAACCTTGCCAGAAGAGTGAACACACAGGTTCCTCAAGACAACCACTTACTTGGCAGTGAGCAAGGCTGCAAAAGGAGCGCATCCCTGCCCCAGAGAACAAAGGCGGGAAAGAGGAAAGAAAGCAGCCCTGCTCAGGTTTGGGGGTGCTGTCCTTGGACCCCTCAGTGGTTTGAATGAAGGAATGCCTGAGTAGGGAGTAGTTTTCTAGACAGCTAGTTAATGATAAGCCTTCAGCTGGGAGGAGCCAGAAGGGAAGAGATTTCCTTTGGGGGCAGGAGCACACACACGCCTCTAAGCCCCTCACCTGCTGTATTGTGCCAGAGGTTCCAAGGCACCCTTGACTACCTGAAGAGGTCTCTGCTTCTCACCCACCCGGGGCAGGTCACCTCAGGTCCCCAAGCATGTTGGCCTAGCCAGGAGCTCCAGGCAGAGGCACCACGAGAGGAGTGCAGCGTTGGCACAGCCTGCCCTCTCCAAGAGCAAACAGGGACAAAGGTTGGTGTACTTACGGCTGCCTGCGCCTGGGCGCCTGCCACGCCACATGCCCCAGGTTGTCCTGGCGTTGTTACATTAGGCAGGAATCTGTCATCTCTGTGCCTGCTGGGTCACCCATTACCCCAGATCTGATTCCCAGGCAGGGAAGGCTAGGACATCAGAGTGGCAACGAAAGCTTTGGCATAGCTTTAAAACAGAGAAGCTATCGTGTCTTTACCTGTTCAGCGGGGAGCCAAACGTGTTTCTGATGAATGTTGTGATGCTATCGTGGAAGTATGTATGAAAGGAAAGAATTTTTAAGCTAGCTCCTCTGCCTGTGTGAAAAAGCGGGCTCTCTGTGTAAATCACAACTCTTCGGGCATTCTTAGAATTTGAACAAACTTGCTTTGTGCTTATTTCTTATACTGCATTTCACTGCCACCCCAGTGTGTTTGAATTTGCCTCTGCCCCAGCAGATCTAGGTACCCGTTGGGATTCTCTGGGAGAATTCAGACAAGTTGGAGGCCGCTGAGGTTGCCAAGTGTAGCCAGGTCTGGCACAGACTTGGCGTGAGAGAAAGCAGGAGAAAGACGGCTTGGACATTATGAATCACTGAGGCTCCAGCCCACAGCCTTCTTATTTGGGAGTAGTATCAGAAGCAGTGGTGTTTTTCCTTCTTTTTACCTTAGAATGGCCTTCAGCCACCAAAATGATGATATCGTAGCAGCTAACATTCATCAGGGTACTGTACAAAGCATTACGTGAATTATCTCATTTACTTTCCACCTCAAACCCATGAGGTGGAGAGAGCGCTGTCCCCATTTATAGGTGAGGACTGAGGCTCAGAGAAGTGGAGTGACAGACTTAAGGTGACCTGCTGTATTCCTCTGCAATTGTGACTTGCTAGCACCCTATTCTTAAAGGAGAGGAAGAAAGACTATGAGGACAAGTATTTCTGAGGGCTGTGGTTGTGTACAGGTTTCTTAGAAACTAGGGCCCTCTTGATTTATGTTCCGTGGGGCCATCTGAGGAAGTTGTTTAGCTTCTGAGGTGATAGATGAGGGCTGGGTCACTTCTGTTTGCAGAGCGTGGGCTGAAGGGTGAGTCAGGACGTTTCTTCTCTGGTCCCCATCAGTGACTCCTCAGCTGGCTTCTGTGGCTGTGTTTATACCATCATTTTTAAGGCATCAGTACTAGCATAGCAGCTCTAAGCCTTCTCTTCCTTTAGCCATCCTCCATGTGGAAAGAGGCCAAATGGGAGAACTTCCTCAACCATTTCCCCTCAGTGCAGCTGGTACCAACTGGAAACCTAAGACATGGAACACTGCAGCCCAGCCGAAGCCCAGCTAATCTAGATTTCTTTAGAGGCAGCAGGAAGCCACTCCATGGCCTGGTGTCAAAACCCTCTCAGGACCCGTGCGTGCTCTGCTTCCTCGGCTTGACCCCGAGGGGTCAGGGTCAGCTGGTGGGTGAAGTCCATCAACACTTATTCTGTAGATTGGGACTGTCATCAGCAACATACAGAAGAGAGGGAAGAGGAAGCCTGGGATTGGAGTATTTTATTTGGGGCCTTTTCTGGAAAAGTAGTCTTTTTGGAAAAGGAGGATGATAGAGGAGTTTCTACAGAATGGAAAAAGTTCCCTGCATTTATTCTGAGAGGGGAACATCAATGCAACGCCTTTTCCCAACCCAACCAGGATGCCTCTGGCTGCCTTCAGAGCCATTCACTGTGCCCTCACCCTGGGCATGGAACTCCTCTAAGGGCTTGCAGTGTTGGCAATGGACCCCTGGCTCTCCTGGCTGCCCCCGCAGGCCACAGGACCCTCCAGTCTGATGCTCCAGCCTGGTGCCCAGAGTCCAGTTCCATCCTGCCAGGCTGCCTCTGTGTGTCACATAGGCTACACGCACCGGGTTTGCCCTACTCTGTGTTTCCGAATTATACTCACTAGCAACGGGCACCAGCTCTCCCCTCCCAGTGTCCTGATATCCCTGGTTAATAAGCAGCTCACATAAAGACACCAAGCACTGCTGCAGGAAGCAGAGAAAGGCTGCGGCTCTCTGAATACGGTCCAGGAAGCCTTGGACTTGGCCCAGGGACTCGGTGGTGGTTTCTGTTCTCTGCCCTTTGGTAGCCTTCCTCACCGGTTATAGAGGGAAGGGAAGCCTGAACGGTCAGTCTAAAGCTATTATAGACTGTAAGGCAATGAGGTATTTATTAATCAGCGAGAGACTCTTGTGAAGCCTGATCTCTCTTCCTGGAGGAATATTAGTCCTCTTCTCTAACAGAGACCAAATTTCTGCCCTTTAATCTTTCAAATATGTTTCTAGAAGAATCTTAGGTCCCTGTTAATTCAAGCACTAATCTCCCAACTTCCCTCTTTCCTGTCTTTATGAGCTGCCCAGGTGGCACTCTTACTACCCACCCACCCTCTCATTTCCATCTCCCATAATATGTCTTATCTCCCAAGGTTTGGATATGTCCTTGAGATGTCCCTGTGGAAGGAAACAGTGGGGAGTATTGCCAGACACCCTCCATTGTCACCTTGCTCTGAATCAACCCCTACATGCGGAGCTGGATCCCTCTCGCTGGGTCTGCCCAAGTCAAGGTCCTAGTCACCTTTGAAGCCTCCTGCAGGGATCCTAACTGCCAATGAAGCCTTTTCTGAAGCCCAGTAGTATGACATTTTGGACTTGGAAATCCCTAGACAAATATGTCTCACTTAATCCTCACCAAGTTGGCCCCCAGCAGAGACACTTGCCTAGCCAAATCTATCAGGTACCACTAGTTCTTGCAGCAAACACTCCCTTTGTTCCAGGCATTGTGTTCAGGGCTGAGAATACAGGATAAACAAGATAAGGTCCCTGTCCTTGTCAAGCAACCAGAGTATCAGAAGAGACACTCTTGTGAAAGAAGAGTGAAACAGAGGGGCCCCACTCATTTTGAATGCTTCATACCCCATGTCTCTTTGCTCTCCCAGGCTCTCCAGGTGCCTACTCCCTTGCCATTTACCAGCTCTGTAACTTTGTTTAAGACTCAGATTTCTCATCTGTAAAATGGGGTTAGTAGTAGTATCTACCTCATAGGGACATTTTGAAGATAAAATGAAATAATGGGCCAGTCATGGTGGCTCACACCTGTAATTCCAGGACTTTGGGAGGCTGAGGTGGGAGGATCCCTTGAGGCCAGGAGCTCAAGACCAGCCTGGACAACATTGCAAGGCTCTGTCTCTAAAAAAAAAAAAAAAATTGGAGATAGGATCTTGCTCCTGGTTAAAGAGCAGTGGCTCACTGCAACCTCAAACTCCTGGGCTCAAGCGATCCTCCTGCCTCAGCCTCCCAGACAGCAGGGACTACAGGCATGCCACCATGCCCAACTAATTTTTTCTATTTTTAGTAGAGACAGGGTCTCACTCTTGCTCAGGCTGATCTTGAACTCCTGACCTCAGTGATCCTCTGGCCTCAGCCTCCCAGAGTGCTAGGATTACAGGTGTGAGCCACAGCACCCAGCCACGAAAAAAAATTTTTTTAAATTAGCCCACCACAGTGGCATGTGCCTGTAGTCCCAACTACATGGGAGGCTGAGGCAGGAGGATTGAGCCCAGGAATTTGAGGCTGCAGCGAGCTATGATCATGCCACTGCACTCCATCCTGGGCAACAGATTGATACTCTGTGGGGAAAATAAAATGAAATAACATTATTTGTAAGGCACATAGCAGTGCCTGGCACATAGGGCTCAGTCAATATTGGCTGTTATTATTTTCTCTTGAGGATAATATTTGCCAGGGAGGGCAGTGGAATCAGGCAGAACTGGACTGGGACTCTAGTTTCCCCAGGCACTTTTTCTCTTGGGCAGAATCATCTCCTTGAGCATCAGCTTTGTGTATAAAGACAAATTACTTCATAAGAACAAATTCATTGATACATGTGGAATGAAAGTACCTAACACACAGCAAGCATTCAACACATGTAGCCTTTTGGAACTTCTGAAGGTTCCAAAGACCCTAAAGCTCAGGGGAGGTGGAAGAGATGTAGAAAGAAGCCAGCGCCTCCCTTAGGAAATGTCCCCGATCTCTTGGTTAATCCGGGAAGCTTGACTCCCCTTGATTTGATTCTCATGCTCCCAGAGAAGCGTGTTCCATGATAAACCATGTTCCCTCCCTCTGTCCTCTGCCTCTGTACTAAGTACCAGGAGGCCCTTGTCCTGTCCACACTCAGTCATCACCCGGCCCGAGATACACATTCAGCTCCTCTAATCTTCTCAACAGCCTGACCACCCCCTCTCCTCACTCCCCACTCCACCCCTTGTTCCCCCGGCTCCTTAATCAAATTAAGGGAAAGAAGAGGATTTAGATAGGGTTGCTAAATATATTTCTGTTTAGGGGAGAGAGTCAAAGAGAAGAGTTTGGAGGGGGAGGTAGAGTGTGAACTTCCTTAATGGAATGTGCCCTGAGAGCCTCCTTTCTCCAGAATGAGCCGCGGACCTATCTGGATAGAGTTTTCTCTTTGGCAAAGTGCTTTCACATACATTATCTCATGAAGATACAGGCCGGGTGGCAGAGTGCCCACTCCCCGGAAAGGTCTGCCGAGGCCACTGGGCCTCGTGAGCTGGTTTGACCCTGGTCTATATATTTCACAGGACACCCTGGCCCCAAACGGGTGACTCGGCTTTCTGCGGAGCATGACACCAGCAGGGCAGCCACTACGTCTGGAGGTCACAGTGTCCCTTTCTGTGTTCTCCCTGCACCAGATTCTGGATCTTTTGAAAAGTTTTACTTTTTAAAAACTATGAAAGTGTTTACTGTAGAAACCTTTGAAAATACACTAAAGTATAAAGGAGAAAACAAAAATCATCCATAACCTACAATCGAACTACTAAACTGGTACTATTTGAGGGTATAGCCTTTAACCGTGTTTGAAATACATGCCCATATCTGTGCATTTACATGTACATTGGAAAGTAGGATTATACACAAATTCATTGTTTATGTTTTGCTTTTCTATTTATTATTTTTGTGTTCCAGTTCATCAAAAATTCTTCTGAAATATTATTTTAAAAAAGCATGAATTGGGGGTTTTCCCTTATTAGAAAATTATGCATGTCCATTATGAAATAATCACTGCTTACATTTATCTAGTCTTATAATAAGCTGGGGCTCTGCTAAGCACTTTACATACATGATCACATCACCACAGGAACTCCCCAAGCTCAATACTGATACTCATTTTACAGATAAGGATAGTGAGGCTCAGAAAGAGAAAGAACTTGTCCTAAAGTCCCCAAGAATTTAAAATGGGCTGGGCATGGTGGCCCACTCCTGTAATCCCAGCACTTTGGGAAGCAGAGGCAGGAGGGTGGGTTGAGGCCAGGAGTTTGAGACCAGCCTGGACAACATAGCGAGACTCTGTTTTTACAAAAAAAGTGTTTAAAAATTAGCCGGGCTTGGGGATACACACCTGTAGTCCTAGCTACTGGGAGGATGAGGCAGGAAGATCACTTGAGCCCAGGAGTTCAAGGTTACAGTGAGTTATGATTTTGCCACTGCACTCTAGCCTGGGTGACAGAGTGAAACCCTGTCTCAAAATATAAAATAATAAAATGGCTACACGATTTCACAACATGGGCACATACATTTTTAGATCGTATTGCCTATACCAGTGGCCATTTTTAATGAGTACATAATATTCTCCAATAGGGATTTATCATAATGAACCATTCTATTTTTTTGGACATTTGTTTCCTTTGGGCTTTTTTTCTTCTTTTTCTTTTTTGCTATTATAATGAAGCAATGAGCGTCTTTGCGTAAAATCATCTTTGTTCACATCTCTTATCATTTCTTTAGAATCATTCCTTTAGGTGAAATTACCGAGTCATCCTTTTTAACACATTGACTGCTACAGCAGAAAAAAATTTTTCCCTGGGACCACAGTGTTTTATTACAAAAATAGAATAAAAACTCCAAAAAACCTATCCTTTCTAATTTAATGAAAATGTTATTTTTTTATTGTTTTCTGTGAGTGAATTATATGCAATGCAATCCACATTTTTAGAATTAGATTGTCAATATTAATTATAACATTAAGAACATCAACAAGTACAATTTTCACTAACCAACTGCAGGGTTTTGCTTCACAAGGCCCCGAACTCAAAACTAGCATGAGTTAAATACAACTCACATGGCAGTTAATGTGTTAAAGTCTTTTTACATGTTACCAAGTGACTTTCCAGAAAGCCAACGTGCACTCCCACCAACATGTGCAAAAGAATGACCTCTTTAAAAACAATTCTGTTTGGTAGGTGGAAATTCCATCTCTTTGATTTGGTTTACATTTCCTTGATTACTAGTGAGACGGAATTTTTCTTTCATGTGTTTATTAGTCAGTCGTAGATCTGTGAGTGATTATCATAGAGATCACAGAGAATAACTTTTGTCACTCCTGCAGGTTCTCTCTCTGTCTGTTGATTTTGTGTTTCAATCTGGACCCAGCTACTTGAGCGGTTCCTTGGTGAGGGGAAGAATGTTTCAGATTGAACATATCCCACAGAGCCTCAATCTTCACAAGGACGTGTCCCTGTCCTGGCGCCTCCTTCCTCCCACCCACCCCGGCCACTATGTGTGGCCCGGGCACAGTTCCCCCACCTCAGAGGAAAGGTCAGAGCTCGAGATTTCCCTCCGTCCAAACTGAAGCTGTAATCTGTAATCTCAGGCCTTTCTGGAGATCATATAGTTTTACTCAGGAAGTAACCAAGCTAGAGCCAACAGGCCGGTGCCCTCTGCTTTCCCTTCCCAGAAAACTTAAATTCCTTTTGTTTCTCAGGGGAGGTGAGAATGGGATGGAGGCCAGAAAAAGAAACTCGCTTTCTCATGAGCCCCTGGCTGAGGCGGCATGGGCCCTGCCTGCTGGGTTTCTGACGAGGCCGCCCGTCTTTGAAGAGCCCTGTGATCCACTGAGCCAGGGAGGGATGCACCGTCATCTCCAACAGGGTGTGTGACCCCCATCTTCTGCCTGGGGCAGTGGACGGCCAGAAGGTGCAGCCCCGTGCTGAGGGGACGCAGGTGCTAGCTGGTTAGTCCAGCCGCCTACCTGGATGGATGGCCTGCGTTCCCCTTGGGTGCGGCTCCTGCCCTGCAGTCACCCTGCCTCGCCTGCTGCTCCAGGACCACCTAATGCCTCCCTTCGGAGGCACTTCCGATCAGGCCATACCTCCCACTGTGCTCTTCCTAAGCTCTATGCTCTTTCCTCAGCCCAACTAGCCCCCATTTGCCCTCCTCCTCCACTTAAGGTCTTTCTTTCTCTTCGATCTTTGGTCCGGGTGTCGGACATTCAATTCCATCAGGTTTTCCCTAGATGGGAGCAGACAGGACTTCAGAGCCCTGCAGGGTAGGGAAGTGGAGACGGTGGAAGTCTGGCTTCAGGACTGGACAGCAAGACCTTTCCTCGGGCTCTTTTTTTTTGTATTTTGAGATTTTAATTTGTGGCACTGCCTAGTGAATTTCTCCTTGTCTCAAAGCATTTGGAAGAGACAAAGAAGTAGGAAGGAAAAATCTTCCCAAAGATGGAGGAGACCAAAGAGCACTGAGTGGGTCTGAGAGGGTTTTCTGATCTTCTCAGTTTATACATTTTTTTTTTTTTTTTGAGACAGAGTCTCACTCTTTTGCCCGGGCTAGAGTGCCGTGGCGTCAGCCTAGCTCACAGCAACCTCAAATTCCTGGGCTCAAGCAATCCTTCTGCCTCAGCCTCCCAAGTAGCTGGGACTGCAGGCATGTGCCACCATGCCCGGCTAATTTTTTCTATATATTTTTAGTTGTCCGATTAATTTATTTCTATTTTTAGTAGAGACGGGGTCTCGCTCTTGCTCAGGCTGGTCTCGAACTCCTGAGCTCAAACAATGCCTCGGCCTCTGAGAGTGCTAGGATTACAGGCGTGAGCCACCGCGCCCGGCCCAGTTTATACATTTTGAAGCTGCAAACCCAAATGAAGAATATCATGTAATTACAAATTCTCAGGGGAGATTTTCACCCCCTCCACAAAGTGCCAAGTTTAGAGACATTTTCCTCACAGTCCCCAGTGTGCGTGGTGGGCAAGACGGTTTTACGGCTTGACCGTGCACTGAGGGTTTAACCTGTTTAGATCTCAGGTTTATTTAGGGTCTCCTGCTAGACTCCACCCATGCGTGCGCAGGCCCTGGACTTTGAGCGCGGTACTCTGAGCTCTAAGGAGCTGTGAGAAGATAAGTTCAAGTTTAGTGAGTCTGGCAAATTCCCTCAATGCTGGGTCAGAGGCCTCTTAAACCTCTCAGTCTTAGTTGCTGATCTAAACATCACCTACAATATCTACCCCACTAATTGATACAGTTGCAAAGGTTTTTTTTTCAGTATTTAACCCTTTAGGCTTTAGATTTTTTTTTTGTTTGTTTCTTCAGAATGCAACCTGACCAGTAAGAGGAAGAATAATATTACAGCTTTAGAAAAGCTCGTAGTATTTATGGCAGCAAGATGACATGCCTGCTTGCTCATCTGGGCATTCTTTTCCCTCCTTTTCCCTTTGTTACTGAGTGCTTACCATGTGCTAAGCATTGTACTCAATGACTTTAAATACGCTATCATTCAATGATCAAAAGAGTCCTTTGAGAACATCCACTTTTTTGGCAATATAGTGGGCAAGGTACATTAGCCACTCAGACTCTTGATATGCGTAACTCCTGTGTGTTTTTACATCAAGATAGTGTCTTCATGGCCAGGCGCGGTGGCTCACGCCTGTAATCCTAGCTCTCTGGGAGGCCGAGACGGGCGGATTGTTTGAGCTCAGGAGTTCGAAACCAGCCTGAGCAAGAGCGAGACCCCATCTCTACTAAAATTAGAAAGAAATTAATTGGACAACTAAAAATATGTAGAAAAAACTAGCTGGGCATGGTGGCATATGCCTGTAGTCCCAGCTACTCGGGAGGCTGAGGCAGGAGGATCGCTTGAGCCCAGGAGTTTGAGGTTGCTGTGAGCTAGGCTGATGCCATGGCACTCACTCTAGCCCGGGCAAAAGAGTGAGACTCTATCTCAAAAAAAAAAAAAAAAAAAAAAAGATAGTGTCTTCAACTCTATTCCCTACTATGAGTCCCCTTCTGTTATTCTAGCATGTCTCATGTCCCAGCCCACCAGGGGTGTGGGAGGGTGTTCCACATCATGAAAATGTTGGTGCTTGTGAAGGGACAGGAGTTATGAAATGCATCAGAGAGCTAAAGATGGCACTCCACTTATGCTTATCCTGGTGGAGCTTCAGTCATGTCATCAACAAGAGCATGTTCTCTGGGTAGAGCAGAAGTTAGAATTAAAGAAATACAGATGGAGAAGCCATGGTTCTGACCCTTAAGGGGTCAGCAAGATAAAGGTGGGCTGAAGGCCAAGTAAGTGGTCAGCCACAGCATTATGTGAATTCAGAGGAGGGTTTCCAAGGCAGCCAGGACGGCTTCCTGGAGACAGCTACTCGAGGTGGACCATGAAGGCAAGATGTGAGACTTCAACAGTGGCCTCTTGGAAACAGACATTCCTGCAGGGGGTAAGGAACAAGCAAAAGCACAGATGTGAAATGCAGCTGGCACATTTAGGAATTGCCAGATCATTTAGCTGCTACAGAACACATGTATAGGGTACTGAGTCAGGCAGGGTTCTACTGGAGAAACAGAACCAGTAGGAGATACATACTAAGAGATTTATTGCAAAGAATTGGCTTACATGATTGTGAGGGCCAGCTAGGAAAATCCTAAATCCTTAGGGGAGGCTGTCAGGAAGGGCAGACTGGAAGCTCCCAGGCAGGAACCGAAGCTGCCGTCCCCAGCAGAATTTCTTTTATTTATTTATTTGTTTGTTTGTTTGTTTGTTTATTTTTCCATTCTGTTGCCCTGGCTAGAGTGAGTGCCCTGGCGTCATCCTAGCTCACAGCAACCTCAAACTCCTGGGCTCAAGCAATCCTCCTGCCTCAGCCTCCCGAGTAGCTGGGACTACAGGCATATGCCACCATGCCCGGCTAATTTTTTCTATATATTTTTAGTTGTCCAATTAGTTTCTTTCTATTTTTTTTTTTTTTTTTGTTTTTTTTTTTAGTAGAGACGGGGTCTAGCTCTTGCTCAGGCTGGTTTCAAACTCCTGAGCTCAAACAATCTGCCCGCATCGGCCTCCCAGAGTGCTAGGATTACAGGCGTGAGCCACCGCGCCGGCCCCCAGCAGAATTTCTTCTCCAGGGAAGCCTCAGCTCTCTGTTCTTGATGTCACTCAACCGATTGGATCAGGCCCACCTAGATCATCCAGAATAAACTCATTTACGTAAAGCCAGCTGATTATGAATGTTAACCACATCTATAAAATACCTACAGAGCAGCAACTAGATCAGTGTTTGATTGAACAACTAGAGGGGACAGCCGAGCAAGCTGACACACAAAACTGAGCATCGCAGGTGTGAATCAGAAACGAGAGTCAAAAGAGAAAATGGGATCCACGGGGTTTCCCAAAACGTGAGACTCACTTCACTAGAGGTCTGAGAAAAAATGGCACACTGGGTGACTTTGGGAGGTACAGGAGCATGGTATTAAAATAACATTGGATTACGCAAGGGAAACACTACTCCTGTTTAAACTCTCTAAATCCTGATTAACTTGGGGAGAAAGTCTCAGTTTGGCATGATTTTTAACATCTCTAACATTTGCTGATGACCTCCCTCTTTTAACAAAACAAACAGAAGCTGGTATTCAACAGGATGTGACAGTATTTCATAATGTTTTCACTGAATTTATGCATTTATTTTTATTGTATTCATTTTTACAATGATTTTCTATATATGGTAAGTGATTCTGGTTTTCTTTTCATCATAATTAAATGATGTTTCCTTATAAAATATATTTATTTAAGCTTAAAAATATGTACTGATGGAAAGAAAAAAATCTAACATAAATAACAGAAAGGTGGTACAAACATTTTTGATACAGCAAAAATCATGAGACAAGTACGTACAGGGAAGGCTGAAGCTTGGGAAGCACAGTTATAGGCTGTGAGGAAAGACGTGAAATGACTGAAGAAATGTTCGTAATTGTTGAAGCCAGGCAGTGGGAAATAGGGGGTTATTGTACTGTTTTTCCCCACTTTTGTCATGTTTGAGGATTTCTGTAATAAAATCTATTAAAACATATTAAGCTGCCAGGATGGTGTATAGCATAAACCAAGATGGGAGAAGATTAAGGGCAAAAAAGACCCAATAAATGTATTATTGCCTTCTTATGAAGGTAAAGGTCAATGGAAATAAAGATCCCATTATCTTTCTCTATTCCCAGTTCCTCAGCTGGATGTCTTTTTGATAGAACCTTAGGATCCACAGAGGTAAATTAGGTTCATGAACCCCCTTTAGGGTTGACACCTCATTTTTCTAAGGTTGACTCAGACTAGGTCAGTTTCATTGAAACAGGTTTCAGCCTGCCCATGTTTCCAGCAGACATAGCCTCAGTAAGTACTTGGCTCAAGAATTCTTGGGCTGAGAGGTAGAACAGAATTTTTAGAACCTTTTCATTCTCCCCTGTCTTCAACGCTATCCATCACTGAAACCAGAAGGTGAAGTTCCAGCGGGCAAGAATCATGTTTGAAGGTCTTTGTGTCTCCCTCCATACCTGCCACCCTCCCCCACAAGCCTGAGGTGGACCTCTGGACACTAACAGATCAAATCTGTGGCTGAAGCAGAATGAGACAGGCACAGGTGGGAAGGAAGCTGCAGGTCTGGACTGTCCCTGGGTAGAAGATGATTCAGGACTCACCAGCTCAGGACCAGCAGTGAGCCAGCTCGCTTGTTGGTGGGGAGGCTGTCAAGAAAAGAAACAGACTCTAACTTTCTGGTCTAACGTGGCGTGTAAAGGGAAGATCTGAGCAAGCACTACATCTTCTGTGACTTGAGAACTGAATTGTGCACGACTCTGGGCCTACCCTCAGTGCTGTTGAACCTGAGAGCCACAGGTAACCCCTGAGGAGCAAGAGAACCAACAAGTTTCTACAAACAGTTTAGATTCTGAGCACTTGGGCCTCTGAGCACCAGTTTTATCCTTTTTAGTGGACTCAAAAACAGAATGACAGAATGAGGTCGACAGACTCCGTCTGACAGTTACATCTCCCTCCTTAGAAGAAAGAGGAGGAAAATAAGAAACAAGTGGCAATGCTTCCCAGTTTTAGAAAGTGAAAAATAGCTGGTATGGAATCTGAGAGGGTTCCGTCACTGGGAACTTGGGTCCTGCACCCGAGACCTGCTTCATCTGGAATCACCCTTGGAGGCCTGGCCACGGGGGCTGGACATGGTGGAGCTGCCAGAGCCCAGAGTGCCCAGTGTAGCCAGAGTCGAATCACAGGACAGAGAGCAGAGGAGAAAGGTGGGCTTGCCAAACGGAGGGGGGCGTAAAACTTAGGGGCAAGACAGCGTAACAAAGGAGGTGGGCACCACCATTGGTGGGAATGTAAAACAATACAGAGGTTCCTCAAAAAGTTAAAAATAAACAGGGTGTGGTGGCTCATGCCTGTAAACCCAGCACTTTGGGAGGCCGAGGCAGGAGGATCACTTGAGGTCAAGAGCTTAAGACCAACCTGGGCAACATAACAAGACCCTGTCTCTACAAAAATTTAAAAATTAGCCAGGCATATTGGCTCATGCCTGTGGTCCCAGCTACTCGGGAGGCTGAGGTGGTAGGATGACTTGAGCCCTGGAGTTTGGGGTGAGCTATGATCACACCACTGTACTCCAGCCTGGGTGACAGAATGATACTCCATCTCTAAAAGAAAAAAAAATTAAAAATAGAATTACCATATGATCCAGCAATCCCACTACTGAATATATATCCAAAGGAAATGAAATCAATATATCAAAGATATATATGCACTCTTATGTTCACTGCAGAACTATTCACAGTAGCTGAGAGGTGGAAGCAACCTAAATGTTTATCAACAGATGAATGGATAAAGAAAATGGGATATATATACACAATGAAATACTATTCACCCTTAATGAAGGAAACCCTGTCATATGCTACAACATGGTTGAAACTTGAAGACATCTTACTTAGTAACATAAACCAGTCACAAAAAGACAAATAAATACTGCATGATTCCACTTACAGGAGGTATCTAAAGTAGTCAGACTCCTAGAAACAAAGTGAAATGGTGGTTGCCAGGGGCTGGAGGGAGAGGGAAAAGGGGAGTTGTTCAGTGGATATATAGTTTCACTTTTGCAAGATGAAAAAGTTCAAGAGATCAGTTGCGCAACAATGTGCATATAATTGACACTACTATACTATAAATTTAAAAATGGTAAGGCCGGGCGTGGTGGCTCGTGCCTGTAATCCTAGCACTTTGGGAGGCCAATGCCAGAGGATTGCTTGAGCCCAGGAGTTGGAGGTTGCAGTGAGCTCTGATGATTCCACTGCCCTGTAGCCCAGACAACAGAGTGAGACCCTGTCTTGGAAAAAAAAAGGTTAAAATGGTAAATTTTATATTATGTGTTTTTGACCACAAGAAAAGGGAGGGAAGTGAATCTAATTACACATGGGTTGCCTCAGCAATGAATCTTGGGGTGAGGCAGGTGCAATGGCTCAACCTGTGAACCACTGGGAGGCCGAGGCAGGAGGATCACTTGAGGTCAGGCGTTAGAGACCAGCCTGAGTAAGAGCAAGATTCCGTCTCTACTTAGCTGGGCATGATGACACACATCTGAAGTCCCAGCTACTCCGGAGGCTGAGGCAAGAGGATTGCTTGAGCCCAGCAGTTTGAGGTTGCAGTGAGCTATGATGACACCACTGCACTCTAGCCAGGGTGACAGAGTGAGACTATCTCAAACAAAAAGAAAATCTTGGGGTGGAAGCCTGTCTGCGGCGTAAGTACCCCACATGTATGTCTTGGCAGGCTCCCCTCCCCAAACTCATCAGGACACCTGGTTCACCCAGAACATACTATCTGGAAGACCCAAAAGGTCATCTTTACACACATCGGCCATTTTCCACAATACCCCAAACTGATTTCGTTCTTCTAATATTTTTGCAAATCAGCTATCCACTTCACCTCTCCAGCAATAACAATAGTAATAATTAGAATTTATTGAAAACTTACTCCAAAGGAATTACATCATATATGATGACTAAGGTGAAAATTAACTACAGTCAAAACAACCCTTGAACCTTGTCTGTAAAAACATTTTTAAATTAGCTGGGCACGATGGCCTGTGCCTGTAGTCCCAGCCACTGGGAGCCCAGGAATTTGAGACTAACGTGGGCGATATAGCAAGAGCACATCTCAAAAACAAACAACACAACACAACCCTTGAAAGTCCCTTGGATTGCCAACAAAATACAATATATGTGATTTAGTGTAAACAATCGCCCTATACAGTAACTCTATCAGGCCAACTAAAGTTTTGGAATGATTGAGGTAGCTCAGGGGAAGGGCCAAAAGGAAGGTTGATATGCAGATGTCTGGGCATTCACACCATTCTGTCTTTAAGAACAATATACCTGCAATATTCCTAACGGGAAATGGGAGAGAGAGGTAGGTGCATGAAAAATTCCTGCTGACCTACCGGTTTTGCTTGATTCTTTTTTTTTTTTTTTTTGAGACAGAGTCTCACTCTGTTGCCCGGGCTAGAGTGCTGTAGTGTCAGCCTAGCTCACAGCAACCTCAAACTCCTGGGCTCAAGCGATCCTTCTGCCTCAGCCTCCTGAGTAGCTGGGACTACAGGCATGCGCCACCACGCCCAGCTAATTTTTTTCTATATATTTTTAGTTGTCCGATTAATTTCTTTCTATTTTTAGTAGAGACGGGGTCTCGCTCTTGCTCAGGCTGGTCTCGAACTCCTGAGCTCAAACAATCCACCTGCCTCGGCCTCCCAGAGAGCTAAGATTACAGGCATGAGCCACCGCGCCCGGCCAGTTGATTCTTTTTTAATATTAAAGCTCTATCAAAAGTCTGACAATTGAGAAATGGTCATCCGCCGATATCCCCACAGTGCCAGACCCATGGCAAAGTGGCCTCCCCTGTCTTTAAGGTAGGGGCAGCCTTCACAGGTGGGGAGAGAGAGAGGGTGGGACTTATTATCACAGGAGGGTAAATTCTCCACAGCGCAAACCAGACACGCTATCCACAGGCACCTATAATGTAAAATTTGGCAGCCCTAAAAGAAGTCCCATCAATCTTGGAAGCAGAAAAAAAAACCAAAAAAACAAACAGAGCTGAATAAAGTGTTTTGGGGATGAAAGATAAAGTGAAATTTCATCTTTGATTTTATATGGGAAACCTAACATTGTAAACTACTTGTAAGAGAGACACAAGGGAAGGGAACAATGAGAATTTCAGCTTTTTCTGTGTTGTTTTACTTGTTTATTTTAAATATATATGTAACTATAAAGCAACGAAAAGGAAGTCACTGGAGCTACATATGTGTATCTATGAGAATGAACCTAAAAAAAACCCCACAATGGTGAGTAAAAAGAGCAAGATGCAGGATATATACAGAATCAGTGAGGTTTGTGCAAAATCAGAAAAATGCAAAACAATACAGTTTCATCACTGTTTATGGATCTATATAGCTGTAGTAAAACAATAAAAATATTCATGAGACTGATAAACCCCAAGTTCAGGACAGAGGTTACCACTGGGGAAGGAGGAGAATGAGTTCAGAGAGCACCTGAGGAACTCCTGCTGTACCCATAATGCACACCAATTATTTCTAAATGGTGGATGTATGGGTGTTTATTGTATAATAATATTATTGTGCTTTTTTCTACACCTGACATGTATCTCACTAAAAAAAAAAGAGGGAGGATATGAAGCCTCTATGTCCTCAATAACGTTAATGGCTGTGTTTGTTGTCGTGAGATTAAACCCGATGCTTTATGTTTTAGGAGGGCTGGGCCTTAAGATCAGCCTAAGGTAAAAGTGTGTGCTTCGTCTCTCTACTCCTTCTACCAGGCTTGTGCATAAGAAAATAGAGTCACAGGTTAAATGCCTTGCCTAAGATCATACAGCCATCACCTGGTGGCTGCAGTTCTCTGAATTTATTTTTCCACAATTTCTAAGAGTGATGTTTTGAAGACTGTGATGACATTGAATCATGTAGCTGGAAGAACAGGACGAATCCCACCTACTGTGTGACATGTGGAAAATCCTCTCTGAGGATTATCATGAGTCTGAAGTTTGGCTCTAAAGTATAATACTAAGCCCTTTCCCTTCCCTCCTCACCTAACTCTTTTTAATTGACATTTAGTTGCCTGCAGTCAGATTTTATCCAATCTCTGTGCTTTTGGGCCCTTCTTTTGGGGGACTAGGGGAGCTAGACCCATCCTTTCTTGGATTTCCACTGACTTCTCATTCAATTATTATTCCTGGGCACAATGGGCTCTTCACCTCTTGTTTTATTTCCCCTTTAAAGCACCCTGCTTTAATTGGGCAATCATAATGCCTTTCTCCCATTATTGTTGGTAGGGAAGTAAGTAATCAAACTTTCAATTTTAAAACTTCTGTACAATGAGGTCAGCAAGATGTGTGGGCATTGAGATGGCACCCAGCAAAGGAAAATGACTCTCGGTGGCTCACGTTGTTGTGGGGCTTGTTTGCGTTGCCGTGCGGTTGTAATGGAAAACGAATAAAAATAAAAATCCCGGGGCCCTTTTTGGCCAGCACTTGGGAAGTTAATCCCACTGTCCTGGCAGAATTCCAGCTCAGGTCACTGCATTCTGGTGGCGGAAGCCTCCTCGTGCAGCTTTCAGTGGCTGTAATCCTGCTTTGCCTCTCTTTCTCAGCGCCACATGCTGGGAATGAAACAGCTGTCCCTTCCCCACCCTGGAGAGGGCCACACTTCAATGGGACTCAGAAAGATCCTCTTCCCTTATCACGGTGGGGAGTAGGCCCAGCCCTCCTAAAACATAACCACTTGGTTTAATGTTGCAACAACAAACACATCTATTAACATTATTGAGTATATAGAGGTTTCATATTTTCCCTCTTTTTAAAATTAAGATATAATTAAGGCACAGAAAAAAGTACAATAGTATTATAATAAACACCCATATACCCACCATTTAGAAATAAAACATTACTGGTAGAAGAGGAGTTCCTCGTGTGCTCTTTGAACTCATTCTGCGGGGATCAGGAAATTAAACTGGTCCAAGGACCAGCCAAGGAAATATTTGGTACAATCAAAATCTTTGCGTGTATGTATCTCTCTTTGAGTGCTTCTACAGAATCACAGATTCCTAGCATTAAAAGATTTTTCAGGAAACATCTAGTTTATTTCTAAAACTTCATGTATATATTCCTTCCGTTTGTTTTATAACATTTTATTATGCAGATTTAAAGTGTTTCTATATCTGAAATACTGAGAAATTTCTCTCTCCTCCAAATCTATATGCTTTTGTTGCTTCTTTTAGTTGCTTTACAGATTTTCTTTTTCCTAATGTTTAACTCTCTTTCCCATAGGAAATTTATTGCATTTCATGGTGTAAGGAATGGATCCAAGCTAATTCTTCTCCATACAAATAATCTTCTATTCCCAACAATGTTTACTGAATAGTGGTTTCTAGTTGTGTGACTTCAGCAAATGGCTTAACCTCTTTGAGAATCAGCTTTCGGTATCTGGAAAAATAGGAACGATAACGACACCTACCTTGTCCTGACGATGGAATGAGACAACGTGTGAAAAGTAAATGTATGCATGGCAAGTATATGTCTAATAAATGGCGTCTTCTGTTTTATCTCTTTTCCTTCCTTTTTATCTGCATCAGCCTATTTTTTTCTAGAACGCTTTTATGTAGCAATGAAATCCAACCTTGCTGGAATGGTCCAGAGGTTGTCTATCCCAGGTTTTATATTAGGAAGCTACTAAGTATAACAAGAAGGTTAGGGAAGGGGAAAGGGGTGAAGGCACTTTGTGGAAAAGACCCACCCTAGGGACACATGTGCTGTGACTGCAGCCCCTGCCCCCTCTCCTCAGGTTAGAGAATCCTAACTCCCCTCCTCAAGTTGCCATGTTAGATCTTTGGGGAAATCTGATTTCTGAGGACAAAGCTCTAGGTGTGGGTTGTTTTATTTTTGGGGATTGGGTGGGGGTAGGAGTTGGCCGAGGGTTTGCTGCATTCCAGGAAGAGGGAGGACTGCTCTCCTCTGATGAGTCATGGAAGAGAAACGTCTAGTGTTTGCAAACGTCCCCAGCCAAGCCTCTGCTTTCTTATACTCCACCCATCCCCCACCCATGCACATTGGACCCACCTGAGAATATTTAAATGTTAAGCTCCAAGGCCAAACAAGAGGCCATGTCTCTACCACCATTTGAGATGGGGAGCAGCGAAGAGAAGGGGAACAGTGGTCTTGTACCTCTGGACTCCAGCATGTGAGACACAGGACAGGACCTTACAATGGGTGTATCTGTCTCCAAATCAGGACATGCTGTGGGCGGTGCAGGAGGATCAGGTGAAAGAACTGGACTTTCACAAGGGACCTCACATCTGCAGAGGGCTGGGAGCGAAGCCGTGGTTGGAGAAGGAGCAGAGGGGATTGCAGAGAAGGCAAGGGCTAGGGAGTGAGGGGAAGTCTTGCAACTGGGGGAAGCTGTGAGCTGCTTCTTTCAGGGGAAGATGAAAGACGAGCGGGCTTGGAGGGACGGAGCAGGCGGGGTGTGCTGCCATGGACCGCCAGCCTCAGCCTCAGCAGAACGCTGGAGCCAGATGGGGCTCGTGATGCGTCCTCCCAGATGGAATGGATCGGGCATGTCAGACATGCTTCTCTTAGGATACACAGTGTCCCCCTCACTCCCTCGCTCCGAAATCAGAAGAGAATCACAAGGTGACTTGGGAGGGCAGCCAACCTCCTGGGATCTTTTGTGAACTATCAGGTAACTACAGCAGGATCACAATCAGAGACCTAAACATACCTCCACCCCCCCCCCTTTTTTTCCTATTGTGGGACATCAAGGGAGCGAGCTGGTCAGCTTGGGAACAAAGATCCTATTCTAGGAATTTGTCCACAGCAACCCTATCCACTGCATGCACCATCCTTGGATTTCTGCCAGACTGAAACTCGACCTGCTCCAGGCTGCTACCACTACTGCAGAGCAACACCCTGGCACCGGGCAGGGAAGGGAGAATCAGAGAATCTCATCATTTAAAATTTAAATTGCATTTAATCACTCTTCATTTTTCTAGTAGGCTCAGGAGGCCATGTCATCTCTGCATTTTAAGTATTTCACTGTTTAAGGTCTAAGCACCTTGGGGGGTGAGGAAGAAGGGCAGCTGAGAAGAACTTTTGAAATCTTTCCACAAAAATCAAAGAACAAACCGACTGGAGGGAAAAATAGCTGCTATATTTAAACTACATTATCCCATCAGGGAGCTATGGTTTTGAGAACCATTCCACAGTACTTTGCTTGGCACTGCTATATGGGTTTCTCGTCTTTATTTCTTCTTCTTTTTTTAAGATGGCAACCATTTTTTTTTTCAGAGCAGTAATTGCAAAGGAAGTACCGGGCTTCACTAGTTAATTTGGTAGATGTTGACTGAGCGTATGCTGCATGCCTGGCACTGAGCTAGACTCTGGGAACACAAAGCAAATAAAGGAGCACTCAAGGTCCTCAATGCAAATAATCATCATGCACTCATTTTTTTACTGTGCGCCTTTTAAGTGCATGTGATCCCTGTTCTCCCGGAGTTTGTAATCTGGGGGAAGAAGACAATAAGCAAGTGATTTAGGGTGATAAGTGCTATGAAAGAAAGAAAGAGTGTTATTCATATGTGCATTTGCCCATTTGCAATTCCCTCTGTCCAAAATGCTGCTCTTCTTGGCTCTGAATATTCAAATGGTTCCATTTTATCCTTGGCTCACTTTTCAGAGTGAGGTGACCACCAATACCAGCCCCCCTCCTGTCACCCTCGCACGTGAGTCCATGACCCAGTCAAGTGGAGATGGCAGGTCCGCCGCTGGATATGGGAGTCTGGACACACAAATGTGCATGTCATCAATACGTAGGTGGGGTGTAAAGCAGTGGGCCCAGGGAAAGACTGTAGGTAGGGAAGGCTACCATGTCCTGAGCCCCGGGACACTTCACATTTCAAGTTAAGTAGAAGAGGCACATGAAAAGAAGGTTGAAAAGCACCAGCCAGAGAATGAGGAGGAAAACGGGAGTTACCATACTAGAGCTGAATAAGATACAAAGTGCCGTGTAAGACACAGAAGCAGTGGCAACTGATTTCTGGGGTGGTGAGGATGGAAATGACGGAGAAGGCCACTATCAAGGAAGACTTCCAGGGAGAGCTGCAATTCGAGCCTTCGTCATGAAGGATGGTAGCTGTTCGCCAGGCAGATCCAGGCAGAAGGAACAGCCTGAGCAGAGGCTCAGAAGAACAGAGAAGGGTTCAGTGTGGTAGGAGCTTAGGATTGAAGGGGAGGTTGTGTGGATATATGGCAGATGAAACTGAAAACTGCCATGGCAGAATCTAGGGCACCTCAAAACAAGGTTTCCAGTGTTCTGTGCTAGTTATTTCTGCTTCCTGCAAAGCGGTTATATCTTTGACTTTCCTCTGAAGTAAACATATTTTGTTTGGAAGATTTAACATTAGCAGACCCTTCTTCTGATTACAGCACCAGGATTTTCCTCTTGGTCCTTGTTTTCCAGGGTGTGGGTCCTGAACTAGCAGCATCAACATCACCTTGGAACTTGTTAGAAATGCAAATGCAAATCCAGTAGGCCCACCCCAGACCTACTGAATGAGAATTCTGGAGGTAGGGCCCAGCAATAGGCATTTTCAGAAGCCCTCCAGGTGATGCTGGGACATGTCAAAGTTTCAAAACCATTGCTGTAGGGAACGACTTCCCCACTCTGGATGCATGCAATTCAGATGGGACTGACCACAGTCTCAGCTTCCAGGGATGGGCGCATGACCCAGAGAAAATCTAAGGTCTTTCTCTCCATCGAAAGTGCCAAACTGATGAATTGTAAACTGGAGATGCTGGGAGCCATGTCTGCCACCTGGACAGAGCCTGCCTGAGAGTAAAAAGCAAAGGAAAGAGACAGCACCAAGAGATGCCCAGTGACTTTGAGCACCTGCATCAGGCTGTTCTGAATTTCGAGTATACTTCCAATGAGTCTCCTTTTTATAAGCATCAGATAGTGAGTTGATGAGCCCAGGAGTTCAAGACTAGCCTGAGCAACATATTGAGACCCCGTCTCTACAAAAAATAGAAAAATTAGCTGGGCATGATGACGCATACCTATAGTTCCAGCTACTTGGCAGGAGGATCGCTTGAGCCCAGGAGTTCAAGGCTGCAGTGAACTATGATGATGCCACTGCACTCCAGCCTGGGCAACAGAACAAGAAAGACCCTGTCTCAAAAAAAAAAAAAAAAAAGGGAGTTAGGTCTTTAACACTCAACCGTCAAAAGAATGCTTATTTAACGCACAACATGGGGGAAGGCAAATTCTAGAAAAGATGATCTGTTAAGTTTGACAAATTCTCAGATGTTAAAGTTATAGTTTGTGGGCATGTAGAGAATTGGTGGTCACTAGGGGCCAGTGTGTGTTCAGTAACACAAGCCATGCCCAAGTGAACACATTTCCACGAAAGGATCACTAGAATGTGGATTTGGAGACTGTTGTAGACAATGTATCTGAATGGTAGTCCTCTCAGTAAGTTCTTAAGGACAAAGTGGAGAAATGTGGGCTACATAATAGTGCAGTAGACTGTCTGCATAATAACCTCAAGTGACTTTAAATGACAAAGAATTTAAATAATGCAGACAATCCTGCCCATCATTCTACTCAACAAGCATGTGTCCCAGAGTAAGAGATGACAGATGTGACTTGGTTGGACAGCCTTAGTTCTCACCACTATCGCAGTGTCAGCATCTTACTATGCCAGTTCTGATTCTAGCACATAAACGGGTATTTTTCACATAGCATGACCCTTAAGTCAAGTTGACTACATCAGGTGCTCAACCAAAGGAAGAATGACCTCAGCCTTTGCACGATTGATTCCGGAATGCTCTTCCCCCAGATCTCCACAGGCCTTGTTCCATCTTTTCATTCAGGTCTCATTTTACTGTCCCCTCCTCAGAGATGTCTTTGCTGGCTATCTAAAGTGTATCCAACACTGTATAATAAAATATTATGGGAAATAAGGAGGCAGGGAGTACCTTATAAGATTTTCACTTTACTGACTTTGGGACCTGTAGTCAAGTTGATTTATAACAGTTGAACAATTAAATCCAGTTGATTGGTTATTTTCAATCTGGAATGAATGTCTAGAAGTTATATTGGATAGAGATATAGAAATCATGGTTATCAAATTTATATATAACCCAAAGCTGGAATGTATGGCTAAAATGCTTGAAGATGAAGATTCCAAAAGACCAGAATAGACTCTCAAAAATGAGTACGAGAACATTCAATTATAGGCAGAGTTTGGTGCCTGGATTAAAAAAAAAAAAATCAACAGTGCAAGTACATGATGAGAAGATTTAACATGATTGCAGTTTATATTTAAAGGACTCAGTTTTAAGTTGATTGTTAACAGAAATCAGCAATGTGCAGGGGAAAGGATCCAGAACAAAGGTGGGCAGTGAAAAACTCCACTTCAAGATCGTGCCCAGACTTTGGTGCTCAGTATCAGGCGCCCCTAGAACTGAACAACAAAGATACTGAGGGATTGCAGACTCATGCCATGGGGAGAACAGCTCAGAAACAGAGCTGTTCTTTAACTGAGAAAAGAGATTTTTAGCACAATAGATATCTTGAAATACTCAAAGGGATCTCACACATCCAGAGTGGTTCCAGAGGACTAACAAGAACCAATGTATATATGAAGTTAGCTAATGGGAGGTGGATTCAGCCCAGAATGAGATAGCATTAATGATTAGAGCTGCCCAAATATGGAACAGACTGCCTTTTGCCATCTCCATCGCTTTACAGGAGGGCTGCAGAGGGTTGGGAAATTGGCTGGGCCTCCTGCAAGTCACTCTTTTCCACTGGCCTTTTCTGTCTGACTAGCTTTTTGAACTACCTGCCTTTTGGCAGCTAATGTCCCCCTTTATTAATGCCTTTGAAGTTCTTTGATCAAATCATTCATCCTTCTGAATCATGGTTTCTCTTCTTTTTCTCTCTTTATCCTCAACTGCTTGAATATGACTGCAATCCTTGCTGAAAAATACTATTCTTACTTTTAAGAACCTTGTTAAGAAGCAAGTAAAACATAACGCATAAAATAAAGTGAGCACAAGTTTTTTTCTACATATGAGAACCTAGATATTTCTGCCTTTGGAAGGCTGAGTTATGACACATTTTGGCAACCTATGAACAACAGGTTTCAGAGACACCAAAAGGTTGAGGAACCAAGAGCATAATTGTTACGATAATGTACAAGGGGCCCATTCTGGGCTAAAAATCACACTGTTTCACTTTAAAGGAGTATTTTAGCTTGCAGTAAATAGCTTGCAAAGAACAGTCTAGGAGGGCAGGGGCAATGTGGTAACAACCCCAGTGTGAACTTACACCTTACTCATCTCTGAGAAACCTATAATGCTGTCTAGCTTTGGTTTTGTCTGTTTGTTGTAAACCTAACTGTCACCGCCATTCTCATGAGGCAAGTAATTCTGAGGCCTTCTAGTCTATTTCACAAATTGGAAATCAATGAACTTGAGTTCAGCAAAAATTTCCTGAGGCCCTCCTGTGGGTGAGGACTTTTGCAAGTTACTGATGGGTTGGGTATGGTGGGACTCTTTCATTCATTCAAACAGCAGGCATTCAATACATGAGTTTATACCAGGGACCGTTCTTTGTACTGAGGATGGACAAGGCAGACAAGCCCTTGTTCTCATGGAGCTTATAGCCTAGTGCTCCAAGAGACACTAGGAGACAGGCGGTAAACAGCTCAACAAAAATGCACTATCAGAGAGAAGTGCTGTGAAGAAAATAAAACTGAATAATGTGACAGAAGGGGAACTGGGGAGGGTAGCCACTTTAGATAGCCAGCAAAGACATCTCTGAGGAGGGGACAGTAAAATGAGACCTGAATGAAAAGATGGAACAAGGCCTGTGGAGATCTGGGGGAAGAGCATTCCGGAATCAATCGTGCAAAGGCTGAGGTCAGGAACTTCTACAGGAGCTCAGAATTGCACCAGAGGTGCTTACAACCCCAAGCAGAGACTGGGCCACAGAATAGAGATGCAAAAATCAAATGCCTAAGACAATTTCCAGGTTGAGAAAGGTCACGATCCTCCTCCTGCCTTCAAGGCTTCTATCCATGCTGAAAGAGAGAGGTGAGGTAAGGCAGAAGAAGCGGTAAGAAATGGTGCAGAGCTGGTCTCAGAGATGAAAGGACCGCCAGCCCTCTATGACCACACCCCCATGCAGTCACGTGCCGCTCCTGACGAGGCTCTGATCCTGCGACCTAACCAGTTTGCGCCTTGCTTCTTTCAGTGCGTTGCCATACGCTAGAATTTTTTGTTTGTTTGTTTCGTGTAGGGTTTTGTTGGTCCTTTTCCAAGTATCAGTCAAAACTACATGCCAACCTCCACTCCTTGGAAATAATTAAATGGCATGACTGATTTTTTTCAGCTGGGTGATGCACTATGATTTGCATCTGTTGAAGGACTTTATCTTAAGTCGTGAGGCTGAGCCATTGGGGACAACTGAGCTGACGTTTTGCTCTGCTCTTGCTCATGTGGATGGCGCACTACTGCTGAACACAAGAGTGAACTAAATGCTTCGTTGTGCAACCTATTTATTAATACTTAAGCTGCCTTTCTTTGGGAAGTGAATATGTTCACGTTCTGTTCATGAATTCGATGAACTGTCCCCTCCCCTTGTTAAGTAGTATAATTTCTTTATGTTGGCAGAATTCTCTTTATCTTGCTGTGACCTAGGCTTTGCACAAACCTCTCAAGCAGAGCAAATTATCTGTTGTTTAAGAATAAGTTTTGAATTAAAGTCCTTTTTTCTCCTATTGGGGGTGGTGGGAGTCCATAAAACAGCCTTCATCTTAATGCCACAGCGAGGCACCTCCTAGCACAAGTCTAGCTGCTATTTAGCAGCTACAGTAGCATAACCTGTGACTTCTATGCAGACATGTATCAAAAGCTGTGTGGGCTATTAAAAATGAAATAAAACCTCCTCCCTCCTCCCTGCAGAAAAGGATTCCCTCAGTCAGGGCGCAGAACCCGCCGGGGAAGAGCTGGTGTTGGCGTGCGAAGCAGCTCTGGGCTTGGGGGTGTGGGATGCGGTGTTCCTGAGGCGACAGATGAGGGATTTTGGCTGTGTGGGAAGGGAACTGCGGAATTCCTCCTCTCGGTTCCTGAGGGGGGCTCTGAAGGAGACAGATTAGGATGCAAAGCGCGGCCCGGGCGACCGAGGGCGAAGAGGCGAGCCAAGGACACCAGCACGAGCGCGCTTCAGGGACGCCCCGCGCGGATTGTGCCCAGGTTCCTCGGCCTCGCCTTCCAACCACCCATCCTGGTCCCAAGCAGACCCCGGAAGGCAGTCAGTCTCTGGGGGCAGAGAGCAGGGAGCCCACCGGGAGCCCTTCACTCCACGTCCGCCGATGGACGGGCCAGAGAACCGCACCGCCAGAAGACGGACCCAACTATCCCCTGGGTTGGCCCCGGCGCCGCAGCGCGCACTGCACGGGCGCGACGCGCGCGGCCTCGATCCGGGTTCCTGGGGGCGGTGCGCGGGAGGGGGCGGAGCCTGCGCGGCGGCGTGGGCGAGAGGCGCGCGGGAGGGAGGGGGGGGAGGCGGGGCCGCGCCGCCCGCGCCGCGCTGGGCTCTCTCGGCCAATGAGCGGCGTCCACATGCCGCGGCGGCGGCGAGAGGGGAGGCAGCGGCCGATAAATGCTATTAGAGCAGCCGCCGCGGAGCCGTCCCCGACGCCACCTCCTTCTCCTCCGCCGCAGTTTCCTTCGCCGCTGTCGGGGGCGCGGAGCTGAGGGACCTGGGCGAGCGCGCTCCGCACTGCCCCGCCGGCTGGCCTCCCTTGCTCCGTCCCGCCCTCAGGGGTCGGCCGTGCGCCCCCTCCTCCGGCCCGGGCGGGGCCGCGATTCACCTCAGGAGAGCGGGGAGGGGGCTCGGGGCCGCGGCCTGCGCTCCCGGCGGGCGGTTGAGGGCGAAGGAGGCCCTCCCTTCTGACGAGGGGAGGGAGGGTCGGGAGCCCCCCCACCCACCCGGCAGCCAGGGCCGGGCTGCCAGAGGGGCGGTCGTCTGGGGGAGGGGGCGCGGGGTGATTCAGCGCCCGGCGAGGCGGAAGCGGCCGGAGGAGGAGGAGGGGGAGAAGCCAGTCCGCGCCTGGGCGCCCGGGGTGGCACGAGCCCGCGGCCCGAGTGCGAGGCCGAGGCCAGGAGGCCGCGGGGACGGGAGGTGAGGCCGGTCCGGCCCCCCGAAGCCATGGAGAACGCGCACACAAAGACGGTGGAGGAGGTGCTGGGCCACTTCGGCGTCAATGAGAGCACCGGGCTGAGCCTGGAGCAGGTCAAGAAGCTCAAAGAGAAATGGGGCTCCAACGGTAGGTGCCCGGCGCCGGGGCTGCCGGGGCCCCGCGCGGCTCGGCGCGGGCGCGAGAGCTAGGGAAGATGGCTGACCGGGCTCCACCTCGTGGGTCTCGGCTCCGCGCCCGTCGACGGCTGCGGGCGCAGGCCGGGCCCGCGTGCTGGCCCCGCGGGAGAGAGGTTGCAGGCGGGGGGCACCGGGGTCCGCGCCTCGCCTCCTCTCCCCTCGATCTCCTCGCGTCTCGAGCCCGTGACCTTCCCGGCGCACAACTAGCTCGGCGGCTTGTCTAGCAGCAGCCGGCCCAGGTGGAAGGAAGGACGAGTCTTGCAGCTGGGTTGAGCCCGGCGAGACATTTTCTCGTCCCCAGTCGATTCATAAATCGACTCATAAGGCGTTGTTGTAGTTGAGAAAGCCTCTGATGGTTCTCGTACTACCCAAAGTTACACATCTGGCAGAAGTGATGATATAGCTGAAACGACTCCTTGTTTCAGTAGCCCTAAATGATTTTACTCTTCGGGCTGGAACCTAAAGCCATTGATTACAAGAAATAGTGCATTTTTTCTTGAGATACCGGTTTTGTATGCTTTCTTTAAAAAAAATTGAATGGTAATATAACTAGGTCTGTTTTTCAAAGACATTGTTGCTCATAATTTTAACAGTTCTTTTTAGAAAAACAGAATACTAATTTTTTTTTTTTTTTAACCTCTCTGGACACGTTGCCTGGCAAATTTCTGCATTCTACAGAGTTACCTGCTGAAGAAGGTAAGTAATCTTAACGTGTTCTATCCCCCCCATTTGTGTGCTGATGTTAAGATGACAATTACAACAAATATGTTTGTTTCTGACAGGAAAAACCTTGCTGGAACTTGTGATTGAGCAGTTTGAAGACTTACTAGTTAGAATTTTATTACTGGCAGCATGTATATCTTTTGTAAGTATAAAATTTATTTCCTTTACCCCAGTAAAGCTGAAAATATACCATAGATAAATCAGAAATCATGCTGTCCCTTGGCTGAAAACATATTTGGAGATAAAAGCTGTATTTACATGTTTAAAATCAAACAAAACAACCTAGATATTTTAAAATTATAAATAAAACACTTCAGGTCATTCATGTTCAGAAAATAGATGCCTGACATTTATGGTGCAGTTAGAAATTGTTCCGGAATGTATAGGGATCTTACAAATTTTTGTGGTTTGTGATTTTAGCATCAAAAAGTTCTTCACTGGAGGCCTTTTCTGTTTTGGGTTCTTCCATTGTTATTATATTGTAAGATCATACTAAGATGATGTTGGGCTCTTTGTAGTCTGTAAATAGAACTTACAAAAGGAATATTCCAGTTGCTTTCCCTTCCTGGTAATGGCAAGGTGACAGTTGTTCCTGACAGTGACAAGAATGATGACGGCAGTGATGGCACCAGTGTTGACCAAATTTGGTCACTGACCTTTAGGGTGGTATATTTATCTAAATTGGACCCCTGTCTTGGGTGATTCCTAGGTTGAGAGAACAAGGTTTAGTACAGTTGGTTCTAGATCTTGAAAGAAAAAAAAAACCAGCATAGTGTTTTTTTTTCTTATTCTCTATGTGCTTACCTGCTTGAGTCCTGTATGGTTGCTAAGAAACTAGTGAAATGCAAAGAACTACATCAGAAAAAAGGTGATGGGGGTGGCCAGGATATTTCTAGGTTATTAACATTTTTTTCTCTTTAAGTATTGTTGCATTTTTTTCTCAGGCAATAGACTTTTCGGTAGTTTTCCTAAAAATGGTCATGAATAGGACACAGATGTTCTTAATCCTGAAAGCATGAGATGCCTTTTGTTCTTGAATTACAGTATTTTGTTTTTATAGAAACCATTATGGGAAGTGGCATTTACCCAGTACAATACTACTGTCAAGTTTCACAAAATTGACACAGCTTCTAAGATTTAATTTTGTGTGTTTGTTATGTATGCAAGTCCCAGGGATCTACCTCAGTTTTTATGACAACCAAACTATGGACGGCTATTTTGAGAATTAAAGCAGTGGGCATTTAATTTAGTTCAGATGAGGGAAGGATTAATTTCATACCCATCTTTTAAGCAGTGGTAGCAAGAGGTAAACGTTTGGAGTAATTTTCACATAAATTCTGCCATGAGGCTTTAATATATCATACTGTGTTAGCCAAGTGGTATGTAGCCATTAATAATTCATTCTCTAAGAATCTTTTCTGTGGTTTTCATTGAATAAAATTGAGACTTTGATAGCAAACCATTCAGCATACTGAATCAATTGCTTCATATCTCTGACATGTCTGTCTTTGATTAATTTTTAAAAATTTTGCCTCCAGTAAATGGCTGCTGTTTTATACCAATTAAGATAAATGAGTAGAGCTGTTTGATTAACTGTAGTTTCAATACATTGCTATGGGGGAAAATAAGTGATATATTTGGAGGTAATATAAGATTTATATTTAAGCTGTCTGCATAATTAATTCCAAAATAGTCTCAACTTTGGCAGTTAAATGTTGGAATGCAGTAAGGTGGTCGGCGACTAGTGTATACAAACCAGAGGTAAAATAAATTTTTACTGAATTCTGTGTTGCAATTTGAAGCAGTGTTGGAAATAATGCCACCGATGTTACAATAAACAAAATGTTGGCTATTTGGGTTGTATAGGGTCTCTTTCTGAGTGGCCGATTTGAGTGACTTTATATTAGCATTTTGAATTGATGTACGTGGATTTTTTTTTAACTTTGACGTAATTAGGAATTTATAATTTGAAGGCATTTTTGAATGGATTTTAAAATGCTTTAATTTTGTTGTAAGATAGGACATTGGCTTTTTAGAAGATTATAGAACTATATTTTGGAGCTGAAATTGGAGTTCCTTTTTGGTAACTACTTGGAGTTATTGCTCAGGAAATGAACTATGTTACATTTTTATTTTATGGGTTGCAAAATAGAAAAAGAGTGAGTGTTCAGGGAGTGCTTTTACTATAGAATTCGCTTAATTTGCTTTGGTTTATTTGGCCAAGAAATTACGGATGTGAAACCTGTTCAGTTGATTTTCTTCATGTAGGGTTGGCACGGCTGCTACGTTGTACTTGACCTTTTCATTCCTCATTTCTTTATCCTTCAAAAGAAAGAGCACTGAGTCTTTTTTGTGGTAGCCAGTTTATTCCTATTGGCTTGACAGGAGAAACATGGTAGAATATTCAAGTTCTTTTGGAGAATTGACAGCTCTTATGATGAATACTTAATGCATCATCAGGTCATGCTCAAGTTAAAAAGAATATTAGTGATTTATTTCAAATATCAAACTAAGTAGTAAACTGTTAACCATAGTTAGTATTTTACTGTGTCAGAAAGTAGAAAACTGCATTAATGTTTTACTCTTGTGACTGTAGGGATGAAGTTTAATTTGTAATATTTGCCAGAATGTTTTTTTTTTTAGAAGTAGATTGGATTGGATGAAGTGAGCTTCTCCATCTCCCGGTACATATGAATATTAGAAATTCCTTAATTTGACAGTCAAGTTACCCCCCTCCCCCAATATTTCATTTTGTCTTTCCATCCTCCTCTTGGTTACCAACTTTGCCTTAAATGTACCACATCATATGGTTGCTTGACTGGAATGCCTGCCCGACTTTTCCTCTTCTTTGCTGCTTCATTAGGTATTGAGCACTTGTTACTTGGGTTACAGCAGCAAACAAAGTGGACAAAGATCCTTAACCTGGAGGATGGAGCTGTTGAGAAAAATCAAGGGGGCTTGGAAATAAGGAGTACAATTCTCAAATAGGGTGTTCAGAAAAGTCCTTGAAGAAGGTGACATTTGAGAAAAGATGCAAAGGGGGATGAGCGTAAGGGCCATGTTGGTCTCAAAATACTCCTGTCTATCTAAATCATAAAGTCTTCTCTAATAACAATTTGCTTAGGTTTCTCTGCCCTCTACCCATTTCCTACCTCAGCTACTTAGATTGACCCTAAAATGCTAATAAAACATCTTAACCTTTCAGTTACATTGGAATAATTGTGTATATGTCTTGTCTTTCTACTGAACCTTTTGAAAAGGATTCTTTATTTCGTAGAGTTAGTGCATTCAATATCACATATGTTCGGGTGAGTTTGTTTTGATAGCATTTTCAAAATACATGGGATCTGTTTACTTTGGTTTTCTCAGATTAGTACATTCAGAAAGTATTTGCATTTTGTAGTGGTTTAAAATTTTTTCATGTCTGTTTTCTGTTAATATTTTAAAAATGGGATAAAATGAGCAATTTACTGATTGGTTTAACTAATTTATTTAGAACTTTTCTTAATGGTTCAAAAGATGAATTTTTCAAATACAGTATATATTACTTACACTGTACTTTTTTTAAAAAAGAAAACTGTATTCAAATTTGAAAACATTAAACAATGTTTTTACATAAACTTTGTGTCTGGATCAGAAAGAATGAGTTCTAATCCACGTTGGTGTTTTTCATGGATGAAAGCATTTTTGTTTCCCACCCTAGAAATTGCCGTAACACTTATTAATAATCTTTTGTATCATTTTTGTGAACTGTTTAATTTACATTTCCTCTTTAAAAAATTTTTTAACGTAAATTTTTTCATCTATTGAGCAAGTGTTTGAGTGCCCAAAGGCACAGTACAAATTTCTGCGAATACATGGAGAAGCAAAATGTGCTTATTATCTTCTGTTTTCTTTTTATGATCTTATTAAGAACTCAGTCCATTATCCCAACATAGATAACTGAGTCACAGTATCATGATTGTCTCCCAGTTTTACAGCAGAATATTCCTTTTTACCTTGGATTAAAATTTGCTTTATTGTAGTTTCTGTCAGAAGTTAGCAGTGTAGAGATTAATCATGTAGATAATAATTGAAAGATGCCCTAAATTGAAGTTGAATGTTCATTAGCAAATAGTTACTTTGAATAAGATTGGCAAATTTGAAACTTTGAACTTCTTTGAGCCAGAAGACTAAGACTTTGTATTAGTGCAAAGCAAAGGGGAAAAAGAAACACTGTGTCTAAAATCATTTGCCAGTAGCCTTCTTTTTCACTCTCCTTTGCTATTTATGAAGTTGGTTACCTTTTTGCTCCTAATGTTTAAATTCGTGTACTGCCACTGTCTTGTATCTTAGAAGTCATATGAGATTTTGTTTCGTTAATTTATACATTTGTTCAATAAATATATATTGAGCATCAACTATGTACCAGAAGCTCTGGGCCCCTAGGAATACAACATGGAACAAAAGGCAATATAAGCAGATAATCCTTTGTATTCAACCTGTTGTCAAGATTTTTAGAAACATTTTCCTTGTCTCCTATATAGGTATACATTGTGTAACTTCTGGTAAATTAATTATGAACTCACCTTATTACAGTGCTAATACGGCATCTTGCATTTCAGTAACATCACTCATCCAGTTTTCCTCCCCTTTCTTCACCCCTCTCCCCATCTCATGGAGTCTTTTATTTGTCAGCAGTCATCTTCCCACTTAATGCGAGGACGCAAGAGGTTTTCTTATCAGTAGAACAAAACCATGAAAGACTGCCCACCGTGATATGACGTGGTTGCTCTTAATTTGGGGCTGTAGTATTTAATTCTGTGGGTTATTTGTGATTTCAAAATAGACATTTTTTTAAAGTACTCTGGAAATTAGTGATTGTCAATTTTAAATAGGTTTGGGCAGCATCTAAGATTTACCCACTAGTTTTTCATCAAGCGGTAATTTATCTGTAGCACCTTTAAATAACAATATGAATGCTTATGTTTCCTACATATAAACATTTAAAGTAATACAGAAGAAAAGGCTACTACATTGTACAAGTTAGGATTCTTATATATATATATTTTTTTTTTTTTGAGACAGAGTCGCACTGTGTTGCCCGGGCTACAGTGAGTGCCGTGGCGTCAGCCTAGCTCACAGCAACCTCAAACTCCTGGGCTCAAGCGATCCTCCTGCCTCACCTCAGCCTCCCGCGTAGCTGGGACTACAGGCATGCGCCACCATGCCCGGCTAATTTTTTCTATATATTTTTAGTTGTCCAATTAATTTCTTTCTAATTTTAGTAGAGACGGGGTCTCGCTCTTGCTCAGGCTGGTCTCGAACTCCTGAGCTCAAACAGTCCGCCTGCCTCGGCCTCCCAGAGAGCTAGGATTACAGGCGTGAGCCACCGCGCCCGGCCCAGGATTCTTATATTATTGATGAATACTTGTGAAAAGGAACTGCACATTTTCTTGAAAAGTAGAGGTTTGATCTGATAGTTGTGTCACTGCTTCCCTTAGTCTTTTCCTTTGCTGTAGCTGTTATGCGATGTTGCTTTAAGTTTGTTCCCCAGCCTTGGCTGCCAAGAGAGAAATTCATACCCACTTTAATAAGGTGTGAAGCTTATCTTACAGTTGCTAATGCCTCACTGACCTTTTGGAAAGGTCCTAGTTATTCTTCAAGTTGACCAATTTTTCTCCCCCAAGAGCTAATTAAGTTTTTTATTTCTGATATACTCTCCTTGGCAGATGTTTGAAAGCCTAGTATCAGAGCAGCTGTGATCCTGCATCTTTCAAAATTTATAACTTCCTAGAGAAGTTTTCATTCTGGCATTAGGCCTGGCCTTAACACTAAGGTTGCCCTGTTGAAAGCTTACAGCAGCATTTATCATGTTCATTGTGGTTTTCTACTTAACTCTAGCTGACTAGATGTCAGTGTGATTGACATCTGTCAGGACCTGGGTCCTAGTGTCTCCCGGTGTCTCCCCCTCAAATTGATAGTTCTTATTAATTCACTGTTACCCTCTTGCAAGAGTCATGTTGGGCCTTGCCTTAACGTCTTTCTTGTTGTTTGCTATTTATGTAAAAGTTCAGTTTATAGTATTCTACTAAGTACAAATATAGTCAGATGGTTTCACTATTGCCATAAATCATATCAACAAGAGTGCTTTCATTGTTTACTAAATAGCTCTTTTAAAGAAAAGATTTTATTATAAAATATGCAAACATTTTAAGTAATGTTTAAGGAAAAGAACGCAAATCCTGCCTCCTAGATTAAATCCTTAGATCTGTTTAACGCCGTTTCTGGATTGGCAAGTTTCCACAAAAATTGGTTGTTCAATTTTTAACCATTTAGATCACTCTTTACCATATTCTTTATTATTAAGATTCATTGTGTTGGGTTCTCTCTTTACCACCTTTTACAGTTGGTAGATTGTGAAGTACACTGTGGCCCTTAATTTGTAGCTTTTATATCTTAACAAGGTTAGAGTTGTATGAGCTAAAGTTTAACTCTTCTGCTCATTTTTCTTGGAGCAGTGTTCTGTATCCAGTTATATTTTTGGACTTACCTCTGAAGTGCTATAGTGCTGTAGTAGATGTCATATGGAAGATGACCTTCAAGATACGTTCCTGATCTCAGAAAGTGTTGGAGTAATTCTGAGATGACCTTCAGTAATACCACTGAAAATAAATGGGGGATTAACAGTTTGTATACTCTAAAATTTGAGTCCATAGTCAAGTTTTACTATGAATTTATACTACATATGGATATTATTTGATATGACTATTAACCGAATCAGCGTAGCTTTGATGATCACTTTTTACTTTAATAAAATCAGGAATTTAAGTTTTACTTTTTCTCAATATATACATATAAAATGAACGGGATTTAGTACCCTCAAAAGTATTTTATTTGGATTCTAAAATGGAATTATGATATCAAAAAACTAACTCTTAAGGGTATTGTTAAGAAGTATATTTTTGACTAGCAAGAATTACAAACAGAATGTAAGTTATTTCTGTCATATTTTGCTGCCATTTTTTCTAAAGAAGGTAACAAAATATTATAATTCCTATTATAATTCCTTTAGTGCTGGCCACTTTTGTTATCAAGTGGCTCTAAGCCTGAAAACACAATAATTCTAACACATGGCATTTTTCTTCTAGGTTTTGGCTTGGTTCGAAGAAGGTGAAGAAACAATTACAGCCTTTGTAGAACCTTTTGTAATTTTACTTATATTAGTAGCCAATGCAATTGTGGGTGTATGGCAGGTAAGCAAAAATTCTTGCAGCACTAAATTTTAGTAACTTATGTAAGTGATTTGAATTGCTTTAGTCTTTCTGTTTTATTTCCTGATGTACTGAGAGGAAATACATGGAAAATCTACATGCATTTTTTTTTTTTTGTCCATTAATTTATTACAGAATTTTAGACCTCATGAATGTAAACTTTGCTGTTAAATTGCTCAGCCTTCATGGCAAGGAGTTAAAATAGATGAGAGAAACTACTTAAGGAAACCAGAAAATGAGGAACCAGTATATATTGTCTTTATATTTCCTGGTTGCTTCCTATGACTTCATAAACTCAATTTCATGTTTATTCTCCTTGGATTTTTTTTTTTGTGGGATTAGCTATAAAAACTGTTTAAGCCCTAAATTGTTTTCCCTGTAGTGCTTACCCCTGGCTGTGTTCCCTCAATCGCCCAGGCCTTTCTTACAGAACGAAAGCTAATTTTACTACAGAAACATAGGGGCATCCCCCATTCACATAATTGTTCTGCTGCGGCGGTCCCCAAGCCCCAGGCTTCGGACCAGTATCTGGCTGTGGACGGTTAGGGACAGGCTGCAGAGCTCTGGGCCGCACATCCCCCACCCTTACTGGAAAAATTGTCTTCCATGAAACTGGTTTCTGGTGCCAGAAGGGTTGGGGACTGCTGTTCTACTGCAGATACCTAGTCGAGGATTTTAATTTTTTTTAGGATTGTTGATCTGTTTGAGGTTTTTTTGGATAGATTTTAACAGACTCTGACACTAATACTTGAATGAATTTGAAGTACCCATCTTTTACGTTTTTGATGGATATAGTCACCCCTTTGAGGACTAAAATAGAGTGTGCCTATCGCTCTTAAAGTGGAAGTGTCTTATAAACACGCTTAGTCCTATTGCAATTGTAAACTAATGATCTTGGTAAGTGTGAAGATCTTTATGTGGTAGACTCATATTGAAAGATGGCTCTACTTAGAAGAAATTTTTAATTGTGCCACATATTCCTTTTATTTCTTTCTAAAACAATTTATACTTGAGCAGAAATGATCCCCTTATGAATAGGCAAAAGAAACAATACATAGCATTAGGTTTTTGTTATTTTCAAGCTAATAATTTGTATTTTTTTTTTTTTTTGAGGCTGAGTCTCACTTTATTGCCCGGGCTAGAGTGCTGTAGGTGTCAGCCTACCTCACAGCAACCTCAACCTCCTGGGCTCAAGCAATCCTCCTGCCTCAGCCTCCTGAGTGGCTGGGACTACAGGCATGAGCCACCATGCCCGACTAATTTTTTTATATACATATTTTTAGTTGTTCAGCTAATTTCTTTCTATTTTTTTAGTAGAGACGGGGTCTCGCTCTTGCTCAGGCTGGTCTCAAACTCCTGAGCTCAAACGATCCTCCCGCCTCGGCCTCCCAGAGTGCTAGGATTACAGGTGTGAGCCACCACGCCCGGCCAATTTGTATTTTTTATTAAATGATTTATGCCAGTTACCGTGGTAGGTACTTCACAGTACATTCCTGTTTATTTCATCCTTACTGTGGCCTTGTAAGGCAAATGATATTCCCATTTGACAGATGTGATATTGAGGTTCAGAGTGATTAAATGACTTACTAAAGGCCATACAGGTGAGCCCAGGCCCAGATTGATCTAAATTCCAAAGTAATATTTTATAATGGTTTTCACAAGACTTGTAGATTTGTCTTAGCTTTTTTAAAAAAAAGGATAGCATTCTTAAGTCTTAATCCTATTTCCATAGTATACTGAATGGTATGAGCAATATTAGAGGTTTCTTGCCTCCTGAAAGTAAGAAAAATTCTAGTTACAGTGTAAGGTAGTATGGGGGAGCATTATTTCTGATTAGTGTCATCAAGGAAGGCTCAGAAGTGGTGATAGGCAATTGGGAACTATATACAAAAGTGGAGTTTTGTGGGTGGAGGCTGGATAGATCGTTCCAGAGAGGGAGTGGCATGAGCCAAATATGTTTGAGGAATGATAAGCCAATTTGGGTTCAAGTAGGAGATGTAACTGGGGGTTGGGGGTGTGTGTGAAAACTTTCAGAACTAAAGGAAACTTTAGAAGTCATGTAAGTTATCCTTTTGTTTGTAGCAAGGTACAAACAAGGTATATTTGTATTTCCCCAAGTTGACCTGTTTTTGGTGTAACCTATTTCAATCTATGATTATTCAATTCCTTTTCTTAATCCCTACACTCCAAATATTCCTTTTCATAGTTTGAATTGAGTGGGGCAGTGAAGACTTTTATAGTGGTTTTAATTGTCATCTTTGTCCTCAGAGTCTGAGATAGTTTAAGTGTATGTTTCTAATTTAAATGTGTCTCGGCTGGTTTTTAGTAGGAGCAAAGTACAGTGCTCATGGGACATCTGCTTAACCTTGAGCAGTCCGGTTAAACTCTACCTGACATGACCTTGAAGAGTGAGAATAGAAAATAAAACTGCTATGATTCATAAGTTTAGAGGGGGGAAATCCTATGGAAAAAGAAGTTTGTTTCAAATTTGGCTGAGTACCAACAATGCTCAGAATGTATTCTTTCTCAAGTATCAGTACCATTTGAATTTATTCCAGGACTTTTATAGTAGTTACGTTAATTATGGCTAAATATTCTAGTATTTCTGTTAATTATAAGGTGATGCAGATAAACTCATTGTTTTTTGTTTTTTTTTTTTGTTTTTTTTTTTTT
>NW_012154285.1:5383591-5384727 GCF_000956105.1 Propithecus coquereli
CCTGCTTTGGCCTCTCAGAGTGCTAGGATTACAGGCGTGAGCCACCGCGCCCGGCCAGTTTTTTGTTGTTTTTAAACAAGGTGGTCTGAATTCTTACTAGTTTAGATACATTGTAGGACACTAGTGCTAGAGAGGTGAAACTTAATGTCTTTTTGACAGTTAGGAGCAATTTGTTAGAATACTGGTTAATGGCTACACAGTGTTTTCTATTTTGGTACTTGGCACAAATGTTAAGTCATACTTGTAATTATCAGACTGAGTTGATGGTTAAGGGTCATTTTATGACTCTAAAAGCTATGCTTAAAAATACTTTTATATCACACTGAGCTGTGTGCCTTACCTGGACTCCAGGGGTCAGCTTCAAGGAGTCTCTGAACCCACTGCAAGTCCTGAGCTCTCCACAGACCTCCAACGGGTCAGTGTCTCACTGCTCTAGATCACTGCTATATTTCTGATAGCCCAGAATTGATTGGAGCACCCCTGGGACCAACCAGAACAGTCTAGATGGTTTTTTCGTTTTGGCTGTTTCACTTATGGAGATACATTACATAGGATTATTCAGATTATCATGGCTTTTCATACCCTTCTGAGTTTAAAATACTCTGTTTCTTTTTGTAAATTGTCTCATAGTAATGCTTTTCACTGTCTTGGGGAAGGTATGCTTTGTCTTTATTGTCTTATTCATTTGAATGAAGAGAATTCAGAGAGCTGCATCTGATAGCTTGTCCTCTAGAGCTTTGGCCTCTGAAAGGAAATTGCCTTGTCATAGATATTCTGTCATCTGTAAATTTTGTTCTTCCAGAAAAAAAGGATAGTGTTGTATATATGCTAGTAAGTCGATTATTTGGGACTGCTGTGTGGTGTGCGTGCGCAAACGACTTAACAGCTTGCTTAAGAATAGCGTTAGCTGGGTCGATGGCTCACGCCTGTAATCCAAGCACTCTGGGAGGCTGAGGTGGGAGGATTGCTTGAACTCAGGAGTTTGAGACCAGCCTGAGCAAGAGTAAGACCATCTCTACTAAAAAAAAAAAAGAAGAAGAAAAAGAAAAATTAGCTGGGCATGGTGGGGTGCACCTGTAGTCCTAGCTACTTGGACCTTGAGAGCTTGTTTGGAGGTTCTAGCAGGGGAGCACAGG
>NW_012154285.1:5384777-5386739 GCF_000956105.1 Propithecus coquereli
TTTTTTTTTGAGACAGAGTCTCACTCTGTTGCCCGGGCTAGAGTGCCGTGGTGTCAGCCTAGCTCACTGCAACCTCAAACTCCTGGGCTCAAGCAATCCTGCCTCAGCCTCCCAAGTAGCTGGAACTACAGGCATGTGCCACCATGCCCGGCTAATTTTTTCTATATATTTTTAGTTGGCCGGTTAATTTCTTTCTAATTTTAGTAGAGACGGGGTCTTGCTCTTGCTCGGGCTGGTTTCGAACTCCTGAGCTCAAACAATCCACCCGCCTTGGCCTCCCAGTGTGCTAGGATTACAGGCATGAGCCACCGCGCCCGGCCTAAACTCATTCTTTAAGCACATCTGATACGGGATTGAAATTAATGTTATCGTGAATTTGCCAAATTTAAAATGGCCGATACTTTTTCCAGGGTGCATACATCAAAATTGAGACACACATGCTATTAGCTTTCAGTTTCGTGGGAGGTAGGTTTGATTCTATTATCTTTGATTTCAAAATTGAGAAGAAAAACTAAAGTCTTGATAGGTTTATATGTGATAGGCTACGTATAATTATGTGACTGGCAGTGCTGTTGAGATTCCAGCCATTCATTGGTCTTTACCACTGGTGGGATAGTTGTTAGAATTTGTGAGGTATAACTTGATTTACTTAATTCATCACTCTAGCATTTACTATGTGCCAAAACAGTCTAAGCACTTTATAGATAACTTATAATCCTCATGAGCATTGAGGTAGGTGCTATTAATGTCTTCATTTTACAGGCAGTAAACCTATGTATTTAACTTACCTGCAGTCACATAGCTGTTAAGTGGAAGAGCCTATATTGAACCTAGACAGCCTAGTCCCTCACTGTTAAGCTGTACTAACTTTCATGTGAGACAGGATCAGTATAAATGCTGTGGCATATGTGTGGCTGGAGGTATATATTTAGGGACAGCAGATTTTTATTTATTTATTTTTTTTGGAGACCAGAGTCTCACTCAGTTGCCCTAAGTAGAGTGCCGTGGTGTGATGTTAGCCTAGCTCACAGCAACCTCAAACTCCTGGGCTCAAGCAGTCTTCCTGCTTCAGCCTCCCAAGTAGCTGGGACTATAGGCGTGTGCTATGACGCCTGGCTAATTTTTCTGTTTTTAGTAGAGGTGGGTTCTTGCTCTTGGCTCAGGCTGGTCTCGAACTCCTGAGCTCCAGCAATTCTTCCACCTCAGCCTCCCAGAGTGCTAGGATTATAGGCGTGAGCCACAATGCCCGGCCAGGACAGCAGATTCTGTAACGGCTTTTCCTCATTATGGTTTTTACCCCTTACCTTTCTTGGGGGTGCTTATCTTTTCATTTTTAATACAAAATCGTAAGTGCCCTTGTAAAGTGTTGATTGCCTTAAAATGTGGGTAGTTTAATACAGATGTTATTAGTGTGCACGCTTGCGCTCTCTCTCTCTCTCTCTAAAGATTAGAACTCTAAAATTTTATTCCTTGGGCTAGAAATATTTAAACAGTGGCAGGCAGGTGTTCACTACTCTTCTGTTTTCTTTTATACAGGAAAGAAATGCTGAAAATGCAATTGAAGCCCTCAAGGAGTATGAGCCTGAAATGGGCAAAGTATATCGACAGGACAGAAAGAGTGTACAGCGGATTAAAGCTAAAGACATAGTTCCTGGTGATATTGTAGAAATTGCTGGTGAGTTGACTTTGTTATTTCTCTTGTATTCTAGATTGTATTTCTGAATGCAGTTCTTTTCTCAAGGCTTATAATTATATTTAAAATGATTGTCTTCATGTATCAGTTATATTAACACATTTTAGTGCCATTGATACACATCTTATTTTTGGTAAAATTTTGAAGTGTTTCAGTACTTCCCTTCATATTGTTGATAAAGTTTTTCGTTGTTGTTTTTTGTTTTTTTGTTTTTTTTTTTTTTGAGGCAGAGTCTCACTGTGTTGCCCGGCTAGAGTGCCGTGGCGTCA
>NW_012154285.1:5390172-5392245 GCF_000956105.1 Propithecus coquereli
ATCAAGTCAGGGTCTTGCTCTGTCACCTGGGCTAGATAGAGTACAGTGGCATCATCATAGCTCACTGCAACCTCAAACTCCTGGGCTCAAGTGATCCTGCAGCCTCAGCCTCAGAAGTAGCTGGGACTACAGGTGTGCGTCACCATGCCTGGCTAACTTTTCTATTTTTTGTAGAGATGGGGGGGGGTCTCTCTTGCCCAGGCGGGTCTCAAACTCCTGGCCTCAAACAATCCTTCCACCTCTCAGCCTCAGCCTCCCAAAGTGCTAGGATTACATGTGTGAGCCACCGTGCCTAGCTACTTTTGCAGTTTTCAATACCACCAAACTCACCTTTTTTGGAAGGTTAGGGAAATATTATGGAGTTTATTAATTTGCCCAGTGTACAAATCTTACAGTAATGAAGCTTTGGTTATAACCTTGATCTGCCTGGCTTTTTTTTTCTCCTTGCTATGGAATTTCATTCCCTATATTGTGCAGTTTTGTGTGTTGCATTTTATAGTTTAGGAAGGCCAAATAATGTTTGATCTATAGTGTGTGTGACCTAAGGTTTGTAGTCTTCTGGAGTTTCCCTTTATTATTATTTATATTGTAGAATATACATAACATCACCAGGTTTTTTTTGTTTTGTTTGAGACAGAGTCTCACTCTGTTGCCCTGGGTATAGTGCAGTGGTGTCGTCATAGCTCACTGTAGTCTCAAACTCCTCAGCTCAAGTGATCCTCCTGCCTCAGCCTCCTAAGTAGCTGGAACTACAGGTGCACACCACTACACTCAGCTAACTTTTCCATTTTTAGTAGAGATGGAGTCTCACTCTTGCTTATGCTTGTCTCAAACTCCTGAGCTCAAGCAATCCTCCTGCCTCAGCCTCCCAGGGTACTAGGATTACAGGAGTGAGCCACTGTGCCCAGCCAAAATTCACCGTTTTAACCATTTTTTTTAAGTATGCAGTTTTGTGGCATTAAGTACATTTACATTGTTGTGCAAGCATCATCACCATCCATCTCCAAAATTTTTTCATATTCCCCAACTGAAACAGTTTTTTCCTTAAACACTAACTTCCCATTCCCCGTTTCCCTTGGCCCCTAGTAACCATTTCCTTTCTTTTAATATTCAAAAAACAATGGCTGGCACGGTGGCTCACACCCCTAATTCCAGCACTTTGGGAGGCCAAGGTGAAAGGGTTGCTTGAGACCAGCCTGGGTAATATAGCAAGACTCTAACCAAAAAAAAAAAAAAAAATTTAGCTGGGCATGGTGGTGGTGGTGCCTGTAGTCCCAGCTACTGGGGAGGCTGAGGAGGGAGGATCACTTGAGCCCAAGAATTGGAGGTTATAGTGAGCTATGATCAGGCCACTACTATTTAAGCTGGGTGACAGAGAGTCAGCTGCTGTCTCTCAAAAAAAAAAAAAAAAAAGATCCCTTATCTCAGGTGAATATGCCGCTACAACTAAGTAATACACATATTTTAATCCATTTCCCTTTCACCTATTTCTGAATCCTTCATGGGTAGTGTTAACAGATCCTGATAGTTATTTGCCACTTTTTTCCTCCAGCTCTTTGCCCATAGTATACTAATTGCTAAAAAACATATGTAGTGCTTTGACATCAGGCTCTCATATACTACTCTTTCTTGAATTTTGACCATTCTAACTGGGGGATCCAGTACAGAGGTGATAGTCTAGGTTTAGATAGATACGGACAGGCCAGGTGTGGTGGCTCATGACTGTAATCTTAGCACTTTGGGAGGCCGAGGTGGGAGGGTTGCTTGAGGCCAGGAGTTCGAAATAGATAATGGATATTTTATTAAACACTCTTGTACTGCTAGGCAGTGAGCACCTTAAAAGCAGGAACTGTAACACATTGACCATTGTAACCTTGCTGAGCATAAGTTCTCCATGGGCCAGGCGCGGTGGCTCACGCCTGCAATCCTAGCACTCTGGGAGGCCAAGGCGGGTGGATCGCTCAAGGTCAGGAGTTTGAGACCAGCCTGAGCAAGAGCGACACCCCGTCTCTACTCAAAAATAGAAAGAAATGCTCTGGACAACTAAAAATATATATATATATTAAAAATTAG
>NW_012154285.1:5392295-5394405 GCF_000956105.1 Propithecus coquereli
TTGGGAGGCTGAGGCAGGAGGATTATTTGAGCCCGGGAGTTTGAGGTTGCAGTGATCCATGATGACACCACTGCACTCTAGCTGGGGCAACTGAGTGAGACTATGTATCAAAAAAAATAAATAAATAAAAAATAGTAGTGTTAACAAAAGTACAACTCAGAATGAAGTGTTCTGGCTATGGCAGTTTTTGTCTGGGATGTATTTGTGTGTGTGGTTGGTTTGTTTTTTGTTTTGTTTTTTTGTTGTTGTCGTTTTTGAGACAGGATCTCTCTCTGTTGCCCTGGCTAGAGTTCAGTGACATCGTCATAGTGCTCTGCAACCTCAAACTCCGGAGCTCAAGATTCTCTTGCCTCAGCCTCCCAGGTAGCTGGCACTACAGGTGCATGCCACCACACTTGGCTAATTTTTTTTTTTATGTTTTGTAGAGATAGGGTCTTGCTATTGCCCAGGCTGGTCTCGAACTCCGGCCTCAAGCAATTCTCCTGCTTTGGCCTCTCAGAGTGCTAGGATTACAGGCATGAGCCTACCACACCTGGCCTGGATTTTTTAAAACTCTTTATTTTGACATAATTTCACATGTAAAGAGAATTCCCATATAGCCTTCATCCAGATTCTCCAAATGTTAACATTCCATCACACGTATATTATCATTCTCTTTCATTGTATGTCTATGTACGCACGTTTTTGTCTGAACTGTTTGAGAGTATGTTGCAGAAATGATGTCACTTTACCCCTAAATACTTCAGTGTTTATTTTATAAAGTCAAGGACATACTCTTATATAACTCCAGTGTAAGTATCAAAATCAAGAAATTGATACTCTAAAGACATTATTCAGAATTTACCAATTGTCACTTTTTTTTACTTTTTTTTTTTTTTTTTCCAAAGAGGCCTGGGCCAGTCAGGAGCTGAACTGTCACTTTTTTTTTTTTTTTTTTAATAGCAAAATACTTGAGTTGGGGAATTCTGGTGGGTGATCTGGAAAATATAGGTCAGAATGGGGAAGGCTGGAGGTAGGAAGGCTATTTTAATAGTCTAGGCAAGAATTAATGAGGGCAGTAGCATTAAGAATAATGAAGGAAAGATTTTGAGTTTATGAATAGTGGTTCTCAAGCAGAGATGCATATCAGAATTGTCTGGGGGCACTCTTTCTTTAAAAGTTTTTACCAGGTCTCAACCCAAAATATCAACTCTGAATCTTCCTTGGATATGGAATTCTGGTCATGTGTAGTTTGAAAAGTGAGCCTCTGACTTAGATGCAAAGCAACAGATTTTGTTAAGTGAATGGATGTGGGGGTGGATAAGGGTAGGATGTAGAATCAAAGATACTAGTAGTATTTCTAGTTTAGGTGACTGGGTGTGATGGTACTAGTAACTGAGGATGGAAATATTGGAGGAAAATAGTTTGTCTTTCCACAAATGTATATGTGGTAGGTGGGGTTGGAGATGATATCACCGAAATATGTATATGAGATTCTGTTTGACCTTATGTTTACCATTTCTACAGCTTCGTCTGGTAATATACTCTTTAATCTGTCAAGATTATTTTAGGCATTTTTAGGCTAGTTGGGTTATTTTACTTTTTATTGGTTTTCCCTCTCCTCCCTCTCCCTACTTGCGTTATTTTAATGTTTTGAGTCTACTTAAAGACTTAGAGAAATTACTCCCAAAGTGTTTGTCGTTAGTTTGCATCAGGAGATGGCAATGGTAAACAGCCTCAGAAAGTCATAGCCTTGATACCTCAAGGCCTCATCCCTTGTAAAGAAATAAACTAAGTCCAGCTTCTCTTGGTGGTTTTGGTTTCTGTTTTCCTGGGATTCCTGGTTCTTGTCGGTCTTTCTCATCTTGGTAAGTCACTCTAACATAGTGAACTACAAGAAACTTGGAAGTCGTCTTGATCTTTCCCTTCTTATCCTCTAATTTGTCTGAGATCATTGAGTCTGTCTCCAGAACACAAGTTTGTTAACTTCACTGTTTCCTCAGTCACCACCCTAGTCCAGCTATCATCTCACACTTTGACTGGCATCATGTCCCAACTAGGCTCTGGCTTCCTTTGTTGTCTTTTTCCAGTCCATTCGCCACACAACAGCCAGAGCTGGTTCTTTTTTTTT
>NW_012154285.1:5396720-5476206 GCF_000956105.1 Propithecus coquereli
AAAAAAAAAAAAAAAATTCTCCATGAACAAAGAATGAAACTTGAAATCAGAAATATGGGGTAGTTTCAACTAATGTAAACATGCTTATGGTGTGCATGCTTTGCAGAATATTTGAAGTCTGTATGTGTGTGTGTTCAGTAATACCTAAGCTTAAAATGTATGCTAGACACTGATAATCTTTCAGATGTTTTATTGATACATTTTTTAAACCGTGAACCACTCTAGATACATACTATTACATTTTACAGTTGAGGAAACTGAGTCTTTGTGAATTATTGCCTTTGCTTTAAACTATAATTAATTCGCTAGGGAACATACAATATACTTTGTATACATAGCATGTGTATCAGTCATAAAGTCCATTTGTCTAATTTTTGTTGCTTGTGCTTCGGTGTCATATCTATGAAAGTATTGCCTAATCCAAGGTCACAAAGACTTTGTATATGATGTGAGGTAGGGATTCAACTTTATTCTTTTGCATGTTGATATCGAGTCATCTCAGCAGCATTTGTTGAAAAGACTTCATTGAATTGTCCTGATACTCCTTTCAAAAATCAATTGATACAAATGTAAGGATTTGTATCTAGACTCTCAGTACTGTTCCATTGGTTCCTGTGCTTATGTCAGTACCGCACTGTCTTGATAGCTGTAACTTAGTATTAAGTTCCAAAATTGGGAAGTTGGAGTCCAACTTTGTTGTTTTTCAAGATCATTTTTGGTCCCTTGCATTTTGATACAAATTTTAAAATTCAGCTTGTCAATTTCTGCAAAAAGCGTGCTGGAATTTTGGGTAAGAATTGTATTGAGTCTATAAATCAGTTTGGGGAATATGGCCATCATAACAATATTAAGTCTTTGGATCCAGGAACATAGAATCCTTTTTTTTTTTTTTTTTAATCTTTCATTTCTTTCAGCATTTTGTAGTTTTCAGTGTACAAATCTTTTACTTTTGTTAACTTTATTCCTAAGTATTTTATTGGTTTTGGGGGGAGCTATTTGTAATTGGAATTTTTCTTTCATTTTTCAGGTTCTTTGCTAGTGTATAGAAATATAGTTGACTTTTGTGTATTGATCTTGTACCTTGCAATCTTGCTGAACTCAGTTGTAGTAATGTTTTAGGAGTTACTTAAGATTTTCTAGGCTGGGTTCAGTGGCTCACGTCTATAATCTCAGCACTTTGGGAGGCCAAGGCAAGGGGATCACTTGAGTCCAGGGGACCAGCCTGGGTAACATAGTGAGAAACTGTCTCTACAAAAAAATAGTAATAAAAATTTTCTATATACATGATAACACATGCGCAAATAGAAGTATTTTTCCTTCTTTACAATCCGGGTGTCCTTTGTTTCTGCCTGATTGCCCTGGCTAGAATCTCCAGTACAGTGTTGAATGAAAATAAGAACAGACATCCCTGTCTTGTTCCTGATCTTAGAGGGAAAGCAACCAGCCCTTCACCATGAAGTATGATGTTAGCTGTAGGTTTCATAGATGCCCTTTATCGTGTTGAAAGCCTGGTTTGTGTTTTCATTTTTAGGTGGTTAATATGCTCTGTTTGGTGACATTACGTGGTATTTGTGTACTTATATTCAAATTGGAAACGATAGTTTAACTAGGTTACTAAGACCAGTAGGTCATTGAATTGGATAGGATGTAATCCTAAGGCATTTACAATGAATTATATGGAATATTTTTGAAAAACATATTGTGGCTATGTAACCTGGGTCAGATAAATAGGTGTTTATTTTATTAATAAGACAAAGATTATATATGTTGAGGCTTCTAAACTTTTTTTGTTGTTGTTAGAATTAGTAATATAATTGACCCTGCAGTTTGGCCTTTAGCCCAATAATTAAGTTCTGTGAAAACTATAGAATTCAATTCTAAATTTTTCTTGATCTGAATTTTTTGTCAGTTGAAGTCTTAATGCATAGTCTGAAAGGATATATGGCATGAATTGTGCTTTTAGACATGGTAGCTTTTATGTTTTTATTTAAATTATGAAGTTGGGCATGAAAGAGTCTTTGATATTTTAGAAAACTAGAAAATATCATAAACTATTTTGAAGTTGAAAATAAGTACTGACCTAATATTTTGATACTTGTAAAAGGGAACAGACCTTTTTGTAGTCATTGGAATGTAAGGGTCAGGTCCTGATTTTAGGTGATAAAGTTCTTTTTGTCAGCTTTTGCAAGATATTTGGTAGGATGGTTCTGCTGAATTTTCTGAAGGCTAAGATGGACTAGGTGGGTTTTTGAGGGAGTGGTGGAGGGAGTTAAGGAAATTAAATTTTAGATGTTGCTGTACCAGCTTATAACCTTTCCAAAGGGAAATTGTGTAAGCATACGTGGCAAATGCTTATGTAAACCTTAAAAGTGTCTAGAACACAGGAGCCAAATAAAATTGATTTCGCAAGTAAAAATATGGTAGTGATGACCCACGTGTTCACACTCTGAAGCCACAGTAATTTTACATTATCTTAATGCTGGGAAAATACTTCTCCAGATAAATCAGGAGTAGTAACATTGTGTCTAATCTTATGATAAATGAGTCAGTGTTTTTAAGCTTTCTCTATTATCTGCTCATATTATGAAAGAGAATCAAGCTATGATAACCATAAAAGTTTTAATTTTAGAACCTTAGGGTTTTTAGTATGTGCCCCAGGGGGGTTATTTATTGACTTCTCAGGGGCACTGTTTTCAGGATTGTTTAAAAGAAAGTTCATGTATCTTGGTAACCCAGGGTTGATGAATAGCACAAGGACATAAATATCCTCAGATGACTTCTGTCCTGTAATATACTCTGGAGCAAATAAGTATTTTAAGATTATGTAAGTGATGGAAATGACACAATCTTAACATAAAATTGCATTTGCTTTAGAGTGTCTATAAAAAATTGATATTTTTATTTCCTAAAATGAAGACTAAATATTCAACAGTAGTGCCAGCAATTTCAAGATTTATTCAAGAATAAAAAAAATAGGCCAGATGTGGTGGCTTATGCCTGTAATCTCAGCACTTTGGGAGGCCAAGGCAGGAGTACTGCTTGAGGCCAAGAGTTTGAAACCAGCCTGGGGAACATATTGAGACCCCTGTCTCTATCAAAAAAAAAAAGCCAGGAATGGTGGCATATGCCTGTAGTCCCAATTACTTGGGAGGCTGAGGCAGGAGGATTGCTTGAGCCCAGAAGTTTGAGGTTACAGTGAGCTATGATGACACCATTGCACTTTAGCCTGGGCAAAATGAGACCCTGCGTGGTGAGAGGAAAAGTATAATTCTTAACCTTGATGGCTATTTAAAAGAAGGAAAGATTCACTTTTGATAGTCAACACACAGTAATGAGATTTTTCAAGCAGTTGAGTAAAAGGCTAGGTTGTGAAATAGATGACTCAATTCGTATAAGAAAACCTAGATTATTATCCTAATTCTGTATGACATTGGACAAAGTAAATTAATCTCTATAGAATCAGGTAATTGGAGTAGAATTTTTTTTCTTTATAGATGGTGTCTCACTATGTTGCCCAGGCTGGTCTTGAACTCCTGGCCTCTAGTGATCCTCCCCCTTCAGCCCCTCACAGTGCCAGGATTAGAGGCATGAGCCACTGCGCTTGGCCAGACTAGACTCTTTTTCAGTTTTCTGGCTATAACAAGTGTCTGATTCAGATAGTGTGACGATGAGTCCATGTGGGCTTCCTTTGCCTTTTAGAAAGCTGCTCAATGTTCAAAGGCAGGCTGCTCCAACAGCACCAAACATTTAGTCCTTACCTCCTGAGCTCCCTAATACAAATATTAGAGAAGTTAAATCTGTGCTGTAGAGCAGAGGAGTTGGCAAACTGTTTTTGGAAATGTCCAGCTAGTAAATATTTTAGGCTTTGTGGACCACAACAGTCTCCGTAGCAAAATCTTTTTAATAGATAACCATCTTAAAAGTGTAAAAATGGGCCAGGCATGGTGGCTCATGTCTGTAATCCCAGCACTTTGGGAGACTGTGGCAGGAGGGTCATTTGAGGCCAGGAGTTTGAGACCAGCCTGGGCAACAGTGAGACTCCGCCTCTACAAAAAATAAAAAATTAGCCAGGTGTAGTGGTTTGCACCTATGGTCCCAGCTACTCAGGAGGATTGCTTGAGCCCATGATCATACCACTGCATTCCAGCCTGGGCAAGAGAGTGAGACCCCATCTCGTTAAAAAAAAAACAAAAGTAAAAATGAGGTTTTTTTGTTGTTGTTGTTTGTTGTTTTTTTTTTTTTTTGAGACAGTGTCTTGCTTTGTTGCCCTGGCTAGAGTACCGTGGCATCAGCCTAGCTCACAGCAACCTCAAACTCCTGGGCTCAAGCAATCCTTCTGCCTCAGCCTCCTCAGTAGCTGGGACTACAGGCATGCACCACCATGCCCGGATAATTTTTTCTATATATGTATATTTTTAGTTGTCCAGATAATTTCTTTCTATTTTTTGGTAGAGACGGGGTCTCACTCTTGCTCAGGCTGGTCTAGAACTCCTGACCTTGAGTGATCCACCTGCCTCGGCCTCCCAGAGTGCTAGGATTACAGGCATGAGCCACCGCGCCCGACCTAGAGCAGTTTCTAATCATTCCAGATCACGGTCGCTTCGAGAATTAATGAAATCTATGGACTTTCTCTCCAAAGATGCATATTCAAAATCTTGCATACAATTCCAGGAGTTTCATTAACCCTCCTTTCCAGAATTCTACCCCAAGATTCTAGCTATTTGGTTTTAAAAATTGAAGTATGGTTAAAAAGTATAATTACAGGCTGGGCGCAGTGGCTCACGCCTGTAATCCTAGCTGGGAGGCCGAGGTGGGCAGATTGTTTGAGCTCAGGAGTTCGAAACCAGCCTGAGCAAGAGCGAGACCCCGTCTCTACTAAAATTAGAAAGAAATTAATTGGACAACTAAAAATATATAGAAAAAATTAGCCGGGCATGGTGGCGCATGCCTGTAGTCCCAGCTACTCGGGAGGCTGAGGCAGGAGGATCGCTTGAGCCCAGGAGTTTGAGGTTGCTGTGAGCTAGGCCTATGCCATGGCACTCTACCCGGGGTGACAAAGCGAGACTCTGTCTCAAAAAAAAAAAAAAAAAAAAAAAGTATAATTACATAAAATACTGTCTGGGTTAAGCAATTTACATACTGTTGATGTGTGAACAGTTTTTGCCTGTTCTTCAAGTGATAGACATAGTTTAGAGAAGTAGAAGGAAAGATGTGTGACCAGATAAGGTGTTCACCATGTTTGTTCTTTGTTGTCTTTTCTCCTCACATGTTATTGTTTCACAGTGAGGAGAAGGATCAGAGAGCAAGGGCCAGTTAGAAATGCAGGTCTGAGACATCTGTCTCTAGATAACAGTAGAAATCATTCTTTTAGTTCCTGTAAATCCCGGAAACTATATCTCTTCTCAAAACAGATTGATTGTTTTTGAGATAGGGTCTCACTCTGCCCAGGCTGGGAGTTCAGTGGCACAGTCATAGCTCACTGCAGCTTCGAACTCCTGGCCTCAAGCAATCCTTCCGCCTTGGCTTCCCAAAGTTGCTGGGATTAACAGGTGTGAGTCACTGTGCCTGCAAATTCTTAATTTTAAAGCTTGTATATAGGCAGAAGAGCAAAGTAGTCTAAAACAAAAATCAGTGTAGATGTATTAGAAGCAGAGTTTTGAGACCTAGTGCCCTTTAGCACTGTCAGGATAGCTAAGACACAAAGAACTATAAGACGTGGGACTCTGAGAGGTCTTCCCAACCATCACACTATGATGGACCTGTTGATCTTGAAGCCTGGTCTGATTTTTCATTGGGCTGGCATTTCCTGATTTCCTGTAATCGACTCCTCCCCACCGTCCATGACTCAGTGGTAGTCACAGTACCGGTAAGTGTCAACCTTTCTATTCTTGCCACTGAGATTAAGATTTTGGAAAAAGTAGAAGAAACCACGTGGCCTGGGATCACCTTTCCTAAATGTTAAAAAAAACTACCAAAATTGACAGCTTTGACTATGTACAACTTTTATATGGAAGATAATAGGACTTTTGAAAAATAATCAAAGTGCTTAGCATTACCAGTGCTCAGAAAAATACAAGAGTGAGAGTACAGGGAAATGGCAGGGATATAAATTTGGTGGGAGTATACATTTGTAGGGAAGTTTTGCTTCTATGACTATCATCCAGAAGTAAAAGATTTGCATAAAGGTGTTCACATTGTAACAATGTAAGAGGAAAAATTAGAATCACCTTAGATGGCCATGAAAATGGGGAATGATTGAGTTCATAGTATGGCTTTAAAATACTGTGCCCTTGAACAAGTATCTTTCAGTGCCTCATTTGCCTCATCTGTAAACAGGGAATGAAGATTTTAGAGCTGTGAGAGCCCTCACACAGCGGTAGAAGTAGTAGTCTCCAAATCTTAGTGGTTACTATTACTATGCAGCCATTAAAAAAGAATGAGGTAGATCTGTATATACTGATGTAAAAGGAGGTCTGATTTTGTTTTAATGAAGTTTTAATAAGTGTTATTCATAAAGGTCCAAAATATAGATACTGTTTCCTGTATATTTGTTGAATGAGGGGGAAAGGAATTTGGGTTTCACCTTTTAAAATCATGTTTTACTTTTGTAATTTAAAAAATCTATATTGGTGGGTATGCCAAATATTGTGCCCTCTAACCTTGCTTAGTGCATGGTTGCCTCTATAACATCTCATAAGGGGTTATATTGCTGCTGCTTATACCTCTAGTAACTGGAAACTTGCCTGCTTAGGACCAGCTGTGCCATTTTTAGTCAGTTTTGTTATAAAATATTCCTTGTGAGCTAAAATATACTTGTCTGTTCTGTATGTTAGCTTTTTGCTTTGGGGCCACATAGAAATTTGATTCATCACCGTTTTAGAGCTGGATGCTCATGAAGCCTTATTTTAGAGATGAGGAAACTAAAACTGAGAGTTTGTAACTTGTCCAAGAGTATGTGGCAGTTCATAGTAGAACTGGGAGTGTCAAGGGTTAACATTGTGGTGTATCCTAAAATTTTTTTATTTCCTAGTTAGTCTTAGATCTTTCAGTTGATTCAAACCCTTTACCATCTTGGTAATTCTCTGTTGGTGCTCAGACTGAATGTAGTTATGTAAATGGAGTCCGGTTGACAATTCTAGGCGCATTTTGTCTGCTTTTACAGACTGAAGAAACTTCTTTGGCAGCCTTAATTACTCTACCAGCTAAAAACTGCCAGTCTTTCTCAAGTGTTCTTCTCCCTTGTGCCCCCTCCCATCTCTAATCCTCTACTAGCATCGATGTTTTTTGGTTTTAGTCTAAATGTAGAATGTAAGCATCTATCATTAAACCTCAGCTCAATCTTCTTGTATCCTGATTTTTCGTTGTTCCTAGCTTTGTGATACTGTTCAGCTTGATAATTAGAAGTCTGATGCTTGTATATTAAAGGATATACGCATGCCAAGTACTTTATTTATTGACACATATTTTATTTGGCACCCATTACGTGCCAGGTACAGTGCTAGGGGCTAGGAAATCAGTGGTGATGATCAGTGACTTTGCCTTCCTGGAGCTTTTGGTCTAGTGGGGGAGACTCATCAAAACAGTGTGAGTAAGGCCAGGCGCAGTGGCTCACGCCTGTAATCCTAGCCCTCTGAGAGGCCGAGGAGGGAGGATTTCGTGAGCTCAGGAGTTCAAGACCAGCCTAAGCAAAAGTGAGACCCCGTCTCTACTAAAAAACAAAACAAAAAAACTGTGTTTGAGTATAAGGAAAGGACAAGATACTCTGTGGGCACACAGGAAGTAAGGTATAAGGAATACCAGCCTAATCTGGAAGCTCAAGAAAAGCCTTGCTGTTTGTGGGAAAAGTGAGGGTATGTGAAGGCCTGGAAAGAAAAAACGTGTTCAATGCTCAGGGGGAGATGAGAGTGGTGAGAGGCCAGCACCTAGTGGTGGTTGAGTCAAGGAAGGTCATTGGTGGGATGCCAAATCTTATCTCAAGTCAAGTAGGAAGAAGCTTTTGAAAGATTTTAAACAAGACAATGATACCACATTTGCATTTTTAAAAGATAATACTCCTCAAAATGTAGTAATATGCTATGGCACTTTATAGTGTCCTTCCTTGCTCATCCTGAGACCTGGAAATAGTTTTAAGTAGGCAGGTAGCACTTCTCAAGTGAAGAATTCATTCATTATGCTGGAGTACAAAATTTATGACTCAAATTGGAAACAGTGAAAACGTTTGAGTCACAGTTACTTGTTTAAGTAATTTGGGATAATTAATTCTATTATGGCTTGCTTTTCCTAGGAGCCATTTAAACTCAAAAACAATAGTGGTATTTAGGAGACAATTTCTGATTGTATATAGTTTTCTCTTAGAAAAGATTCGAATAACTCTCTGGTGGCATTTGTCACAATAAATTAGATTTTAAAAATCTGTATATACAAATGAGATTAATAAAAAGGATTTTCTTGAATAATGCTGATTTTTAACCACCAGTATTTATATTTGACATACATGGTGCAAATAAGTATCATGGCTCTAAACACTCCTTATAAAGAAAGCTTACATTTCCAAAGTGTGGCAAAGTGATAATTTCTTTTAATTGTCTCTTTCTTGCACTCGTGGTGAAGTATACTCTGAGGATTTTGTTCCGAGTGGAAATCTTTATTGTGGTAGCAGATTAAAGAGCTATAGACTTAGGGAGCCAAGAGCCGAATTTGAAAAGTGTCAGATATTAAACAAATGGAAGGTAGTTTAACAGAGTTTATTCTTTTATAATACCTGCCTCAACCCAAAGACTCAGAGGGAAAAAAAAAAAATTGGAAGATTGCAGAGCATCCTCTTGGCAAGTGTAAGAATTTTCCACTACCACTTGCCCTAAGGGCACTGACATGCCTCATCAGGGAAATATCACTGGATGTGATCATCAGAACAACACAGCCTGCTCCTCTTGCACAAAACCCTCTGTCTGGAATTCACAGAAGTCCGTGGACAAAGGGAAATTGTTATGTCTTCCTTTGAAAAGTATTTGGTGGATCTTTACTTTCATGGATCTTAGCTCCTTAAGAGAACCTGCTTCCTAATAGTGTCAATCCTAAATTGACTGTGTTACAGACAAAAAGAATGAAGCTGAGTCACACGGAGCAGGTTAAACAAACTTTTTCATTACTTGTATTTCTTTAGGCAAGACTCCTTTTACTTCCTGGCCTGAGTTCCTGTGTGTAAAATGAAGGAATAATGGCTTGGTGAAGATAATGTGACAGGCCTTCTAGCTATAAAGCCAGTTTGGATTTATGCTTCTTTAGTATCTTTCCATGAAGAGATCAGTTTCTAATGGAAACCAGTTAAACACACAGTTTTAAGGTAGCAGCACATTTCCCAAATGTTGGGAGGTTTAGGGGCTTGTTAGTGTAGAGCTAGGGTAACTGGTACATGATAAACAGCACAGTGTAAAGGCAGCATGCTCTAAACAAGCGAGATCTGTGACTCAAGTTGTTTTTTACCCCTTGCATTAACTTTTTTAGTGTATTTGGAAAACGTTTTTAAAATTCCTAGATCCCACTCCAAATGCATCAAACCATACTCTCAAAAAGTGGGTCCTGAAAACCTGTACAAGGCTCCCAGATCAACTCTTCTTGTAATTCCTATATATTTAATTACCTCCCAATTAGAATGGAAATTATAAGATGAAAGACAAGTTAAGAGCTCGAGGCCAGTTTTTAGGGGCTTCCCAGGTCATTTGTTCCTCTAGCATTTGCCATTTGAGGTGTTCCTCAATATTTGGCCAACAATTAAATCAATACAGTTTCTGTACAGCAAAGAGATAGTCTTCATATATTTCAGTAGACTTTTAGGGAAAGAGTCCCTGTTGGTTTCTTTGTAATGCCAGTATAAATATAACTTCTTATGCAACATTATATAGTATTGGTCCTACCTTACACTAATAGATATAGGTTGAGTCTCCCTAATCTGAAATGCTCCAGAATCAGAAACTTTTTGAACACCAACATGACACTTAAAGGAAATGCTCACTGGAGCATTTCAGATTTTGGGGTTTTTGGATTATGTATGCTCAACTGGTAAGAAGATGGAGCAAATATTATAAAATCCCAAACATTTCTGGCTCCAGGCATTTTGGATAAGGGATGCGCACTCAACCCATAATTCCTGTGTTACCTGGGAAATTTAACCTTAGTATTTATTGCCTCAGAAGTACATTTTATGTTCATTTTAGATCCTCTGAGTTTCCACTGAAACACAGCAGAATAAATGCCAAGATATTGCTTTTGTATCCTCTTATAGGTTGTCCTCAATTTGAATATGAAATTTGCTGACCTTTTAAAACAGGCATGTGAGAGTATGAGCTAAGGCTTATATGTGGAATTGTTTAAATAGCATTACTGTGTATTTACAGCACTTGCAGTGCAGAGATACGATTGAGGACCTCTGTTGCCACATTGGGCAGAACTCTCATCTTCTGCTCCCATACAGTCATGACATAAATCCCCTGAGACATCAAACGAACATTTGCAAGTAAATTATCCATTTAGGGTCGTAACACTCAGCCTTGAAGTGTACTCTTTTCAGAATGTTTAAGGGAATGTGAGATCAAGTTAATTATGATAAGCAGAAATAATACAATATAGGGCATTTAAGCTATTGAAGACCACTAAAGTTTAGAATATGGTTGCTTTGTCTTAATCATCTGTTAGATGTCTTCCCTTCAGTGTAGTATGAGCAGAGATATTCAAGTGAAAGGTTTTAGTTTGTTCAGTCTGAATATTGCTGTTCATTGCATAAGCATTTCCAGCAGGAATATTTCACCTTAACTTAAATGTCCCTGCAGTCAAATGCAGGGATGATCATTGCCTCTTGAGATTATATATTGACAAACTCTTTCTGTGCCACCTCATGACCACATTGCCTACTTATGCTATAGGGTTGTTTCATGCACTACAGTTAAAAAAGCAAAACCATATTCTCCTTGAATTTAAAAGCTCTAAAGTGCAGAAAAATCAGAACTAAATTGAAAGTGGAACAAGTTTAACCATTTCCTTCTTGGATGGGATGGCTAGTGGAGACTGGTTCTTGCCGTGTTGCCTAGGCTAGTCTCAAACTCCTGGCCTCAAGTGATCCTCTGCCTTGGCCTCCCAAAGTGCTGAGATCACAGGTGTCAGCTACTGCGCCCAACTGCCATTTCATATGTAACTGGTTATAGTTCAGTGTGCAGAGTAAAATGGAGATTGGCTTAAAAATACTGTCTGCAGTCACAGGGTGAATTTGTTTATTCTAATTTTTAGCTACCCCTGCATAAAAGTTCCAAAACCACCTTAATTACCTTTCAGAAAAAAATGGAAAGCTGTTTACACTTACTTTAATGTCCATCTGCTTTCATATGGATGTACGCTCATTCAGCAATATTTGAAACCAACAGTGGTCTGGACACTGTTCTCAAGGTACATGTGAAACATTGGCTTTGCCTGTTACTAGGTCTGTGTTGTGGCATTTTACTTTATACACATCAAGGAAAGGGGCTGAGATGTGGACCCTTCAAGGGCTAGTGAAGGAACTCATTGGCCCAGGAAAGAAGGCTCAGTTGACTTAAAGATCTTCTTCAGGTTATTGAAGAGGTTTATTCATTTATGTGATAATTCAAATTTTAAAAGGTACCAAAGGGTATAAAGTAAAAAGTCTCCCTCCACCCATGCCCCACCTATGCAGTGTTACCAGTTTGTTAACCTTCCTGGAGGTATTTTATTATAGCTTTGGTAGCCCCATATAAGTGATGTTTCACATCTTGTATTTTCCCTCTCTTAATACAGTGTATCCTAAGAATTTTCACTTCAGTGTGAAAAGTTATCTCATCTTTCTGCTGTTAACAAAAAACTATGCTGTGAATACATGTTGTGTGAATGTATCTATAGAATAAATTCCTAGTAGTGCAATCTGTGGGATAAAAAGATTATGCCTTGCAGTTTTGATATATATTGCTAATTTGCCTGTTAGAGTTTACAACTGTTGTTACTTTCATATGCACACAGCAGCACGTACAGGAGAAGTAGACATAAAGTCTGGAAGCATAGGTAAACTATTAAATGGGCTGTTAATATTCCATGATATAGCAGTTAGTGATGTTACATTAATCTGTGCACATGTACCTGATGAGTTGCCTCCAGTGATGTGTACCTCTGATTTTTTGTTTTGTTTTGAGACAGAGTCTCACTCTGTTGCCTCGGCTAGAGTACAGTTGTGTCATCATGGATCACTGCAACCTCACATTCCTGGGCTTGCGGTCCTCCTGTCTCAGCCTCTCAAGTAGCTGGGACTACAGGCACATACCACCACGCCTCCCTGATTTTTCTGTTTTTGATAGAGACAGGGTCTCGCTCTTGCTTAAGCTGGTCTTGAACTCCTGACCTCAAGCCATCCTCCTGCCTCAGCCTCCCAGAGTGCTAGAATTACAGGTGCGAGCCACTGCGCCCAGCCTGAATTTTTTTTTTTTTTAACTTTAACTGATTAAAACTGCAATATTTCCATGCCTTGTGGTCATGCTGTTTGAGAATTCCTGTTTCTCTGATGTTTGTACTCTTACTAAAGAAGAAAAAATTTTTAAAAATAAAAAAATGAATTCCCATTTCTATACATCATTGCCAACTGGGTCTATTTTCTCAATTCTTGTTTGTCAATTTGATAGTTTCTAAGAGTAGCATTTCCATGTAGTTTTATTTTGCATTTGTTGCGTGAGGTTAATTGAATATCTTCTAAAAGATATGTTTCATGTTCATAGTAATTTAGCCGTTTTGATGGAATGAACCATGACATTTACAACTTGATTCCCCTCCTCTCACTGTGCCTCGTATATATGTAGTAAGCCTAAGAAAATATGTTACACCAAACTCTTTATTTCTCCCCGCCCCCCGCCTTTTTTTTTAAGTGGCAAGGTTCTCTCTGTCACCCAGGCTAGAGTGCAGTGGCGTCATCATAGCTTACTGCTGCCCTGAACTCTTGCGCTTAAGCAATTCTCCTGCCTCACCCTCCCGGGTAGCTGCAGTTACAGGTGTGCATCACCACACCCAGCTAATTTTTTTTAAGAACTTTTTGTAGAGACACGGTCTCGCCATGTTGCCCAAGCTGGTCTGGAACTCCTGGGCTGAAGCAATCCTCCCACTTTAGCCTCCCAGAGTGCTGGGATTGCAGGTGCATGCCACTGTGCGAGGCTCAGACTCTCTAGAATAACGTGTACTTAGGTTTTCCTAAACATCATTGTCTTCCTCCTATGTAATTCAAATTTTGTATCCATGCTATGTAATTCAGATTTTATGACCCTGAGATAGGTGGGTCACCTTGCTTGTTTTAGCAGAATTTGATATATTGATGCTATATACAGGTTACTTACTTTCTTAAAAAATTGTGTTTGATTTGGAGACAAATTCGTCTGTAGGTTGCAAAAGTTGCTTATTTTAGTTGCATTTTTTCCTCCCAATTAGTTGGTGACAAAGTTCCTGCTGATATAAGATTAACTTCCATCAAATCTACAACTCTAAGAGTTGACCAGTCGATTCTCACAGGTAAATATTGTATATTGGAAGGTCATTGAATTTCTGAAGCCCCCTCATATCCCATGATAACAGTTGACTCTTGCCCCACTGACTGTTTACAGTATCATACCACCCTAGTCCTAAGATACCTATTTCTTAGTGCTTTATCGATAAGGTTTTTTGCCAATATGGGCTTTAAAGCCATGATTTAAAAACAAAACAAATGTGGCTTTTATCTCATAAGGCCCCTGTTTATCTTTTTAACTTTAAGAAAACATTATAGTTTTTATTTTAAAATAAAATCATTATGTTTTTATAGTTTTAAAAAGGTTACAAATTCCTTCATTAGCAGAGGTAATAGTCTTAAGGTTGAAGTGTTGTCCTTCTGTTTTGTGGAAAGTGAATTACTTATTTGGTGTTTTTTTTTCCAGGCAGAAAAATAGATTCCAGTGCTGTAATTTTTTTCATTGGAGGAATGTTAATCTTGCAGCTATTGTACTTTACAATAATCAAATGTACAATTAACAAAAGTTAATTCCCCTAAGAGGTGAATGTTTTACTACCTGGAGTTTGTGCACACTTAGATTTTGAATTGTTTGGAACATTTTCCCATTTTGTGTGATAAAGGCTCAGGCTAGGGTGGAGGGTTCATAGTAACTGGAAGTAAGGTTGTCAGAAGATTAACAATAAATACAATGCTAACCTAGATTAAATAATGAGTAAATGTAAAACCTAAAGGCTTTATCTGATTATCAGTTTTGAAAAGCAACTAATGTCATGGAGATAATGATATGAATAACCTGGGCTCTGTACTTTTTAATTATTTCTTTATGAATAGCTTATCTATTAAAACTCTCATTAGCAACAAGCTGAAAGCCAATTAAGCCATAAAATGTTGGGGAAGTGATGGGGTTATATATATGAAATTCTTATGGTGTGCCTACAAAAATAAATTCTATTTTAAAATTTTATGAGTTTCTTGAATGTCCATATCTTTTAAAAATTAATCATACTGTAGTTTTAGGCTAAATTGAAGAACCAAGTTTTTTGGTCAAATACTGAGAGTGAAGTTTGCTACCTAAATTAACACTTGCAGACATATTTCACTTTACAGATTGACCCTGATAATATACCTCTTAAGTGACATAAAAATTGAAACTAAATTCAACAGGATGTTTTAAAAGTTCTCAAAAGTAGTTCTTTATACCATGTGATCCTTTTAGTGCAGTTACTAATTGCTTATTTAAAATTTCGCTTCATTGAAGCAGAGTGGTCTGATTAGTGCATGCAGACATTTCTGACACAGTGCTTTCTAGTCTTTGGCATTATTGAACAAAACAGGTTTCCTGGTGGATCATCCTCATAAGTACACAACAGATGTATGTAAATATATATTCATAGTATCAGAGTGTAAAATGATAGCAGAAAATAAATTAATTTGAATAGTTACTCCAGAAAATAAAGATAGTTGACTAGGGTTTCACTTGAAAATTTTAGTTTTTATTTTGAAATTGATCGATTTTTAATCCTGACATTCTTTGTACTTAATTTCCATTATTAAATTTTTCTAGTTTACCTCCTTTGTGGAAACTAGGTAATTGGGCCTTTGTCCATTTTCCCATACTGAAAATATCCTGAGAGTGGTAATGGGTTGGCATGGATGAGGGATTCTAGGTTCTAGGTGAGGATCACACAGATCTAACCATCCCTTCTGTTTCACAACCTGCTTAGGTGAATCTGTCTCTGTCATCAAGCACACTGACCCTGTCCCTGACCCACGGGCTGTCAACCAAGATAAGAAGAACATGCTCTTTTCTGTAAGTACTTTATCAAACTTGTTTTATTATCTTTTTTTCAAGAGACACGTTTACACTATGCCAGGCTGGCCTCAAACTCCTGGGCTCAAGTGATAGTCCTGCCTCAGCCTTCCAAGTAGCTGGGATTATAGGCACATGTCACTGTGCCTAGCTCAGATGTATTTTTATTTGTATGCATTCCCACAGTTTTAATGGTCCCCAGATTTTATGTTTTTCACTGCCTACCTTCAGTGGGAAGACTTTAGAAAGTATTGGATGTTATTGCAAAGAATAATTCATACTCTTCATGGTCAGTCTGTCAGAAAACATAAATAATGGGCCGGGCGCGGTGGCTCACGCCTGTAATCCTAGCACTCTGCGAGGCCGAGGCGGGCGGATTGTTTGAGCTCAGGAGTTCGAGACCAGCCTGAGCAAGAGCGAGACCCCGTCTCTACTAAAAATAGAAAGAAATTAATTGGACAACTAAAAGTATATAGAAAATATTAGCCGGGCATGGTGGCGCATGCCTGTAGTCCCAGCTACTCGGGAGGCTGAGGCAGGAGGATCCCTTGAGCCCAGGAGTTTGAGGTTGCTGTGAGCTAGGATGACGCCACGGCACTCCAGCCCGGGCAACAGAGTGAGACTCTGACTCAAAAAAAAAAAAAAAACAACATAAATAACATGTAATGGTGGAATATGTGACTTAGATGTTTTTGGTTTTGAGCGTTAAAAAAAATGATGAGGTCAAACATCTTTAAACTCTATAAACATAGTTGAAAAGTAGATTTGTTTAGAAAAGCCTTAGCCTGTAAAGGATGATGTGGATATGTAGTTCACAATAAAAAGATATCTGTTAGAGAAAGCAAATGTGGCAAAACATTAATAATGGTGAGTCTAGGTGAAAAATATATGGATGTTCATTGTACTGTTTCACTTTTTCTGTTGATTTGAAAAATTTTTTGAATAATGGTGTAATGCATGGATTTTGGTTGTTTGGAATCTAGGATGATTTTCAAGTTGTGGGCTTTTGTGGGTTGGTATGAGAGCCTAACTACCTATAGTAAGTAAATAGAGGAACAATAAAAATAATGAAGCCATATCCTTCCAACATAAGGAATTAAAGTGGGGTGGGAAGAGAACACTCAAACTTGATTTCATTGATTGGGAATGCTGGTGCTTGAGTAGAGGTGCTCAAAATAGCCCATGGGGCTGATCACCCTTCTTACAGCTGACAAAAGTAGGGAAGGCTGAGCTTTTGGAGCCAGAGGTAGAGAGTGCTTAGGGTTGAGGCTGTATGGAGTTTGAAAGATTGGGATTGCAGCTGGTCTGTGAGCCAGGCTCAGTGTTGTGAATAGAGATCCAGGTCGGTCAGTATAAAGCTGCTCTGGGTTAAGTAGGTACTCCATGGAATCAAAATTGGGGAGAAATGTACCACACTGCCTGCATGAGGTATTGCTTGTTATCACAGTTGCCTGGCTGGTTGCCTGAACAGTAAGTAGCTGCTGGAAGGGTCTAGTAGAATGTATGTGGTGAGGGAATCTGAGTGCCCTGGTCAAAACCCAGTGTCAGTATTTAAGTAGGGATGTGCTGTTAATCTAGTGACCAATTCTCTACTTTCTGTCCTAGGGTACAAACATTGCGGCTGGGAAAGCTATGGGAGTGGTAGTGGCAACTGGAGTTAACACTGAAATTGGCAAGATCCGGGATGAAATGGTGGCAACAGAACAGGAGAGAACACCTCTTCAGCAGAAACTAGATGAGTTTGGGGAACAGCTTTCCAAAGTCATATCCCTTATTTGCATTGCCGTCTGGATCATAAACATTGGGCACTTCAATGACCCAGTTCACGGAGGCTCCTGGATCAGAGGTGCTATTTACTACTTTAAAATTGCAGTGGCGTTGGCTGTAGCAGCCATTCCTGAAGGTCTGCCTGCTGTTATCACCACCTGCCTGGCTCTTGGAACTCGCAGAATGGCAAAGAAGAATGCCATTGTTCGAAGCCTCCCTTCTGTGGAAACCCTCGGTTGTACTTCTGTTATCTGCTCAGACAAGACTGGTACACTTACAACAAACCAGATGTCAGTCTGCAGGGTAAGAGGGAAAATCTTTCCTGTGGTTGTTCTTTGTTTATCCAACCAATATGCCCTCATGCCCTGAAAACCTTTGATTTGTAAATATGATACCCTTCTGTGGGTTGTATGTATAGCCTGAGCTCAATTTCTAGTATTTCAGAGAAATTAATCATTTAAATTCTGAAAACTATTTCATGAAGTATAGGATATCTACACAGCTGATCTACTTGTGTTAGGGAGCGAACTAGAGGCATTCTGTACATATGTCATGACTATGCTTCCTTTTCTACTCTTCTGCTCCTCTGTCTCACCGTGTATGTATGTTAACAGACAATTTCTAGAGGAAGCTGCTAGTTAACCTCCCTACCTATCATCCTAATTGGTGTTTCTATAACATGTTGAATGAAGCATACTTTCTTTCTGAAAAGTAAATACAGTTGTCCCTCAGTATCAGTGAGGGATTGGTTCCAGGACCTCCCTCAGATACCAAAATCTGCAAATGCTCAAGTTCCTGATATAAAAAGCAATATGACCTGTGTGTATCCTCCCATATGCTTTAAATCATCTCTAGATTACTTATAATATCTCATGGTATAAATACTGTGTAAATAGTTGTTACATTACTGTATTGTTTAGGGAATAATAACAAGGAGAAAGTCTATACGTGTTCTGTGCAGACACAGCTTTTTTCCATCCGAGGTTTGGTTGACTCCACAGATACAGAAGGCCAACTGTAATTGCTTTTAATTTGCTTCATTCTATGTGTTCATCCTTCCTGTTATCGTTTGACCACCATTTAGTAAAATAAAAAAACTTTTAAACCTAGCTTTAGAAAAATAAGAACTGAAGAAATAATAGTGATACAACTGAATTAAGTTCTTTTTGTGTAAATCAGTTTCCCTAGGTTTTACTTAAACAACTTGGTACAAGTCAAAGTATAGTTTTCCATAAGGCACACATGACTCACGTAAATGTAGAATGGATAGATTGTATTCAGCTCATTATCGAGGGAATCTATAAAACTGGTTATAAGAACATTTGAGGAAGTGTTGAATATTAGGATTGCTAAATTAGTTTATAAAGCTGGTTAATGTCCTACTTGGGAAATAAAATTACAGTTATTCTGCAGGACACAAATCAACTTCACATGAAATGAGCCCTTATTAGTAAATAGCACACTGTTATATTTTCCTGGAGTGGGCCTGTCAAGTAATATTTCTGTATGACACTGAAAGGATACAGTCAGCCCTCCTGGCCTTATTGCCAGGTTTTAGATAATTTTTTTTAGCATTGGAAATTGTTTCTGTTTTAATCAGTTAAACCCTATGAATCTTTCTTTATCTTGCCAATTTTAAGTTCGTGATGATTTGTGGATACAGACTCCATTCCCTCCAAACTACTAGTGAAGTCCAAACCCAGATTTAGATTTGATGGACAGGTGTTTAAGACAAATTGGGGTGTTACACCTCTCAAGTTGGTAAGCTTCTAGGTTTGTCTCAGGTTTCTCCAGGAGATGAAATATTTGACTTGACTTACCTAAGTTCTCACTCCTTGGAACCAAAAGGTTGGACAAATTGGCTAAAAGCTAGTTTTGTCATACTGGTTTTTTAAGGAAGAGAAAGGGAATTTCATGTTTATTTAGTTTCCCGCCAGTAAATTATTTAAACTTGGCCTGAAAGCTTTAATTCTTCAGAATAATCGTTACGTCCATCAAAGCAAACAGTGGTAGTATGCGAAATTGTAATCTTTTTTAAAATTTCCATTTCTTAGTTCATTATAAAATTTTTTTTTGTTCTTGTATTCTTTTATTCTCCTTTGAATGGCTGGATTTAAGTATTTTCTTATAGTGAAGAAAAAGCCCGCCTAGGCGTTCCAAGTGTTTCACTTCACAGTAGAAAGCTGATGCTAATTGGTATTCCACCGGAGGTTTCCTGCAGTGGTATTGCATAACTGCCCTTGACAGGAAGATCTTCATCCTGCAGATCCTAAATGGTTGACTTGCTCACAATCTAAAATGCCCAAGCACATTTAGGTTTAGCTAATGTGGATTTGAATCCTCAATGTCTTCTAGAATATTTTAGACTTTGGTATAGACCCAAAGAATTTCACATTCATAAATATAGTATCAATAAAGAAATAGCATGGGCCGGGCGTGGTGGCTCACGCCTGTAATCCTAGCACTCTGCGAGGCTGAGGAGGGAGGATCGTTTGAGCTCAGGAGTTCGAGACCAGCCTGAGCAAGAGCGAGACCCCGTCTCTACTAAAAATAGAAAGAAATTAGCTGGACAACTAAAAATACACACATAAAAAAAAATTAGCCGGGCATGGTGGCGCATGCCTGTAGTCCCAGCTACTCGGGAGGCCGAGGCAGTAGGATCACTTGAGCCGAGGAGTTTGAGGTTGCTGTGAGCTAGGCTGATGCCATGGCACTCTAGTCAGGGCAACAGAGTGAGACTCTGTCTCAAAAAAAAAAAAAAAAAAAAGAAAAAGCATGGTATGTAATAATGATACCAGCTTGCTTTGATATTTCGTAGTGCAGTTAATTTGTTTCCCATGTGACTTTAAATCATATGGCAGTCCTGCTCAAGAGGTTAGAAAACTGAGACTCTGAGAAGTGACATGTTTGAGGGTCACATAGGTTTTCATAAAAGGTAAAGTTGGATTTTCTTATAGGAAAGATTGGTAGTTAAACCTGGTCCCCTCTCTTCCGCTTTTTGACAAACTTGATTTTTTAGGTATTGTATCTGTTGGGAAGAAATTGTAGAAGTTGGAGTCTTGCTGTTGGTCACAAATCTTTTCCTCATTTGACAAACAGTATTTGAACTAGAATCTTTTGTCAAGAGTCGACACTGTTTTTAGTTTATTCTTTAAAAAACCATCTTATAATGTCTCACTCATAGCTTTTTAGTTCTGTTCCAAGATTGATTTAGTTCTGAGTATGCGTTTAAATTTAAAAGTAGTTGCTATATAACAAACAAATATTGAGACAAAAGAGGTTATTTTAAAATAAAGATTAGCTGATTTTCTTACTGAATGTGAGCTGAATTGCTGAGATGACGTTTTTAAAAGTATAGTATGGCCTTTTTGACTTTAATTTACATTTTCAAAATTCCTTCTTGGAGAAATGGTTTGATCATATTGCTCATATTTCAGAGAGATTTTGGCACTCAAAAGTATAACTCAGGGCCGGGTGCGGTGGCTCACGCCTGTAATCCTAGCTCTCTAGGAGGCCGAGGCGGGCCGATTGTTGGAGCTCAGGAGTTCGAAACCAGCCTGAGCAAGAGCGAGACCTCGTCTCTACTAAAAACAGAAAGAAATTAATTGGACAACTAAAAATATATAGAAAAAAATTAGCTGGGCATGGTGGCGCATGCCTGTAGTCCCAGCTACTCGGGAGGCTGAGGCAGGAGGATTGCTTGAGCCCAGGAGTTTGAGGTTGCTGTGAGCTAGGATGACGCCACGGCACTCTAGCCCAGGCAACACAGTGAGACTCTGTCTCAAAAAAAAAAAAGTATAACTCAGATCACTTTTCATTTTTTTTGTTTGAGTGTTACGTTTTTCGTTTTTTTAATGAGAGGTTTTACACGTTTCCATCCTCAGTCATAACTACAAGTCTAAATCTTACTCTTCCAAACTGGGCTTCTGAATTATAATTTGTGAAAGCAAACCAAAGGGGGGAAAAACATCTTTAAGAAAGTAGCTCATGTCATTTTATTCTTCTGTAAAATTAGAAGTTCTTTCCTAAGCATGCTTGTATCCTGTATTGTCTAGGGAACATCAGTTCATTCAGCTCCGCAAGCTCCTTACTGTATACATGTAGTTATGCAGCTTCATAGAAAATGAGCTATTGCCACAAAAATAAGTGGGAAGGATCAGAGAAGCAGTTTGTCTCATTTTACTCAGGGAATGTTTATGCGACTCTAAAATGTGAGTTTGTTCTTCCCAAGCTTTTATGCTTATCTCTAAGGACTTCCTAACATCCCTTCCTCAGCCATCCATTTGAAATTTATAGTTCTGATCATTCTATAAAATAATCTGTCTTTGGAATTGACCTTTTGCTGACCCAGAGTCTTCAACACTTGGGTTTCAAGCAGGTTGTCATCTGTGTCTTTGGTGCCACTGCTCATTCTTGATTCAGCAGTATGACAGCTGGTCAGAATAAAAGATAATACTTCGGATTCTGGGCTTCAATGAGTTTTATTAAAGTGGTTTTCTTGAGTTCTTCCTCTGCTCAACTACCCCTCGATGGGAAAGTTCAGGCTGAACATGATTGGGCACTGCCTCTAAAGGGGACAGTCAGTACATTTACGGCAGGAGTTTTGCGCTCAGTAGTTTAGAGGCCCTTGGGTAGACCGTGGACTGACAAAAGCTGTGGAGTTTTATTTGTAACAGATAAGAATCAAGCCCCTGAAGTTATACCACAAGGACTAACAGCAGTAGGACATGTCTAATTCATGCCTCAAGAGCACTAGGGAGTTAGTGCAGGGGTATCTGAAACCTGTAGAGCAGAAAGTAAGTCCTAATGACCAGAAAGGCTTTAGATCAAAAAATGCAAATTGTTTTTCTTTAAAGATGGTGAGAAAGTGTTTTCATTAAAATATATTTTAAATACCAAAAAGAATTGTTTTCTAAATACTATTATTTTTCCTAAATACTATTATGCATTTTCCCCTATAGATGTTCATTCTGGACAGAGTTGAAGGTGATACTTGTTCCCTTAATGAGTTTACCATAACTGGATCAACATATGCACCTATTGGAGAAGTGTGAGTAACCCTCCTTATTTAAGGATCCAGTGTGGCAGTTTAGTATTTGTATAGATTTGTAGTTTATTTTAAAAGTTTAGACAGTTTTCTGAATGTGGCTCAAGTCAATACTTACTATAGTAGTCCATTGTTTTTCTTTTAAACAAAAACTTTGAAAGAGAAAGGTTATAAGCCAATCATCTATTAGCTCCCTGTTAGAGCCCAGGTTTTCAAGGGTTTCTGTTTGTTCTTTACTGATACCAGTGGTGGAGGAATTTCAGTGACTAAGGATTTCTGGTCTTTTACTGATTAGTTCCTGAGAGAAATGCATTTTCTGTTTTATTTTTGTCTGATACTAGCTCCAGCATCAGATTTTGAGTAGCCATCACACAAATTCTTTTGAACACTTTCCAGTCTATTGTCCCCTGAATTCCATTTTCATTATTAAATAATTGGGGAAAAAACCAAAGAGATGACTATACTTTGCTCTAAGAATGTTTTCTCTTTTGACAGGCATAAAGATGATAAGCCAGTAAACTGTCACCAGTATGATGGGCTTGTAGAATTGGCAACAATTTGTGCTCTTTGTAATGACTCTGCCTTGGATTACAATGAGGTAAGGCTCTTCGTAAATGAGAAGAAATGGTTGTTCCTTGTCCAAGGGTGGAGTAGGTGGAATGAAAGTCCAGCCTTCTTCCTCCCTTACAAAAGTTAAGGGTTCCTGATTTTATTTCCCCTTTCTATTCAGGAGCCTGTATCAGGTCAGCATGACCTAGCCAAAGAAAGCTGAGAGCCTTTCATATGTCGTCTGTGACTGAGCACTGTAGTTATGTAACTAAGAGTTGTAGTGTATATGATGTTCTTGCCTATTATAGCATGACCGGTTACTCTAAACGAACAAAACCTAGGATAGAAAATGTTTACCTGAAAGCATAGGGGATTAATCTTGCTTAAGATGGAATAACATTCTATCCTTGAGGACAGGCTATAGCTTAGAGGATTGTTTTGATGATGATGACGATAAAATAACAACATAAAACTTAACCAACAGAAAACGTTTTTTCCCCCTTCTTTGTAATTAGTGAGGTAAATTACTTGGTTTCTACCACAAAGACAAGTCCCATACCCTGTCAGAGATAGAATGTTAACTCTATCTATAGATAGATATCTACAGTAGATAGGTAACTCTATCTGTGGAACAATAAGCAGTGATGTGGAATTACAAATACTATTTGAAAGCTCTCTTTGAATTAATAAGTACTGTGGTCAGTGGCTTCTTATACTTAAGGGAATCGAAGAACCTAATTATTAGAATAAGACAACATGCGCACCTGTACTTTCAGGGTCATCTGCTCCAGAATAGGGTGTAAATTGGCCCATAGAATGATGGTGTAATTGAGGACAGCTTGTCTTTCTTTGGGAAAAAATGTTAAAGAGAAAATTACCTGTTTACTTTTCCCTTATTCCACTTTCTGTGCTTTTACCCAATACAGGCAAAGGGTGTGTATGAAAAAGTTGGAGAAGCTACAGAGACTGCTCTAACTTGCCTGGTAGAGAAGATGAATGTATTTGATACCGAATTGAAGGGTCTTTCTAAAATAGAACGTGCAAATGCCTGCAACTCGGTCAGTGTTTGAGCTTGGTATATGGTTTGTGCTGTCCATTAGTCATGTCGTATATACTTAGTCCATGTACTCTCCTGTCCTCTTAGAAAAGTAATTATGCCTTATCTCCTCAAACTTGGAATATCTCCTTCCCTATATTCACTCTCAGGTAAAATGATCTTGATATCTGTTTGACCAAGAAAGTAAAAGCACTCAATAGATAATTTCCATGACCACCATCTATACCCATGAGGCTGCCTTCTCCCCTGGTTGCTGTGAATGGACTGTCCTTGCTTCTAGCACAAGCCATCTCTACCCTGCGCTGTTCCTATCTTAAAATTTTCTTTTGACCTTATTTCTGCTTTCAGCCTCCACACTTCTTTCTTTTCCTGAATCTTCTCCAGTCAAGCTCTTGCCTCTACCAGTCTATCAAAACCTCTTGTCAGAGTCATCTATGACCTTGTACTAAACCCAATAGTCAGCTCATTAAAGTATACAAAGCAAAAATTGGCAGAAATAAAAAATAGACAAGTTGCAGAGTTTAATACACCCATCTCAGTAATCAGTCTTAATAAGATGAAAAAATCAGTAACAATACAAAAGATTTGAACCACACAGTAAGTATATACTCAACATTTGTATTTCTGTTATGCTATTTACTGTGCTTTTCAAATGCATTCACCAGCGTAGAACATTTTGCTGGTCCATGAAGCAAGTCTCAACAAATGGCAAAGGATTGAAATCATATAGACTGTTGTTGACCACAGTGGAATTAAACTATTAATAACAAAAAGAGAACTAGCAAATTCTCCACATATTTGGAAGGTATTGTTTTAAATAGTCCATGGATCAAAAAAGAAAAACTGTGGTGGAAAGTATAAAATATTTTGAACTAAATATTGAAAATACCATATTATGCAGAAACATCAATAAAGGGAAATTAACAACTTTAAGTGCATGTATTAGAAAAGGTTAAAAATCAATAATACAAGCTCCCATCTGAAGAAAGTAGCAAAAAGAAAGTAATGGGATCAGAAACCGTTTATGAGCAACTTCATACCAATAAATTTGACAACTTAGGAAAAATTGACAAATCCCTTCAGTAACCAACTTTTGATGAATCTGTTAAACTCCTCCCACACAAAAATTTACGAAGCCCAATTCTGCCAAACATTTAAGGAAGAAATAATACCCGTTTATACAGACTTAGATAATAGGAAGAAGAGGAAAATTGAAGCATTTATCAACTCATTTGATGAGGCCAGCATAACCCTAATACCAAAAGTCAGTCGATGTGGTGGCAGAGGTGGAGGGCACAGGCATTCTCCCGGAATCTACCAAACCAGATGAGTGGCCTCTGAGCCCCTTTCCTTCTCGCCTCTCAGAGCCTTTGAGGAAGGGCTCAATCAGCCAGCATCACTGTGGCAAGGCCAGTGGCAATGGTAGGAGCCTCCAGAGTTGGACCTGAGCCTCAGCAACCTGGATGAGGTTCCTACCAAGAAACAGGGTCTCACCCCTCCCCTGCAAGACCACTATACTTGATCTGTCCTGCAACACTATCCTTAGATTTCTGTGGCCTCACAAGCCAGATGAGGCTAGACCTGAGTGAAAACAGTGTGCAACAGCTGCTGGCAGACACTAGCCATCTGTTTGGCCTCCAGTACCTGGATCTCTTCAACAACAGACTGGTCACTCTGCCTGTCACTTTGCTCGGTTTAAGAACCTGAAGCTGCTGGATTTGAATAATGCCAAGTGGTGGGTTATTACTTGGATGATAAGTGGGCAGATGAGATAGCACACGTGAGGGCTTCGTGGGTCAACCAGGAGTGTAAGCGGCAAGGGGAGTGGGAGAGAAGTGGCCTGAGGCTAAGAAGCAAGCTGTGGAAGCTCAGGAATGGGAACTGCAGAAGCCAGAGAACATGTGTTGGAGGAAGGAGTGCGCTGCCCTCAAAGCAGCCGAGGAACAGGAGAAACTTAAGGATACAAGTCAGGCCACAGAGTCTTATCTGGCTATCAGAAGCCACCACCCGAGAAACACACCCAGCCCAAGCAGCTGCTGCTTTTCTGTGTGGCAGAGAGGTTGATTGATTGTTGGGCCACAGAGCTGTTGCTGCCCCGGAACCCCCTACACTACACCAATGTGAATACCCCCTACCTGCAGTCTAGGGTCTGCACAGCCATGAGACCCTCTAGTGGATTCTCCAGACCAGTTGCCAACAGAGAGTTCGTCCTCAATGCCTCTCAGCCCTGGAGCTCACGTTCCTATGGAATTGGGCTCTTCTGGACAGAACCACCTACCTGCCTGTTACAACCGGGTGGCTGCTGATAGGTATTTGAGGCCTCTTTGTAGAATTTCTTAGTAACTTAGTGTTCCCTGGTGGAATAAAGAGAAATGGGAGGGGGAAAAGACAGTTACTGCATGCCTGAAGGAACAGCTTTGAGGGAGGGGAGAGAAAAACTGAGCTGTTTCTAGTTATATAAAGCTGTGTAAAGGCAAGGCTCACTTCTACTGAATGGTCAGCCGTCACTGCATTTATTGTGTGTGTCACAAACTCTTTTCATTCCTCCCTGGATAACCAGGGCAGATTAGGAGGCCACACCACTGAACAAGTGCAGCCTAAGCTGGGGGAGGGAGCACACTCATATTCTTAAGGACCTCAGAGATTCAAGCACTTCAGTGACCTCGCAACATGTCAGGCTGTGAAAAGAACTTTAAGATCATCCTGTCTGATTTGCAGGAAGGGACACCAAGCCTTCCTTGATTTGTGTGTGGTAGACTACACTCCCACTCCACACCCTTTCTTTCCTTTTTTCTTTTTTTAAGACAGTTTGACTCTGTCATCCTGGGTAGAGTGCAGCAGCATCATGATAGCTCACTGCAGCCTCAAACTCCTGGGCTCAAGTGATCCTTCTGCCTTAGCCTCCTGAGGAGCTGGGACTATAGTTGTGTACCACAGTGCCCAGCTAATTTTTCTATTTTTAGTAGAGGTGGGGTCTCGCTCTTGCTCAGACTGGTCTCGAACTCCTTAGCTGAAGCAGTCTTCCCATCTCGGCCTCCCAGAGTGTTATTATAGGCATGAGCCACTGTGCCCGGCCACACCCTTTTTCTTTACACCATTTTGCCTTTATAATGTCCTGAGAAAACAAAACTCACACCAGAATTGGTGATGTCTCAGCTGAAATATAGATTCTGGGATTCACAAATAGCAGTCTCAAAGCCATGAAGGCCTCGGGCTGCTCCTGTGGCTTCCATGGAATAGGCCCTTGCCTCAGTTTTAGACTGTTCACTCCCTGATAGACAGCAAGCAAGGAGGTGAAGCCACATTGTCTGTCATCTCTGTTAGTGGGTGTAACTTAGTATCTCAGAGGCAACCTGAAATCTCAGCTTCACAGTCTGAGGGTTAGATTTGCTGGATTTTAAACCTGTAGCTGTACCTACCTGCTCAGTGAAGGGAAACAAGTAGCATCGTGGGGCTCAAAAGTGGTGCATTAACTGGTGACTAGCACGGAGAAATCCATCTTCTCGTCTGCCAGATGAGGCAAGGGGATCAGAAGTGCCATGATGCTCATTCACTGAGAGTCCCAAACTCATGGCCTCCCCTCCCCACCTCAGAGCAAGAACCTATCGTCATTGAGAGGGAGCAGGGACCAGCGTTTTAGTCCTGTGGCCCATGTGGATAGGACAACCACTCGGCCAGCCTAGGGCTGGAAGAAAGGCACTGTTCTCTCCCCAAAGGACATCTTGCCCATGTAGGTCCACATTATGCAGTACATGTTCCTTTGGTACAAACACTTGATTAGAGACATGTAAGGACGTTTGATTCGGATGCTGCACAACTCAGCACAGCACTGAGACCCCTGCTCCTCTGCGCCTGAGGCAGCTCCGTGGCTGACAGGGTGGCCTCAGTATGTCAAGCCCAGTCAAGCAGCTCAGCGTACTGCAGTTTCCTAGGTTGGATGTCAAGATTCTTTGGGACTTTGACAATTAAGTGTGTGTTTGAGTGAGTAAATCAATGTAAGTAATTCACCACATTAACCAGATAAAGGTGGAAACCCATAAGATCATCTCAGTAGGTACAGAAAAGGACTATGATAAAATTCCATCTCTGCCACATCAGACTAGGAATAGAAGGGCATGTCTTCAAGCTAACACTGTCTACACACAGCCTGCACTGTTGTACTTACTGATCATTCCCACCCAGCGTTTCTACTCAGTATTGTACTGGCGGTCCTATCCTGTACAATAGGCAAGAAAAATATAAAAATGGCAAAGGAAAGGAGTATCTCTATTTGTAGGTAACAGAGTCAAAAGCTATAGGTTAATTCTCACTCCTCGTCTGACCTGACCTATTGGATGGTGGTGTTGCTCACTCCTCTGTGAAACACCCCTTCAGTTGGCATCCACAACCCCATGCTTGTTTTCCCTCCCTGACCTCTACTCCTTCAAGGTCTCCTTGGCTGGATCTTCCACTGGCTCTGGGACATGGAGGCCCCAGGCCTTGCCCTCAGCTGTTTTTGTCTGCAGTTACTCCCATGATTTCTGGTCTCAAACTTTAAATACCGTACGATCAAGGTGCTAAAAGTCTAATACAGTAGCCACCAGCTACCGAAAGCTATTTAGAATACTTAAAAACCATTCTTTAAGTGCCCCGGTGACATTCATTTCAAGTGCTCAGTGGCCATGTATGATCGCTACATGAATGGTGGCCACAGAGCATTGCCATCGTTGCAGAGTTATGATGGACAGGACTGCTTTGGACTGACCTCTCCTACAGTGCCACCACCCTCGTCCAAGTTGCATCGTCACATAAATAGTGTTGCTTGTCTCCCTTCTGCCTGTTAACACAACAGAGCCTGAAACCCTCCACTGTCTTCTCATTTCACTTGTTAAAAAAGCCAAATGCCCCACAATGACTTGAGATCCTACAACCTGCCTCCACCTCCCTCAGCTCTACCTGTCTCACCTTTTTCTCTTACAAACAACGTTGCAGGCACGCTGACACTTCTTCAGCATGCCAGGACGCGTGCCAGGCTGCCCTTCTGTCTCTGCCTAATGGGCCACATTGACACATCTTTCAGGATTTTACTCAAGTGGTGCAGCCTTCTGACCACTTTATATTAAACAACGCAATCTGTACGTACCCAAATGTCCCTGCCTCATCCTCTTCTCCACAGCACTTTTATTTTAACTTCTGCATCCTACTCTTTGAGAAACTAGAGGACAGGTTTCGTGAGGGCAAAACTTGTTTTGTTTATTGCTGTAATTTCCAGTGTCTATCACGTAACAGGTGCTCAGTGAATATTTGTCGAAAAAGTGAAAGACGTGTAGAAGTTGTCACCCAGTAATATGCCACATTTTCTTTATAGGTCATAAAACAGCTGATGAAAAAGGAATTTACTCTAGAGTTTTCACGTGATAGAAAATCAATGTCGGTTTACTGTACACCAAACAAACCAAGCAGGACATCAATGAGCAAGATGTTTGTGAAGGCAAGTACAGCAAACTGAGATGTTCTTACTAGGGTCCTTGTGAGCCGATGAATAAAATTTATCTAAATTTGTACCATTCCAGGGTGCTCCTGAAGGTGTCATTGACAGGTGCACCCATGTTCGAGTTGGAAGTACCAAGGTCCCTCTGACCCCAGGAGTCAAACAGAAGATCATGTCTGTCATTCGGGAGTGGGGTAGCGGCAGCGACACACTACGATGCCTGGCCCTGGCCACTCACGACAACCCGCTGAGAAGAGAAGAGATGCACCTTGAGGACTCTGCCAACTTTATTAAATATGAGGTTAGCAAGTGAAAAGTTTCTTCATCCACACCCTGCGTGTTTCATTGTGTTGAAACAGTACTTCTTCCAATAGAAAGGTCAAATGTTCTTGCTTTTGCCAAGAAAGAGGTGTGGTTATTTGTTTTTCTGCAGGCCAAATGCGTCACTCTTAAAATTAGGTTGCTGCTTCAAACATATGTAGTTAACAATTTAATAGAAGTTTCTTACTTTCAAAGTAGAATAATCAAGATGAGTTTAAGTAAGCTTGTAAAACCCATTTTTCAACTCATGTAAATTAAGATTTTCTAAAAACTAGGAATATTTTTAGACTATTCATTAGTTATTGAAGGTTAAAGTGTCTAAATTGGAGATTCCTTCCACTTTGCTACCTAGAGTAAAATTCTTTCATCCTAAAGCTTTGAACAGAAGGAATAAGCCTTGGTACTGTGAGCCACTGAGGTGGCCAGTGTCGTGATGTGCTTAACTCCTCAGTGTGTTTTTCCCTGTTTCAGAATGTTATTGTTTTGAGAGTCAAAGAATGATTTGGTAACAAAGGTGTAATGACTTTCTTTCCCTAATAAGAAAATTACAAGAAACCTTTCCTTATAATATATGACTGACCATTTTTCAAACTAGAGGAAAAAACAATTTTCTGCTTTAACTTAAAGCGATCCTCTTACTTTAGACCAATCTGACGTTTGTCGGCTGTGTGGGCATGCTGGACCCCCCAAGGATTGAGGTGGCCTCTTCTGTGAAGCTGTGCCGCCAGGCAGGCATCCGTGTCATCATGATCACGGGGGACAACAAGGGCACTGCCGTGGCCATCTGCCGCCGTATCGGCATCTTCGGGCAGGATGAGGACGTGACGTCAAAGGCTTTTACAGGTCGGGAGTTTGATGAACTCAACCCCTCAGCCCAGAGAGATGCCTGCTTGAATGCCCGCTGTTTTGCTCGAGTTGAACCTTCCCACAAGTCTAAAATCGTAGAATTTCTTCAGTCTTTTGATGAGATTACAGCTATGGTGAGTATGTTTGGACATACCCAGGTGATTCAGACGATACAAACACAACGGATTCTAATTTTGACCATTGAATTTTTAGTAGCTCCTTCCCAATTTGGAACTTCTTTTGTGATGATCTGGGCTATTTGTCTAGAATTGTGTTTATCAGTAGTTGGCATGCTGTATACAACTTGTAGAGAAGATCCTAGACTGGTTTCAGACCTAGAAGGGCCTTCTAAGTCAGTCACAGAGGAGCTTTTTGGTGATATCTAGTCTTTGTCTTGGTGAAAGTAGACATGTTTGTATCTTAAGTTTTCTAAAAGTTGGTTCAGGATGTAATCTGTCAGTGGTCTATCACCAGTGTTTGGATAATCCTTCTTTAAGTTACATGTTCTGGTGATGTGTTCTTTAAGAGCTAGATGTTTATGAAGCATTGTCCGTATTACTCCCCTTGTCTGATTTTCTTCACCCAGATATGTTAACATTGTGTTTTGCTTTTTCTATCTGTAAAATTTTGTTTTAAAGATATTACAGGTGTTCTCTCCTCCCTTTCTCCTCCTCCTCCCTCTTCCCTGTCTCCCAGAGGTAACCACCATCCTGAAGTTGGAATTTAGTCAAAGTGTTACAAATGTATTATTCCCATGTATGTTTTTATCTGTAGGCAATATTTACTATTTTTTCATATTTTTGAACTTCATAGGTTACATATTTTAGCAGTCTGTACCTTTTTCTACTTGAGATTTATCCATGTTGGATACAAGTACTTCACTCTAACTGCTATCTAAGTTGTATTTTTGATTTTGGTAAAATATAAACAAAATTCAGATAAATTTGAAGTTCCGCGTGTTCCACTTCCCTCTGAAGTCTTTTCGGTAAGATCATTTGGCAGTTTTGCATTTCCTAGGTAAAATGTGTTTTATGACACCAAATTATAAAACAAATTCTACTGTAACGCTTCACCAAGAGTCCTGCAGTCCTATTTGCTTTCCTTCTGCTTCCCATTCAGTGAGCCTTTGCTCAGGAGTGTGAGTGTTATGTGGAGTTGTCCAAACCAACCTTCGCTTTCCTTTTCAGACCGGCGACGGTGTGAATGATGCTCCTGCTCTGAAGAAAGCCGAGATTGGCATTGCTATGGGCTCTGGCACTGCAGTGGCTAAAACTGCCTCCGAGATGGTCCTGGCAGATGACAACTTCTCCACCATCGTGGCTGCTGTCGAGGAGGGGCGGGCGATATACAACAACATGAAGCAGTTCATCCGCTACCTCATCTCGTCTAATGTGGGGGAAGTTGTCTGGTGGGTCTCTGACAGCATCGCTTATGTTCCTGTCTGAAACTGCGGGCGGTGGTGGCCAGTTTTCCCAGTTTGCTCTCTCCGTACTGCAACAGCTTGGGAGGGTGGGGTGGACAAGACACAGGAATTCCTCATGAAGGTAAATGGTACTTGGACCCCAAGGAGGGTTGTCTGCGGCAGCCCCAATGTGCAGAGAATCCTCTTTCATGGAGAAATGAGTTTAAATTAACCAGATAAAGTCACATAAAATTCTTGGCCTTCTAAAAGTTAACTTTAATTCAGAACTGGGTGTAAATGTTTTATGATCACCAAAAGTTATTTCAAGTCATTGATTTCATGGTGGGAAGGTGGTAATGCTATTTAAGTAGCGGCCAAAAATCATTTGGGGTCTTTATCTTCTTTCCCTGGGTGGAAACAGTATTTTCCTGACAGCAGCCCTTGGATTTCCTGAGGCTTTAATTCCTGTCCAGCTGCTCTGGGTCAATCTGGTGACAGATGGCCTGCCTGCCACTGCACTGGGGTTCAACCCTCCTGATCTGGACATCATGAGTAAGCCACCTCGGAACCCAAAAGAACCGCTGATCAGTGGGTGGCTGTTTTTCCGTTACCTGGCTATTGGCTGTGAGTACAGTTTTTTATATTACTGATTTTTAAACAAACTGTGGGCCAAAATTTTGTAAATTCATCCCTTAAAAGCTTATTTTTCTTTTATCCCCATATTAGGGTAGCAAAGTAGAGGTTGTCTTCTTGCAGCTCAATGAACTGTACACCAAATTGACTAAAATCTCTTCACGGTTGTGTTGCTGGTTTAGCGTCTTGCCCTTCTTGGGCTGTTGTGAATGTGCAATCAAATGTCAAGGTTCTCAGCTATAGCCCCTTGTGCAAAGGGATACAGGGGTGCCTCAGGCTGGGTCCTGCCTTCGGAAAGCTCACAGGTGGGACTGAATAGATGATTATCACCAAGATAAAAAACTAAGTCTCCGTTGCCATAAGAGAAGGGCACTGCGGCTGGTGCGTGCACAGGGCCCTGCTGTACCTCAATCATCTCTGACCTCATCCTCCTGAGCTGGGTGCCACTTCTTCCCCATTTTGTACATTAGGAAAGTGAGGTCCAGATAGGAAATCATTTTTCCAGGACCCCGTAGGAGGGTGTGTTGTGTTAGTAATATGTTCACACAGTTTAATTAAGCACGAATGGTAATGGTATGGAGTGGAAAGGCTCTCCCTAGTCACTTTGCTCCAGTGTTGACGGTTTCTTTTACACCCTGTACCCTTCCAGAGGTGGTGTGGCGTGCTGCGCTCACCTGCGTGCTGACCCTTATCTAACCAACAGGAAGAAGTAAAGACAATTCTGTATCACTACATATCTAGCTGCCTAAGGCTCCATTGTAGTTCTTGGGTTAGCGGGTATATGCACTTGTAATTTTTTTTTTTTTTTTTTTTTGAGACAGAGTCCACTGTGTTGCCTGGCTAGAGTGCCGTGGCTGACTAGCTCACAGCAACCTCAAATTCCTGGGCTCAAGTGATCCTCCTGCCTCAGCCTCCCGAGTAGCTGGGACTACAGGCATGCGCCACCATGCCCGGCTAATTTTTTCTATATATTTTTAGTTGTAGATCATTTCTTTCTATCTTTTTAGTAGAGATGGGGTCTCGCTCTTGCTCAGGGTGGTCTCGAACTCCTGACCTTGAGTGATCCACCCGCCTCAGCCTCCCAAGCACTTATAATTTTTGACAGATGCTACTGTGTGGGGACATTCTCTTATTCTGAATTCTGTGTTCTCTACCACACCTTGCTGCTTTAATAAACTTCCTCAAGTCCAAACTAGTAGAGAGAAGGGATTAGTCCCAGAATATGCTTTGGGCCATGCCTTGTCGCTCAGTGTTGTGCACTAACTGCTCTCATGGCGTTTCCACAGAAAGATTCTGCTGGGCCTTTCGTGGAACAAATATATACTACTAGATGGCATCAGTTTGCCTAAAAGTCATGGTGTGATCTGGTCCCAGACAGTTTAGCCTTATGTGGAGGACACATGTGCCTGCAGTCTTACAGCATTCTCTCACTAGTCAGCAGTGCACAGGGTTCAGTAGGGTCTTGCTCATTCTGGAGGAAAGGTTGGCTAGTTCTATACCAGAAATGTCCCTGTCCTAGCTGCTTGGGTTGCTGGGCACGGGCAGTTGGTAGGAGCTCCTCAGGCTCCAATTACCATTGACATCAAGGTCTTTGTCCTCCTGAGGATTGGCCCACAGGCATCACCAGCAGTATGTGCCATGGGGCACTGTCCCAAGTGCATCAGTGTCGTCATGTTTGTTCCCAGGTTATGTCGGCGCTGCTACTGTGGGTGCTGCTGCGTGGTGGTTCATTGCCGCTGATGGCGGTCCAAGAGTGTCCTTCTACCAGCTGGTATGTAGCCACCTTTCTTTCTGTACCTTAGACGTGAAGTGTCTGTCAAATAATCTTAAGGTTCAAATAATAAGCAGTTGCATCTACAGTGATTCTGAAGGACCAGGCTTCTCTGGGAAATGGGGTAAACCCTCACCTGCTCTGCACTTGGGCTGGTCTGTGTTCTGGGCTTAGTGTGGAATTGGTGCCTGGGCTGATAAGAATTTGATTGGATTTTTGTTGCAGAGTCATTTCCTACAGTGTAAAGAGGACAATCCAGACTTTGAAGGAGTAGATTGTGAAGTCTTTGAGTCTCCCTACCCAATGACCATGGCGCTCTCTGTTCTAGTAACCATAGAGATGTGTAACGCCCTCAACAGGTGAGTGAGTCTTCCTGACAGGCTGAGGCGAGAATTCTGACCACCAGGGCCCTGGGGGATTGCGTGTGTGTCATGGTTGATTGAGGATCACAGGAAAGCTCCTCCCTTTCAAACAGAAAGAACAAGCAACACCGGTTTTAGAAGCTTAAGATGTTGTCACCTTCAGGAAGTAGTGGCAGCGCTTAGCCACGTTTCTTAACAGCTCTTCCTTAAAAGAAACAGTAGAGGCCGAAAATAGGAACTTCGGTACCCTGTGTGCTAGTACCCACTTAATACTGAGACAAATGGTATCATCCAATTAAGTGACAAAAATGGAAATTTCTAAATAGCCTAAGTGTCCAGGGCAATCGGAAACAGCTTTGAACCTGCTGGGATGGGATCTGCTGTGCTGAGCCTAGATGTAAAATTGGCAGTTTGTCCTACATCCGAACATTCTTTTCCTTAACTTTGCCACTGTAGAAACTTTCAGAATTAGGTCAGTGGAGGATGCCAGGTTAGCGGCTGCCTTACTGAAATAGAGTCCAGCATGGTCTCTAACTGCCTTTGCCTTTTGGGTGAGTTCACGTACTTTCCTCATTCTGCAGCTTGTCTGAAAACCAGTCCTTGCTGAGGATGCCCCCTTGGGAGAATATCTGGCTCGTGGGCTCCATCTGCCTGTCCATGTCACTCCACTTCCTGATCCTCTACGTGGAACCCTTGCCAGTAAGTGATCGTGGGACCAGGGCTGGGGACCAGCTGCCTCCCTTCTGGCAAGTCTCCAAAGAAGCATGACAAGGCTTCTTTGTGTTTCAGCTCATCTTCCAGATCACACCGCTGAATGTGACCCAGTGGCTGATGGTGCTGAAAATCTCCTTGCCTGTGATTCTCATGGATGAGACGCTCAAGTTTGTGGCCCGCAACTACCTGGAACCCGGTAAAGAGTGTGTGCGTCCTGCCACCAAATCCTGCTCGCTCTCCGCATGCACCGATGGGATTTCCTGGCCGTTTGTGCTGCTCATAATGCCCCTGGTGGTCTGGGTCTATAGCACAGACACTAACTTTAGTGATATGTTCTGGTCTTGACTGACAGTTCCCCGCAAAGAAGATGTTTAACTTAATCAATTAATTTTTTATTGTTTAAAGCAACTGTCTATTTCTGCTGAATTTTCACATGAACATACTGGCTGGTGACGGAGGTTTCATACTCTAGATTTTGTTTTGCTTTTTCTGACTCCAGTGGGGCAAGATTTTCCTTTTTTATACACATAATTAAAGTGTCCATTGACATGTACAGAGAACTAACACTATTTTATGCAAATATTTTTTTGTAGATGAAAAAGCATGTACAGTGTTCTGTTTAATACTCATCTTTGTATAAAAAAATAGTTGAGCCAGCAGACATTGTCAGCAAATCAATTGGCAGCAGATTTTAGGAAATGAATGTGCGTGGTTTTTTCTAAAACTAAATAGCATGTATTGTGTCTTTTGCATGATGATCTGGATTTAATTTGATATCACAGTCTAATTTTTATTCATTAAGCCAATTTTTCTGCACTGAGCAGAGTCCTGCTACCTCAGTCAGTATTTTTTGGTTTGCTACTTCCCTCACCACCCCCCTCAGCCCTCCGTTCACCCCACCCCACCCCACCACACCCCCAGCCCTGCTCGGCTTCTTCTATAGGATTTTGATGGTCCTGTTTACATCGGTCGTTTTAACAAGAGGTATGCCTGTTCTCGCTTGTGCAGAAAACATTGTTCCAGATTCAATCGACTGGGTTTATGTCCCTTCACATAGTTTTTAAGGTTATTTATTTAAATGTCTAATGTATTTTATTGTAACAGACATTGTTTTGCGCCAACATTGCCTATTTCAGTGGCACTTCAAAATCTAGTATAAAAAGAAAAATAAAACATTTTAAATGGACAGAGAAAAATAACGGTCTTGTTTTTAACTCTTAAGTTCTTAGCTTAGAACTTCAGTTTTACTATGCTTGAGGGGAAGAATGATCCTGTTCTGCTGCATTAGGTAGTTGTAGGAATTATGTTTTTTAATGTATAGGCACTAATTGTCATCTGTGGTATACATTTTATGCAAGTTTGTGCTGGCCTGTTCTAGCCTGGTGTAGAGAACATAAGGGCAAGTGCGTGTGTGTGTGCGCGTGTGTTTTGTAAAATCTGTAAATAGCACATGACCAAATGAACATATTGTATAGAACTATTTTTATTTGAATGTGGCACTAACCACCACCATCTTTGCGCATGTTCGAGATCAGTCTTACCAACAGTATATAAGTCATTAACAGTCCTAACTGTGGTGTTTTCCTCCAATGCCTTCCAACATCCATCAACTAACGTGAGTATTTCTTCCCTGGGATTTGGATGCTTTAGCCTAAAGGTGACTGCCACCAAATGTGATAACTATGTCACTAATGAATAAGCCTCTTTGTGTCAGACACTCCTGTGTTCCCTGACTCCCATGAGCAGTACAGGTGCCCATGTGGGCTCCCAGAGACTGCGTGGCATTAGCTAGCTGAAGTGTGACTCCCATAGAGTTCCACGCCCTGCTTGACAGTGGCAAGATGTCAGGGTGGGCTGAGCCAGAAAAAAGGCCTGAGGGTAAGAGCCTCATTGTCTTTTGGCCAGAGCTGTGCTGCCTCTAGTGCTGAAAGAAGGATTCATAAAAACAGGGGAGGCGCTTTTGATCTTTGTTAGCTGCAAGGAATCATCCCAGAACTTTGCTTTGTTCATGAAAAAGCAAAACATCTAGGGAAAGCTAGTAACTACCTGAACTAGTGAATTTGAGCATCAGTGGGTTCATTTTAAATAGGCCACCCCACCCCCTTCTAGGTCATGTCCTCAATGGCTAAGACTTAGCTCTCCATGGCATGCCAAAGCACAGTTACTAGGGCATGGCTCCGCTCAGCCCAAAACTGCCGGCCAGGTGAGGAGGCCTGTGCAGCAGCACCAGCCCTTCCCACAGGCCCTGACTGTGCTCGAGCAGCTGCTCGGGCTCTGGGTACTGGCGCAGCCAGGAGGTACGATGCAGATGCTTGGAGTTTGGGGAGAAGTTAAGGGTGTCAAACAGGACAAGGTCCTGTCAAGTTCAGAGGTCCAAGTTTAAGGGGATGGAAGAAGAGCATAGAAACTGACTCTAAAAGCACAATCCTGGTCAGGCTCACCATGCTGCCTCCAGCTGCTTTTGGGGAATTGGGGCTTTCGGGAAGGAAGGCCGGGTTGCCCAGCAGAGAAGGTTAGGGCAGGGTTGGGTTTCGCCAGTGTTGGCATCATAGAGTATGAAAAATGGGTTGAGTGGCTCAAACGCAAGGAGTGTGTCTGAGCTGCACACTGAAGTAGGCTGTCTGAGCTTGTTGGGTGGGACACTGTTCAGTGGAAACAAAACTAACCAAATAGCTTTTCCTGACTCAATTCCTTGACTTAGCAGCCTTACAAAGAAAGTTGAATGGTGCGGGCTGCAGGAGGAGACACACCTGACCCCAAATGGCCCTGGGCTGGCTGTTGCCTTGTGGTTTCTCAGCTTCAGCCCCTTCCAGCCCAGAGAGACCATTTGGGCACCTGCTTCCTTTTGCCCAAAGAGCCGAGAGCAGGTTAGGCCCACTGCTGGCTTTAGCAGGGCCACATGGGCTTTCCTGGTCAAAAACATTTCAGCATCTACTCCTTGGCTAAGTCAACCCACAAAGACCAAGTCTAGCGCCGTGATCTTGGGCACATCCCTGGCCTCAGTCCTCCACGCTGCAGTGAGGGCCAGGTGCTCAGCCCTGCCCTCACCCGGCACCCTCAGGAGGGGACATAGTAAATGGAGAAGGCAGGGTCGGCTTCAGCCCCACCCTGCACCTGTTTGTCAAGCAGCTCTTGCCTGAGACTCAGCTTCAAGTTCTTACCTGATGGGCAGGTGGCTTAAGAGTTATCTGTGTCTCTTTTTGCTACCCCGTGCCTTCCCTGCCTCTTTAAGCTTTGCCCTTTTCCCAGGAGACCTGCCATTCTCACACATCCCCTAATTGGGACACCACTGCAGCGGCTCTGTAAAACGCAAGTGGTCCATTCTGGAGGGAGCTGTCCTGAGAACTCAGTGAGCTCCCAGGCAAGCAGGGCCGCTGGCCAGCCTCCCTCACAACAGCTGCCACGTCACCCTCTGGCTGGGGCTTCAGCCCAGTGAGTGAGGTGCGCAGACCTCAGGAATACTGAGACCGCAGTGCTAGCTCAGTGTCTGCCAGCCACCTAGCCACAGCCTAGAGGCAGAGCCCACGGTCTGCAGTGCCCGTGAGCTAAGTCAGTGGCTGCCCTTGACTGTAACCACCGAGTTCTGTTCAAACAACCTCTCTACAGTTACTGAGAAAGGTGGTCCTCGGCCTTCTTGACCGAGGGGAGTGGTGACGAGCCACCAGGACTGGGTGGAGCGGGGCCTTGGCCCAGAGGCCAGCTGTGGGCTGGGAGGGCTGCGCCACTGCCCTGCTGCTCACTCCTCTGTCAGCCTCACCCTCCGCACCGCTAACCAAGACATTGTCCTGCTTGTCTCTCTGCTCTAAGCGCCTGCAATGATGTTAAGTGCCTCATGGGGTTTTCCTCCAAAGCCTTTGCTGTGGAGCCAGATGTCGCGAGGGGTCTGTGTCACAGAGTCAGTGCTTCTAGATGCAACCCCGTGTGGGCGGCACCTCAGGGACAGTCAATCGGAAATGCTGGTCTTGAAATCAAGCTGAATATTCTTTTTCAACTGTCACTATTGATCTTCATCTTAAATAGTTAATCTAACATTTCCTCCTGTATTTCATGAAGCTGATTTCCTCTCTCTTTCCTTTTCAGCAATACTGGAGTAACCACTTCCTAAACCATTTTGCAGAAATGTAAGGGTATTCGGTGTGTGCATGTGCGTTTTTAGCAACACATCTACCAACCCTCTGCATGATTGATGTTGGGGGGAAAAGAAAAGTAGAAAAAAGTTCCCAACTCATTGTGTGTTATGTGGAGGAAATGTGTATTACCAATGGGGTTTTTAGCTTTTAAATCAAAATATTATAAATGTACAATTTAGCTTAAGGAATCAGAAAGCCTCTCCAGAGAAGTTTGGTTTCTTTGCTGCAAGAATAAGGTTCTAAAACCTTATCCATGAACTTAGAAGCCATCGGCCAAGTCACCACATTTCTCTGTGCAAAACATCACAGCTTATGTAAATGTACAATATTCAATTGTAATGCATGCCTTCAGTTGTAAGTAGCCAATTTCTCTACAGTGACATTGAAACATGCTACTTTTTAATTGGCCCTGTACAGTTTGCTTATTTATAAATTCATTAAAAACACTACAAGTGTTGAATGGTTAAATGTAGGCCTCCAGTTCATAACTTTGGTTATTTTTTTAGTGTGCAGACAGCTATTTCGCACTGTATTAAATGTAACTTATTTAATGAAAGCAGAAGCAGTAGACAGATGTTGGTGCAATACAAATATTGTGATGCATTTATCTTAATAAAATGCTAAATGTCAATTTATCAAAGCATGTTTGACTTTAGACTGTAAATAGAGATCAGTTTGTTTCTTTCTGTGCTGGTAACAATAAGTGTTGCACAGACATGGTTTCAGGTAAATAAATCTATTCTACGATAAATTCTCGGTGCGGTGGTGACTGTTCTGTGGGAGGGTGCAGGGTGGGTGGTGGGCACCAAGGGCCTCCAGCCTTGTGCCTGCACCTCTGCAGGGAACGCTCAGTCTGAGCAGAGAGGCTCACGTGGGTACAGGGGGTGGAAACGTTTTGGACATGACTTTGTGCACAGGGGAACAGACTGGTAGAAGGGCCGCCTGTGGGAAATGTGATCTGTAAGAGTCCTGCCTCCTTGCCCTTCAAGGATGGGAAAGCTAAGTGTTCATCACCAGTGGGGCCTTCAGAGAAACAAACACAAGGCCTCACTAGTCAACACAACCAAGAAAGCTGAGACGCCACCCAGAGTTGTCGCCAGCCTGAAAAATTTTGGAGACTGTAGCAATGGAGAGATGCTTCTAAGAGTGTTCAGATGCAAAATGTAAAATTCTGCATTCCCTGTTGCTGACAGATGTAGAAGAGAGAGTTGAAATGTACTGAAACAGCTACTGGCATTCATCCCCTTGATGGACACTCAGTGCTTATTTTCCAGAGATGGTTCGCAGTTGGGCTTTTCTCTGTTTTTTGAATTCCATAAGATGGTTCTTTTATTACTTAAATTATCAGGATGCAAGAATAAGTGAATGATTCTGTAAGTCTAATAAAAACACTATGAGTCCTATCGACTCTATTGATGTAGTAAAACTTGATAAAATTTAACGTCTATTCTTAAAAAAAGTATAACTAAATTCCCATTTATTAGAACAAACTTAAAAGTAAACCAAAAGTGTTGAAACACTTCAGAATTATACTCAAAGTCCACTATTGCCCACTACATAACACTTCTGGAGACATGAGTCAGTGGAATCAGAGAAGAAAAAAATGCCTTCTGAATGAAAAATAGCAACCAAGGGTCATATCACATCAATGGAAACATCTTGTTCTTAGATAGGAAAGTTAATAATTCAGGGAGAACTGCTATCTTAACCTGAATGATCTATAATTCTTTACATGGAAATGCCAACAGTGGTTTTAATCAGGCAGGTTGATTCTAGTAACACGAGGGGGACAAAGTGATGGAGCGCACCAAGGTCTTAACTACACACAAAGCTGTAGTAATCACGGGTACGAGCATACCGTTAGAAGACATATGTTATAGTATTTGATAGTACAATAGGGACATCACAGTTAATTTATTGTATGTTTCCAAATAATTAGAATTGTAACGTTCCCAACACAAAAGACAAATGTTTGAGATGATGGATATCCCAATTACCCCGATTTGATAATTAGACATTAAATACCAAAACCCCCATAAAGCTGCAGTAACTAAATGCATTATTTGAAGGGTGGTGTTTCACCTTAGCAAGTGAAAGTTGGCTTCTTACATGGGTGGTCATCTTGAAAAAACAGAGCTTATATCCCTTACACCCAATAAATTGCAAACGGTTCAAAAGATTTGAAAAATGAAACTATACACTCCCAAAAGAAAAGCAGTTAAATGATATAAACAGGAGAAAACTTGAATAGTTTATAAATGTGAAAAGATGCTCAGCCCTTGCTTGCAAATTGAAATCACAAGATGTCATTTCATGCCTGTCAATTGACCAAAAAATGGGTCTTCTGATGCCAAGGATGTGGAACGAAGCAAGCGCTTGGAACGAGGAGATGCTCTCCACACCACCCGTCCTTCCGGTCCACTCCCAGATCACCTAGACACTCGCACGTGCAGGAAGAGCCACGCCAGAGTGTTTATGGGAGAAAAGTCAAACAACTAATTTACCAGTAACAGCAGCAGGAAAATGGGTAAGTACATTGAGGTATATCCAAATCATACTCAACAGCTATGAAAATAAACTACAACCACAGGCTTCAGCCTAGATAAATCTCTTCACCTGAACGGTGAAGCCAAGTGCAGCAACACAGAACACCTGCATGTTATGTTTTAAATACACACAGCGCCGCCATACAGCAGTCTCAATGTGGCCCAGGGGCAAGCCAGGCTGCTGAGAAGGTGCGTGCACCAGAACGGGAACAAACGTGGACTAGTAACAGATCAGTAACAAGAATTTGCAAACAACAGGGATGAGAAACCCTGGATTGGAAAGCGGTTAGTTCCTTGAGGGAGAGGGTGAGATGAGGAAGGGTGGGCAGGGCTCTGCCTACCCAGGATGCTTGGGTGGTATGTATACAGGTGGTCATGCCTGTTTGCATGTCAGACTTTAAGTTTATTACAGAAGTGCTGGAATAAAACAGAAGATGAAAGGCCTTTCTAAGCATGACAAAATCCTGGAAAAGGAGTGACAAATTGACTACATAAAAATGTAAGATTTCTGAATAGAATACTCCTCTCTAAAGTCAAAGTATATATTTGTGTTGAATATAACCAAGCGAATTTCCTTCACATCTCATTTGCAGTGAGAAAGGTTGATCGTGATCTCTCCTTTGCAGGCGGCATTGGGAAACAGGTACGGGTCCACCGAGGGCGAGGAGATGGGTGGCCCCGTCTCCAGAGGGCAGTTTAACACTATCGCATTGTGAATTGTCCACGCTCTCTGACCAAGCACTTCACTTTCATGAAATCCTCCCACATGCTCACAAAACAAGTATAATCCCTGCTGCGCTGTGTAACAAAATATTGGCAATAACCTGGATGCTCATCAATAAGCAAGACGTTGAATAAACTAGAGAACATTCGGACCATGGAATATTGTCCAGCCTCAAAAAGGACAAGGGAAGACGCGTGTGGAGCAACAAGAATGGTGCCAGTATACGTGTCTGCACAGCAGTCTGTACGACAGTCTGCCATTTGTGTCAAAAACAGGAGGAAGTTCACGGTTTCCATTATAGCAACGACAGTTGCTAAGAATAACTGCTGGGATATGGACGGCAGGCGGCGGCAGCCAGGTGTGGGAGTGGGCGTTACAGAGGAAGCAAGGGGAGGAGGCGAGAACAATCCACGTGGTAATGACCTGGAGTTGGAGACACCAGGATGAATTCACGTCAGCTTCCTATTGACAGGGTTCCGCACAGAAACACTGACAGTGATGTGCACACATATTTCCCTGCACTGTCACCTGAGAGGGCGACAGTCACACTTAGCTTCTGGTTTTAGGTTTCTGACACCATCTCCAATAAGAGGAATCAGGGCTTCTTGGAGAAATGGCTGATTTCAGGGCAGGGGCAGAAAATACACAGCACGTGCCTGGAGAACACCGCAGTGCCAGAAAGTGAGGACGTGCTCTGAACAGCTACGGAAACAGAGCAAGCTGGGGTTACTGTCCAGGGGACACAGGAACCAACTGAAGAAGCTACGAACAGCCAAAGCTGGAACAATTTGAGCATCAAAATAAAGTAGTATTGGGTTATAATCCGAAGTATAAAAATAAATATCTACGAGTCCATATTGATTATAAATAAAGAAATAAATGGGAGTAACTAGAAATCTGTACCAAACTCCAAGCCATTTCTGTAGATGCTCTGCCCTCGTGGCGAGTGACGCTCCCCCTCCCCAAGGGCTGCACTTAGTGACTTCCCTCCTGAGAGCACACGCAGCGGACAGGGAGAGACCTGACAGACACCACCTGCCCAGGCGCCCGAAGGTTAACAAACATGACCTCAGCCGGCTGATGTCATCTTGATCTGTGTTGAAAGTGCATTTTACCTCTGTGGTCTTTCTCCCCAAGCTCATCACCTTAGTCTAATCATCTGGAAAACACCTGACAAATCCCAAAAGATGAAACCCTGACCAGCACTCCTCAAAACTGCCAAGGTCATGAAAAACAGGAAAGTGTGAGAAAAGTACAATCACCAAAGTAAAGCTTGATGGACGGACGTGGCCTCAGAGTTGACATAGCAAAATAATGAATGAATGAAACTGTAGATGAGAGGAGACTAACTAAAATGCAACAGAAAGAAAAAGCTGGGAAATACGGAAAAAAGGTTAGGATACCTGGAAGACAGGCTGAGAAAGTGATAAAGTGAAATGAAATATATTAATACATTCCACTGCAACTTCAGAAGAGAGTGTGAGAGGTACTATTTGAAGAGATGGCTGAGAATTTTCAGAACTGAAAAAAGACAACAATCCACAGATGCAAGGATCCTAGTAAGTCCCAAACAGGATAAATAAAAAGAAATCCAAGCCAAGACATAGTATAGTGAACTGCAAAAACCAAAGAAAATCTTAAACAGGAAGAAAAAAAATAGGCATCACCTTCAAAGGAGTGACAGACTAACACTGGCTTCGCGACGTGAACGGTGGATGCCTGAAAACTGGGGGGTGACAGCTTCATGTGCTGAAAGAAACGGATGGCAACCCGGGGAAAATATATAGTATTCAAGGAATCAGGGTGAAATAAAGATATCTTCAGACAAAAACTAAGAATTCTTCATCAGTAGACCCACTAAGGGAAACTCCGGATGGGGACAGGTATAAACAGAGTTTAAGGGATCTGAGGGCGTCTCTCCTCCAAGAGGACAGTAAAGACCTTGATTAACTCCAGGTGTGGACGGGGGTGCCATTCCTAGGATAACCACTAAGGGACAGAAACACGGGCAAAACCAACCAACCAACCAAAGGAAAAAAGGAAAGAAACCTAAAATGACATAATAGAAAGGATAAAATTATAGATTCCATCCCAAATATAATCAACAATATTATAAAAATATACTAAATACGTTATTTCTGTTGCTCCGTTTCTGAAACGGTGACATTAGTATGCCTCAGATGTTCCTGTTTTCAAAAGCAATCTTACTTCTAACGTGAGTCCATGTGGCAAGAAGAGACAAAAACATGTCCAGTAGTCAGCTAGTGAGTGTTGGCAAAGTTTAAGTTGGTTATTTTTCCAGCAAAATTAGTAGAAACTATAAAATGTATTTTGTAAGTTTGCAAACTACCTTGTAAATCAAAATACCTTGATTTGGGATTTAAAAAGTACAAAGTGTAACGTTTAAATTTCTTTGATATTTATCAATCAACTTGTTAAAAAACAGATTTCACTGAAAACTGAGACTTGACTTTTTAAATAAACTCTGCTGATGAACTGTACAAATACAAAAAGAAGGGTGGTATATAAACTTATGTGATTTCAGATTACTTTTGGAAAAATAAATTTTGGTTGCCTCTGGGGAGGGAACTAGAAGAAAGGCAGGATGACACTGCCAAGAGTAAGGTCAGGGGTCTTGCCGTTGCAAATAGCAATAGTTATTATAAAGCTACAGTAATAAGGCAGTGCCTTATACTGACCAACAGTACGGACGGGAGTTTTCAGAAACACAGTGCACTTCTACAAATGCCCGACTTACAGCCCAGCTGACATTATAATTCAGTCAGTGGGAAAAGCAATCATTTTTTAAATAATTGGTTGTTATTCATGTTTAAAAATACATTTTTAAAAAATCAATAAAATTGGATCCCTACCTCACACGTAGCATACATTTTGACCTTGAGATAAGGAAGGATTTCTTAAGAATTAGAAAACACAACCATAAAGAAAAATATTCAACTACATTAAAATTAAGACCCACTGTTAATCAAAAGATACTATAAAAAGAATGAGATCGAGTGCAGGGGCTCACACCAATAATCCCAGCACTTTGTAAGGCCAAGGTGGAAGGATCACTTGAGGCCAAGAGTTCAAGACCAGCCTGGACAACATAGCAAGATCCCATCCCCACAAAAAATTTTAAAATTAGGCACACTGTGGTTCCAGCTACTTGGGAGGCTGAGGCAGAAGGATCACTTGAGCCCAGGAGTTTGAGGCTGCAGTGAGCTATGATCACACCACTGCACTCTGGCCTGGGTGATAGAGCAAGACCCCATCTTTAAAAAATTAAATGAAATTAAATTCAGAATCCTGGATGTCTTTGGCAGGGGTTGGGGGATGGAAGAAGTAGGGGATGGGGTCTGAGCACACAGGGCGCTCCTGGGGTGATGAAACTGTCCTATTTCGTGACCTGTGTGGTGTGTACACGTGTTATACCTGTCGTTCCTTAAACACTACCTATGTTTCCATACACTTGTATAGGTATGCTATATTTCACCAATTTCACATTTTTCTTAAAAGAATAAAAGAGATACTTGTCAGCCCCTGGGCAGGCTCTTGGCCCTGGCCCATGGGCAGAATTATTCTGAGCAGAGGCCGCTCTCCCGGATCTGCTTAGGATCTCCACAGACCCTTCACCTCCCCTAGGATGACAGAAGCTTGGCTTGTGTCTACACCCGACATTCTGGACAACGCTCCAGATGGGGGCTGTGTGTAGGGTCACCTCTGTCCCGTCCCATCAAACACTGGCGGGGCGCGGGAGCAGCCTGCAGGGTGCTGGCTGGCTTGTTTGGGGCCCTCAGGGCCGGGGCTTCCATCTGGGCCTCTCAGGACAGACCTCTGCTCGCCACGATTCCCACTCAATTCCTGGCCCAAACCCGTCGCCCCGTGGGGACCAACGAGGGAGGTGGGCCCGTGGGTGAGGGGCTGGTGACTGCAGTCATCGGTGGAGGGTGATCCAAGAGTCAAGTAAGAATTTCCAGGACCAGCCCCGAGAGGCTCAGGGCAAATCTGCTGATCTGGCGCCAAAGGGGGCCCAGCCACGGGGCAGAGGGCAAGGCCCCTGTTCTCAGGGACACTGACCCCAAAGACCACGGTTTAGCCATCAAGGGCTGCTACCCATCCACACTCCCCACTCCAGGACACTGAGTGCTGACATCTCTGCCACGAAGCCCTTGTCTGATGACAGGGAGAGAGGACCCAACTCTCATGGAGGCACAGAGAGGCTAAGGAAGCTGCCCATGGCCACACAGCGTTACAGGCCATCCACCACCCCCGCAGCAGGGAGAAGCCTGCGCTCCCAGAGGCTCAGCCCTCCTTGTGGGGAGGGTGAGTGACTCTGAGGCGGCACCAAAGGAGGGGGGACTCGGGTGACACAAGCTGCCATACCCATCCCCAACACACACCCGCATCAGGCACGGACTCCCTCAGCCTGCACGCAGTGGGGTCTGACCTCGTCCAGGAAACCCCCAAACCCAGAGTCAGACAAGGGCTGACTCCAGGGCTCCAAGAAAGCTCAGGGGGAGGCCTCGAGCCAACCACACGCTCCAACTCCAGCCAGAGACTGGAGGGCTCCTGCTTCTCCCCTAACCTGAAGCCCATAGATGGGCTCCCTGGGGACGGGGCGGCCACCCCCAGGGGAGAGGGGAGGCTGCAGGGCTGGCCTGGGCTTACAGACTCGCTGCACAGAGAGGATGATCCAGCCAGCCCCCTGCAAAGTTCCAAAAACGATCCTAACACTCGCACTCTGAAAGTCCCTGCTAGGAATTTACCCAAAGAAGGAAAAAGCTGTGAACACAAAGGAGGTCACCAGAGGGTTGTTTATAAAGAGACAGACACTGGAAGATTTAAGTGGCCGGCAAGAGCTGCGTCGTGATGGCGCTGCTCTTGCCAGACTGCAGCCTCTAAATCCCCAGCAACAGACAGCGAGGTGCACCTAAGGTGGCTGTTTTCTCAGGAACAGGCTATAAAATTGTGGCGAGATCACGGTTAAGACCGTCCTAAAGCTCCAGGCAAGAGGCTCTGGACAGACAGAAACAGCTAACATGTCCATCTGAGACTCAGTTTGCTCATCTGCGAAATGGGGCTAACCCCACCTCCCCAACCTCAGCAGGTGAGGCTGAGACGTGATGACGGGCCCAGATGAGCACTCAAGTAGCAGCAGCTAAAGCAAATCAAGACAATGGTGCATCTGCCACGCCTGAGACTGGCAAAAAAAAAAAAAACGAGACCGAAAACAGTCGATGCCGCCGGGGAGAATGAGGAAAATAAGCACCCACCCCCACCTGCTACTGCCGGAGGGTAACCCGACAGCGTCTGTGACAAACTTCAGGGCGCACGCTGAGAGCCAGGAATTTCACAAGGAACTTGACCTTTGCATGCGCTTGGAATGTCAGGCCAAAATATGTTCATGACAGCGCGGACTGTAAAAATTATGGACGAGACAGGAGCAAGTGTCCACCAGCCAAAGGGCAACAGAAATTGTGTCACCCACAGCATGGACACGAACGAAGGGCGCACCGACGCCCCTGGCACAGAACGTTTCTGTGCTCAGAAGGACCTCGAGTCGCTTTGCATAATTAGGCAAAAGTACTGAACTATTTTTCTAAAGGTAGAACCAGAAACTTATTTTGGGGAGGGACAATGGGATTCCACAGAGATTTGGAAGTAGATCTATTTTTAATTTTATACCTTTGAATTTTTTTTAACTGTAGTTTTTCTAACACATACATGTTACAAATATATATTGTATTTGATGTGAATTGAGATGTTACCAGGGTGATCTAGATGCAGGCTTACAGCCCATCTCTTCACTGTTGTCTTTTTTATTGTGATAAAATATATATAACAAATTTTAGCGTTTTTAAGAATTTTTTAAAATTTTGTAGAGATGGGGCCTGGCTGGGCTCAGCAATCCTCCTGCCTCAGTCTCCCAAAGTGCTGGGATTACAGGCGTGAGCCACTGAGCCCAGCCTCATTTTAACTATTTTTAGTACAGTGCAGTGGCATTAAGTATATTCACAGTGTTGTGCAACCATTATCATCATTTCCAGAACTTGCCAAATATTCCAAATAGAAACTCTGTCCCCTTTAAACATGCATTCACTCCCTCCTCCTGCCCCGGCAACCTCTCGTCTACTTTCTGTCTCTCTGAATGCAACGACACTAGGTGCACCTAAGTGGAACCGGACAGTATTTGTCCTTTTGTGATTAGCTTCTCTCATTTAGAATTTAGAATAATGTCCTCAAAGTTCATCCATGAGTAGCACGGTCAGACTTTCCTGTTCAAGGCTGAACGCTCTCCCACTGTAACGATACGCGTGTGTCACTGTGTTCACTGGTCAGTGGACATTTGGGCTGAGTCCCCATTTTCGATTCTTTTGGGTGTAGACCCTGAGCGGAATGCCAGATCATACAGTAACACTATTTTCGAACCGCGAGACTGTTTTCCACAGCGGCTGCGCCATCTTGCACCCCCAGCACTGCACAGGCCTCTGCTGTTTTTGAGTCAGCGTTTTCTTTCAGTGGCTGCTCAGGAGGCCAGCTGTGGGCTTCTGGCTTACTCCCCGCCCTGCGGGTACGTGCGGTCTGTGAGGTAAGCGACAGGTGCTGTGCTGCCAGCGACCTTCCTCAGCAGTCTAGGAAAACCCCACGCCCCAGCCCTGGCTGGTGGCAGCCCAGGTGTGGCCCAGGTACGCCTGGGGCAGGTCTGCCCCGCCTGCACAGGCCTGGGAGCCGTCTAGACAGCAGAAGCCTGGCCTTTGTGCACCAAGAGGGGAGGTGCAGCCAGGGCCCCTCCTGCCACCCGAGGGCGGGGAGGCCCCAGCGGGAAGTGGAAAACTTTACTGTGGCACTTACCTCAAGGGCCCCTCCCAGCGCCAGGGATTGCTGGTGACCTGCCCAAGGCCGCTGCCCCTGGAGGCTGCAGTGAGCTGCGTGTGGAGTCCGGCCTCCCCGCCCGACATCAGCAGGCCGAGCGTGGCCAGGGAAGAGCACGCGGTGAGCTCTGGGAAGCGTCTCCCCGCAGGCCCGGGCCTGCCCCGGGCGGCCGGTGCAGGCCGGGAAGGCAGCGAGCGCAGGTGCAGCCGGTGGAGGCCAGTTCCTCCCACCGCGGCCACGGGCAGCTGCAGCAGAGCCCCAGGTCCTCTGGCGTCAGGCCTGTGGCTCCCGGGACCCTCAAGCCCCCTCCCAGGCTTCTCAGTTTGTATTTGGTCCAGGGAACACCAGTCAGGGTGGGACATGGTTAAAGGTGCAGATTCCTGGGCCACGAGCCCTGCCCTGGATTTAAACTACAGTTTGGTGCCAGCCAGGAGTCCACGCTCAGAGCTGGGAAAAAGCCGGCCTCTCTCTCTGGGGAGGAACTCAGAGGCAGGAGTGTGGGCCCACGCGGTGCTGGCAGAGCTCCTGCCATCCGGGGATGTGTGCAGGGGCCACAACTACCAGGCACGGGTTCAAAAGGGGAGAAAGGTCCACATCGGACCCCTCAGCCTCCTGCCTGCTCAGCTGTGGGTCCTCCAGCAGAAAGGGGCAGGAAGACTCCAGAGCGATACCACCCCCCAAGTCCCCAGGGAGGACAGAGAGGCTGGCATGCCCCTGGTGACCAGCTCCATGCTGACCGACTCACAGGCTAAATGCCCACATGGCCACTGATCCCCAGCCCGTAGGCGGGAGGGCGGGACCTTCAGACCCCAGGCCGGTCTCCGAATCACCTGGAAGGCAGGAAATGGCAGGACCTAGTTAAAACAGCCCCCACTGGCTGTGTGAACCTCCAGAAGGCACCGTGACTGCGGGCATTTGCGGGGCCGGCCCCGGTCAGCTGCTTGGTCTCCTGGCAGGTGGCTCAGTGGGAAAAGCCCTTCCTGGGCCTCCCTGCCCTTCTGAGGCTTTTGTTTGTGAGACCATGACTGTGGCAGTGCCAGGCGAGAGCTTCGGCACGCTCCCTCCCAGTCAGACTTCTCCCATCCTTTGCTGTGGACCAGGAGTGTTTCTCAAATGTATGCAAGGAAGCTTCAGCCGCCTCTTCCAACCCGGTTGTCACCATGAGGCTGGAGCTGCAAGTGGGAAGGACCCCGGAGTCCAGCCCGGGGTGCAGCTGGGACGAAGGGGCCTGGAGTGGACAGGCCACAATGATCAAGGGGCTTCCCGAGGAGCCAGCAGAGGGAGGAACGTGAGGTGCCCAGCGATGTCTCAGGGCCTGGGCTCCAAGACACTGATCCAGACGGGATTCGGTGAGCTGACGGGAGAAACGAGGGGTGGGCGGGCTGGCTTCCTCCCGGAGTCCGGGAAAGGCAAAGGTTTTGCCTTTTCTCTCACCGCAGTACTTACTGCAGTAACCGGGCTGAGGCGGCCCTCGAGGCTGCATCTGGGAAAGAGTGCTAAGGCCAACGGCAGCGTCTTCTCCCTGCCACACCCTCACATGGCGAAACCCAACTGCCTGCGGCCTCCTTAGAGCAGCTCAGGTGAAGTGCCACTGGGCAGGCTTTGGCTCTCGTACTGAAATACATTTTCACAGAAGCTTTTTGCCCATTTTAAAGTGCAGCTATCAGATATTCTGAATTTTCCAGGTACATCAAATTCACATCTTGTAGCATCTTTGACCAACTTTGTTTTAATGAGAGTTTGAGGTTACCTGTGACATCCCCCCTCGCCTCCAATTAACCGTGTACTCAAAAGGCAGCGCATTTTAAGACACAAGGGGGAGGGTGGGTGAAGAATCTCCCAGCTCAGGGTGCGACACTGCAGGCTGACCCATGCCAGAGTGCTGAAGCCAGACCCTGAGCCCAGAGTCGGGCGGACTCAGTCTGAAATCTGGCCAGACTCTCAGGTCCCAGGGAGATTCACCATCCAAAAATGCAAATGGATGCACCAGCTCGGGCTATCTGAGCCTTCCCGCCCCCCTGACTCCCAATACTAGGGGAAGAGAGTCCATTTATGCCAAATAATTCTGGGGCTGAATCAATGCATTCTGAGTGAGAGACCAAAAAACCAGGACTCTACTAAAGGGCTTCCATTCTGATCACCCAACACCAGGACTGTACAAACCAGTTTTATTAGGGAACCGCCCCAGGTGCGCCTGCTCATGCTCTTGTCACACCCGTTTCCCAGCTTGGCCAGGCTCAGAGGCAAGTTACCAGCTTAGCAAAGAGGAAAACTGTTCTGCAAAACAGCAACTGTCAGCTTAAGGCATTACTAACGTTGCAGAAGGAAAGCACAGTTACTAGGGAGTCTGGACAGCCCAGGCGATGACTTCTGCAAACAGGAAGCCCTCTAGGGCCAGACCATACGGCCATCAGAGTTGGGAGATGACACTATCGCTCTGGGACAGTGGGTCACTCCTTCAAACCCATCCATGTCACAGACAAAACACCGTCTATTCCTTGAGCTTTGTGATTTAGAAATTAGTTATATAAAAAGTGCTCTTGCCCCAGAAGCCCTGATGTGTGTGGGCCTCAGGGTGCTCCCGCGGTCCTCCCTGGCTGGAGCAGGGGAGGATGGAGATACATGGAAGGCTGGTCAGGCTCAGTTCTAGAAATGAAGTCACGACTAGGAATCGGGAGCCAGGGGGCCGAGACCCCCGCTGCAATCACATGCTGAATCCTTGTCCTCCCGAGAGCAGGTGCCTACGGTTCCTCCAGTCCACGGAAGAGCTCAGAGCAGGGCAGGCCAGTGTGGCCCCGCAGCAGCCGCCCTCACTGCATGCCGAACCACTGCTCCTGGTCAGCCCACTGGGCCGCCTCACTGTCGCTGCCCTCCAGGTCCCCTTCTTCCCCACTCCCTTCCATGTCGTCCACATCCTCCTCCTGAGTGGCATCCGTGGGACTCTCCTCCTTCTCCATCTTCTGCATCCCCTCTAGAGACTTCTGGTCATTGGGGTCCAAACTAGGGGACAACAAAACAAAGGAGAGGCCTGAATCTCTGCCTTGCTTCTTGCTGGCTGATTCGTCATCTCCCTGGCCCGGCAGTGAAATGACCACACAGTCAGAGAGAGACCGATAATGCCCGGCCTCTCCAAACTCCGGCTTCCAAGGCTGGGTCGAGGGAGTCCACCACTAGAAGTGAAAAAAGGCGTCTTTTCCTAATTTTTAGAATTCTCAATTTGAGTTTTCTCCAAAAATTTCTTAAACCTTTTCACACCTATTACCCCTAGCGTTCTGCTAGAGGAGGCTCCCAGATAACATTAATGAAAAAGTGACAAACAAACATCAACAGGCAAATTTATATGTGATTCCCTGAAAGTTGGGTTTTTGAGCCATGGGGTTACAAAAAGTAGTTATTTTTCTGTGAGTATAACTGTTCCATGTTCTTATGATATAATTAAACATATTAGCATTTCAGTAGTCAGCCAAAAACATCACAGATGTCATGGAACACATCTGTAAACTCCTAGGTTAGACCCCAAAACCCAAGGCTACCCCTACCTATTTGCATTTAGCAGCTAAGAGTCAACATGTGCCAATTCCCCAAAGTTCAGAAGCTCCAGAACATTCATTTATTTGTCTCCTAAGCCATCTTTCCTCTTGCTTTCATGACCATCACCCAAACCTTAGCCATCCCATCCCTAGCAAATCCCACCTCTAATGAAAGTCTGGTATTTATTTTCTCCCTTGCTTCTGGGCATCTAAAAAGCAGCTAAAATCCACGTTGGAATTGTTTCTACTTATATAAATGCAGATCTGTAACATCTCGTCTCTGAAGCCTTTCACACAGCTCTTACCCACACCCAGGGCCCCCACCCTCTGGACTCCCACCTGCCTTCTACAGACTGCTATGAAAGCCCTTAGCATGAGGTACGGTCAGTCTGCACGTCTGAGACTGACGGCTCCCGGAAACGCAGCATCCCCGGGGGTCACTGAGATGCCAGGCACACGAGTGGTGCTCAACTGTCTGCTGAACAAGTAAACGGATGTGATCAGAGTCATTAAAGGCAGCCCTTGACCATAACCTTACAGACACACAGACAACCCTCAAAGAAATCACTTCTCTATTAAACAGTAAGAATACCACTATTTATTAAGTATTTACTATGTACCAGGCACAGTGCTAAGAGCTTTACATGGAATAATCATTTAATCCTCAATCAATCATTCAATATCTAATAAGGTAGATAGATATAGACAAGGAAATTTGTTAGTAACTTGCCCAAGATGACAGGTGGTGAAGGTAGTAATCAAACTTCAGAGTTCAAGTTCTTAACTACTACAGTAGGTAGAAACATGGGAAGTACTTACAATACTTTGATTTGAAAAAGCAGAATATAAAATATAGACTAGGTATAACCCTATAAAAATATGTGTTATGTGTGGGCAAGGACAGGAAGATGATCTATACAAATGAACAAGGATGTTATAGAGGTGTGGGCTGGTTATGAGTGAAACAGTTCTTCAATGTTGTTAATATACTTTAAGAAAAAATTTTTAGAAGTCACGAATTCACAAATAACTCTTCTATCATTACTGTTATTATTCTGCTTTCAACCGTGGGCACAGAGTGTCTGTGTGTCTCCAGAACGCCTGTGACAGCTCACTGCCTCCTCTGCCCTTGTTATCGACCGTCCCCCGCGGGAGGCCGGATGCCTACCTTAGTGCTATACTATACTGGTCCATTGCTTCCTGATACTCATTGACAGCTACAAGGAAATCTCCAAGGATCCGGTGCAGGACACAGTCACTCTGATTAGCCAGTGCGTTCCGCAGCAGAGCAATTCCATCTTCATATTTCTGTTCTCTGCCTGGAAAAAAAATGATCCTCATTGTCCTAGTTCAACATTTTGAAAATACATTCCCATTCTAAGTCATATACACAAAACCACAACAACTGACAATATCTTTGCAGATGTCCTCAAGAGAATGGTGGTGAGACACAAAGTGAAAGCAAGTGCATCTGAGTTCCTACTCCGTTAGAAGATTTGCAGTTTGAGTTCTGATTTTTTAAAATGTACTCTTAACCTTAATTCAAATAAAAAGCCAAACTGCATTTGTCAAACTAGCCCAAACCCAGGAGTTCGTAAGTCAGGACTAAACAAGGCTAAAAGGGAAGTCAAAAGAGAATCCAGATGGTTTAAAACGGTTCAAACTGGCTAAAACCAGTTAGCTATATTGAACCCAAATTAATTCAGGACAACTAAAACCAGATAAAAATGAGCTAAACAGGTACCAACGAATAATAGCTGGGTTGAGCTAATCCAAGCAGGTCTAAGCCAGCTACATTTGGCTGTGCTAAATATAAACCAATTCAAGCAGGCTCAGACCTGCTGCAAAAGGCACACACCCATCTGGTCATCTGTAACCAGGTGGGACTAGGGAGTCCAAATGAGATCAGGTTTCGTAAAGATTAATGATGAACAGGGCAGAAAATAAGACACACTTACTAAGTAGTTCTGCTTTTTTCACCACAGCCTTAATGTAATCCGGCCTTTGAGTCAGGGCTTTATCTAATAAAGTTTTGGCTTTCTCCTGTGTCACTGGGTCTTCAAGACAAACAGTGGCTAAAAGGGTAAGGGTCTGTGCATTGGCTCCTAGAGTTTTGTAAACATTGTTAGCCATCACCATTGCTTCTCGAATACTGTTGGAGGCTAAGTAACATTCGATGAGACCTGAAAAAACAACACACAAAGTAGTTCAACCATATTACCATTCCAAGCCATGCTTCTACTCTGACAGCCCTCCAAATTGCAAACCTTTGAAGTTTCAGACAAAGGGCAGGCCAGGGGAAAACTTGGATGGTGAGATTAGACTGGAGGGTATGTTGACGGAATAGCTAAGAAGTGTTCTTCCCCAGAGCACTCGACAGACATGGAAAAAGCCTGCCCTGCAAAGGCACCTTTGGTCAGTGAAGGAACAAGCATGCGTGAGGAAACTGCAGCATGTGAGCTGCCCATCTGACTGCTAAACGAACAAACGTGACACTAATGATTAGTCTGTCATATGGCCAAGAGATTAAAGTAGTGAGAGATGTTTCCAACCAAAGCCAAGGTTTCACTGCCTCTTAACAAGCTGTTATTCTCCAGCTGTGTTCAGGCACCTGTTTTTTTTGGGGGGGGACTCCTACAGTCCTAAAGTGAATGTGTAGTTCTACGAAGGAAAGGACCTGTCAAGCAACCTAAGGAGAAAGGAAGCCTCTTTCATTTGAAACATAACAGTTATCTCAACCCTATAGTTACACAACTATTAGGTACCCATAAGAATTAAAAATTTTTTTAAAAATTAAAGAAAACATAACAGTTATCTCAAAAGGCTGGAGGCTGTCCTAAATTAGACGGACAGCACTTTATCAGATGGACCAAAAGTACTAAGAATGGCAGCTCCTGCCTCTCTTCCCACCCACAGGAAGATAGCCTATGGGGGCCACCACGAGAAGTCAACTCTCAACTCCTCATGCTAATAAGTTCAGAACAGAGGAAGAACTTTCTGGCACAAAGCACTTATCAAAACAGAAAAACAGCTTAAACCCCAAACCTACACAATCCCTGCCAGATTTTCTCTGCATACTCCTCCACCCTAGCAGCATTTATAACATTCATGCACACTCTTCACACACTGTGGTTACCTAACTAGACATTACCTAACTCTTAAGGCAATGTGTTGGACTCCAAATACGGTTGCTTGCAACTAGTTATTTGTTAGTTTTACTTTCCTGCTAAAGCCCCCCTGGAACTTCAGAAGGAAATGGAAACAGTGTACTCCACTAACCCAAGGCCTCCACCAGCAAAGTAAGGAAGCTCCGCTGGAGACTGCGAGAAGCATCGGAGAACATAAACGGAGTCCTCCTGATCCAACCTCCACATAGCAGCCTGAGAAGTCAGCTTGTGAGGCCTCACTGGCCAACTGGGGCACATCCTCGGTCCAAGCACTGTGCAGAGGGGCTACTAACTCATCTCTCGCTCTGGTGAAACAGGCACGCAAAAGAATGGAATCGGCATGCTAACAGCAGCCAGGAGGCTAGGGAAGTTATGGTTTCAGGATCAAGAATTAATCTAAACCAAAGGCTTGGTTTATTGGAGTTTCTTTAAGAACAAAGACAATCCTCCTGCCCCCAACAAAGCCACCACAGGCACAGGCTCGCTGGCTATATAAGCAGTTCTCTCCACCAACTTCCAAAATTTTATTTCTCAAATTTGAACTCATCTTCCTGTTAACAGCAAGTCACTCCTAGATTCCGGAGTTTATTTTTAAATTCTTATAAAAATATGTTTTGGAGGAACTGCATCTTTTAAGATCTATTTTAATGTCTATGACTGAGTCACCAAATGTTGCTGAAGCTGGCATAGCTCCTTTGAACTCCTAGGGTCAGTTCACATGAACTTAAAATATTTCATAACAAAACAAAGTTGGAGCCTGATTCTGCCCACTGTGGGGGTCGCAATGAACACACCAGTTCCCACAACCAACACTGTCATATGGATGTGGAGTCACCCTGTGAGTAATATCTCTGGCCCAAGGTAGGACGACTGAAAAAGAATAAAGACATAACCAAGCGATCTAGAATGGTGCCTGGCACAGAGAGATTCACATTAACGAGTGGGCTACATCTGAGGCAGGAAAAAAAGACTATCCCAACTACCCGCTCATCAAAAACAAAACAAACAAACAAAATAATAATAAAATAAAAACAATAATACAGAAAAAGAGAATGAGAAAAATGGATTCTGAAAGCACGGGGTAAAAAACTCCAGTGAAACTCCTAAATGAATGTAAATGCCTAATGCAACGGTTTCCAGATTTGTCCGCACATTGGCAATATCTGGGATCTTTAAAAAATACTGATGCCTATCCCCCAACTCCGCAGGTTCCCATCTATTCCAGAAAGATTGACTATCAGGATTTTTGAAAGCTTCCCCAGATGACTCTGATGTACAATGGATCTTGGGAAGTGCTGGCCTAAGGAAACCTTCCATCTGAGTGCCGCTGCCACCCTGGGGATTCACACCATTCATGTATGTTTTCTATCTTACCTTCGTAACAATCTAAGCGACAAGGTGCGAGCCGTATGGCCTCCCGAAAATGTATTATTGCTTCTTGGACTCTGCCCATGTTCCTAAGCGCTGCTCCCTTAAGCAGCAAAGCTTGAACACTATTACTATTCAGCTGAATGGCTTTGGCTCCTAAATAGAGGGCCCGAGAATAGCGTTTGCTATAGAAGCTGTGACACCTGGAAGAAAAAAACCGCCAGAAGTTATCTGAGAGAAGACTATAAAGCAACTTTATCCAAAACTCAAAGGGAAGGCCCTATGCATGATTCTTGTTATAAACTACACTGACAGCTTTAACCTAAGAGATTAGTGGAAAAGTAAAAAACAAACTAAAACATCTACCCTTCATTTTTAAGAGGGATATCTTGATATGGAAGGAAAAAATTATGGAAAAGAACCTGATGATCTGGACATGTTATTAGCTGAGAGACACTCGGAGAATTTGTAAAGCCAAGTCAGAAACAAAAGAGCATCCTTGGCCCCATCACTAATGGCCCAGTGCTAAGCACAAGGCATTCACTATCTCAATGAATGCTCACCTCTAGAAGTAGAGTTAATAGCCCATTTTCTAAATGAGAAAACAAACTCAGGGAGGTATTTGTTTGTTTTTGAGACACAGGGTCTCCCTCTATTGCCTAGGCTATAATGTCATCATAGCTCACGACAACCTCAAACTCCTAAGCTCAAGCAATCCTCCCCCCTCAGCCTCCCAAGTTGGGACTACAGGTGGGCACCACCACACCTGGATGATTTTGCTGTTTTTTTGTAGAGTTGGGGTCTCACTATGTTATTCAGGCTGGTCTCAAACTCCTGACTTCAACCGAACCTCCTGCCTCAGCCTCCCAAAGTGGTAAGATTACAGGCCTGAGCCACTGCACCTGGCCCAGAGAAGTAAATAATGCATTCAAAGTGACAGACCATGATTTGAATCCAGGACTGATTACCTCTTAAATCTGTGTTCAACCTATATTCTCTTCAGGAGGGACTACAATCTCTTAAAGAATCTACTGAAAACTGAAGAGAAAAGGAAATGCATCAACAAACCCAGAGACCACCCACGGTTCTGCATGCTGATCGGAAATATTGAAAAGGCGGCAGCCAAGGTTCTCCACATCCTCCAGCCTCCCTTCTCGTGCCAGCAGGTAGCCATACACATCCATTCCTAGACAGGAAGGTCACAGCAAGAAGCGGCTCTTTACACAAAGCAGCAAGGGTCCTTTACACAGCAGTTGCACCCAATGTCAGACCCTATGATGAGGCCCCAGCTCCTGCAGGGGAGCCCTTCCCACCATCAAAGGCCCCCCCTACTAGTATTTCCAGTTTCCTACAAAATAACTATAAAAAGCAAAATTCATCCCTCCCCCCAAAAAAGCAAAGGAGCAAAAAGACCCACCTCACAATTTGAAAGCCTGTTATTTTCAGGAACTCTTGTCCCTCTATCCTGTGGCATGATATACAGCTATCCTAACTCAACCAGAAAAGGCCCCAAAAAGGTATGAAGTAAGTTCTCTAAGAACTCTAAGCAGTCAAGAGTATACATTTAATATGCTGAAAAAGCCAATTAGTCTCAGATAAAGTTGGCCTATTCCAGAAAAAGCTTGTAGTTCTTTCTGGAATGTAGTTCATCAAAGCTCACTGTCTCCCAGACCCCCGCTTCACTCTCACGTTCTATAGGAAGGGCCCCATGCTTGCTGCCACCCATCTCTTGCCACCATTCTCCATTCCCTGTTATCCCTTCAGACTCCCAGGAAAATTCCCCTCAAACCAAGATTACTACAATACTCCTGCCTGCCCTTGGACTTGAGTATCAGCTTCCAATTTCAAATTGCCAACTGCTAACAGACTAGTACCTCTAACACCATTTTCATCATAGGTGCAGGCAGCTTGGAGAAAAGAACACTGAACAAGATGGATATCTTGTGCAAACAAACCCATCTTTCTAGACCTGCTTCCTCATCTGCAAGCTTGGAAAGGACCCTTAAGAGCCCATAAGACTGTTCATTGTCACAAGGACCTATTTTTTTGATGGCTTTTTTTGGGCTTTTACAAACAGACATCAGTCTATCTGACCTTAGTTCCCACTAGTCTTGAGCACTCACTGCCAGGGCCCCATCTGCCATCCTGTGGAGGTCCCTGTGGCAGACCCCTTCAGCTGCAATCTTTCTTCAGATCAGTAATTTTTCCGTTGTACACTCCTAATTATGGCCTTTAATTTTCTTATCCCTTTCTCAGTATCTGTTCACTTGTCCTTCTTTAATTACACTACGGACATAGTCAAACTAAATTCCCTAAAAGGATATTACAGTTTGAGGATGCCATCCAAATTCTCAGTCAGGCACATCATCAATTTATAAATCATAAGGAGGGGCTGTGACCCCCCCTTAAAAGAAAAAAGGCCAAATAATGATCTGTGGAGAGATGACACTTGAATTGAAGCAAAAACACTGTTCAAAATGGAATTACCTAAGTGTTAGAGACGTGTTAAGACTTTAGAAAAAATAAAATACTGTAGTAAGTTTTACAAACTATTTCCATGAAAATTGGTTTTCAGGAGTTCATGCTCCATTTCCTTCCTATCTTTCTTGCCCTCAACAGCCACCCTCTCTCTGCCCCAAGAATTATTTACCTTTTATCAGATAAGGATCCAACATCTGTGCCTGTTCAAACTTTAGGACAGAGTTCTTATTGTCTCCAGCTCTGAAGTACAGGTCTGCTAAGCTTCCCAGTAGGTCCACGTTATCTCGCAATAAGGACTTTTTCTCCAGTGAACTGTAAGATATTAAACGCTGAACCTTAAAATCTATTATAAATCCTCTTGGTTGTTGAATCTGAGTGATTGGGCATATAGATACTATTTTCTTTTGTATTTGTGTAAAATTTGTCATAATAAAAAACTTTAAGAATGAACTGTGCATCATAGATTTTGAGCTTATGATTTTTAAAAAATTATAGGATAAGATAGCAAATACATGGAGTAGAGCAGAAATCGCTCACTACCAACAAAGAACTTTCAGGTTGCAGTGTTTCAGAGGACAACATACACAACATCGTGTTAAAGGTAATGTCATTCACAAGTGATAGATACTTATTACTCAACTGGGTGACTTTGTACAACACAATCCCTAGCCTCTTGTCCTTGGACTTTATCTAAATAAAAAGAAAATCCCAGCCTTTTTGTTATGACAAGGGGCCCATTCATCCTCTGTGGTGAAGATATCTTGCTCTTGCTCTGAAAACCTATCTTGTCCTTTCTTGATAAACTTTGTTTCACACTTAAAAAAAAGAAAATCCCGTTCCTAAGAAGAATACCTAGGTCAGATGCTGCAATAAACTATGTTTCAGGAATGGCAGGGTGGGGAGGGATCCAACAAAGTTTTCTTCTAGGTTCAAGAATGACACACCAAGGCAGTGTGCTTTGCAAGAGTCACTGCCTTTGCATGCACAGAGTTGAATTCAGCCCAAGTTTACAGTTAAAGGTCCCTAACAGATATTATTACATTTGGAACATTCAGTACATTAAAAGACTAACACAGCCTAAAGACAACTGGCTGTACATCAAGAGATAAACATCTCATTTTTCTGTTTTGCTAATTGAGATACATCAGATCTCCAGACAGGGAAAGGGGCTCAAGAACACTGAATTAACTTTGTGGCACTCACCAGATGGTATTGATAGCTCTCGAGTTGTCACCAGTGTGCACAAAAGCATATGCTTTGATCCACACAGACAGCCAGTCCAAGTTAGGCACAGTTTGGATCACGTTCATTGTCATTGATGCCACCTCTGCACCTTTTACAGAAAGGGACAGCAAACCTAATCCAACAGAAAGCAGGAGAAAGGTGGTGAGGCACAGCGTCTCTCTTCCACAATGCAAGAAGCAATGGGTTCTATCTTCCCTAGACTACAAGGCAACCCCTTCCTTATTCTAAGCAAGATGAATATGACAGAAAGACCATAATTTATTAATAATATTTCTTGATCAAATATGTGATAATAGTAATCCTACTGAATCACTCTCTGGTGGAAACTTTTTAAAATTAAATCTATTCTAATGTATAGTCAAGATTGAGAACTACTCTCTCTGACAGTAAACACTCCATGAAAACAGGCAGAAAACGATCTATACCTAGAATGGCATCCAAGGCTAACGGGCACTGCCTCAGCACTTCCTTATAGCTGGTGACCGAAGGGCGCTCCTGACCAGCCTTCTTGTACAAGTTTGCCAGCATCATGTTTATCTGTACAGACACAAATGGTGGACAGTAAAATAAGTATACAATGCAAAGAAAATATCTCATCATGAAAAAGCCCTGATGTTCATCACCAGCTACTATACCATTTTTTACTGAAAACCCTACTCACAGTAGCCCTGTGCAAGTAAAGGAAGACCAACCCCATTCTTCAAAAGAAACAAGAAATTATTACCATTGCCTTCCTAGGTACTCTCATCCCTAAGAGGGAAGTCACATTACTTTCTCACTTACCTAACCAAAAGGGCCAGTAATACCTGGACCAAAGATGCTGACTCTGGAAACAGCAATAACGTTCGCTTAAGAAATGTCACAGAATGCTAGTTACCTTGATTCTTTCTTGATCTTGGAAAAGGTAGAAGATGAGCTACCTCAGAAGTGCTCAAGTTGATATATCTTAAATTTGGTTAACATTAAAGTATGAGACAGTGAGGAACTCTTGACACTGCTAGTTAAGAAGGATCAGATGAGTTTCTCCCAAAAGGAAATGAGACAGGACAGACACAGAAATACAACACTTGGCTTTCCTCTGATAATTAGACTTGTGGCTAGACTCTAGCCTTTCTGACACTTAAACCTTTGACTCATAGGTACTAACTCGCCAAAGTAATGTTACAAAAACCAAACTCAAACTGATCTCCAGAGATGATAATGATCCAGAGATCAGATACACTATTTAAATCACTGAGTGCAGACATCTGCACTTTAGCACAATTTAAATATGTAACTTAGTGAAGCTATTTAAAAATAATCCTACCTAAAAATGCAACTAGGAAAATTTGAGAAAACCTAAAAATTCCAAAGAATGTAGAAGTTTTAGAGAAGGGATAAATAACCTTGATAGTACAAAGAGATAAATAAAACACTCCAATTTAAAATTATTAGATCTTAAACACAACAGTGTTTGCTAGATCATTAACCTAAGAAAGCAGTCAATGTGAGGGCACAAAAGAAAAAATGTCAATCCCCAATCTCTTCAGTTATCTGTGGCTTGGTATGCCAGATATTAAGTCAAAAGAGTAGCTCTGAAGATGAAGAACATCTGTTCCAATCATAGACCTACAGTATATAAAACAATCTAGTATAGCATTAATCCACACTAATTCAAACAATGAAATAATGAAATACTAGAAATAAAACTATTTTTTATTTGGCCTCAGATTTCCCATATTAGGCTATTTTGAAAATGCAAAGGAAGGTACTTAAAGGAAAACTCCAGTATTGGTGTCAATCCTTAAGAGAATAAAAAGTTAAATTTAAGATCCTTTCTTGACTGCTAGTTACTAATAAACTGACTGATGGACCATCTGCCTCAAAAAATATCAAAATTTCCTTTAAGCTACTTGACTGTCACTGTGAAAGAATGAATTTTGAGTACTGCCTAGTGAAAAAGTCAATTCTTTTAAAAAAAGAGCTTTATTTGGGAACATCATAAAGCCACATTCCACCAGTTATAAACATAAGCAGTCATCATTTTCTGAAAACTGAGTGAAATATCGTATGTTGGTAAGTTTACTCTTAAAAGGTAAAGATTTACCAAGATTTTATAACCTAACACTGGAATTTTCCTTTAAAATGTGAGGGAACGTGTGGTGGTGTTTACCATACATTAACAGACGTTCATTTAGACGTATTTTGACTCACTTCCTTGTCCTTTACACAGACTGAGAAGCCAGTTAACTCCCTAACGGACAAGAAAGAAAAACTGTAAATATTATAAGTTTATGTTTGAGGCACACATCTTTGCTTGCTCCTAGCTACAAGAGCTCTACAGAATGAAGGATATGTTTTCCTAACAAATGCAGACTCCTCTAGTCCCTCTCAAAATGATGGCTGTAAACACCAAGCAGTGGATACTACAAAACTGAGCTTCTTTGCCATTACCCATCTTCCAAAAATGCCTCCCAAACACCCACAAGTCATTAAGAAGAAAATTACGGTATATTTCTAATAAGATAAGGAACAGTAACTTTCAAAGTTTATTGTCAAAAATGCCTTCTTTCAAAAGGAAGACACCTTCAGTATAGCAGCAGACATTCTTCACACATGCAAAAAAAAATTATTCTTGGGTAAGAGAAGACTTTCATAGTGTACCAGAACACAATTTTGTGTACAGCATCCACAATTATTATGAGACAGGTTAGTTCAAAACATACTTCCAAGTGGGGTTTGTTTTTTTAGCTCCAAGGATTCACCTCAAGACTTCTAGGTGTTTTTAACAGCAGCCACCATCATAAAATACAATGTAGAAATACCTCAGTTTTAAAAACTCAGAAAACAGTAAATAACTCCTCAATATGAGCTGCTGAAATATGTTCTCATCAAATTTGGTTACTTTTAAAATTCAGCACCATTTGGATAAAACAGCACTAATTAAAATACACTAACTAAAATACAATCTAAGCAGTCTCTACTGCTTAGATTACTTCTTTTAGGGGTAGGAGAATTTACACATCTTACCTATAAAATTCCTTACTATTAAGCACAAGTTACACAGAATAGTTTTTCAACGAAGTAGGAGAGGCAGGTGACATGACAGAATATGTTAGAATATTAAATACCGATATGAATTCAATCTTAAGAGCAAAGATTCTCACTGTTCTAAACTGGGCTTCAAAAAAAACCTGATCAGATGCCCAATGTAACACTCCTTACAGAATAGTACTTTAAAAAGTATTTTCACATACTTTTTAGATGTTACAAAAGTTAACAAAGAAAATCATTCATAGCCATACCACCCTGAATGTGCCCGATCTCGTCTGATCTCAGAAGCTAAGCAGGGTCGGGCTTGGTTAGTAGTACTTGGATAGGAGAAAATACTATTCTCTCTCATTTTACAAATAAAAGAAGAAGTAAAAGCTCAGAGATTGGTAACTTGCCTAAGTTCCCACTGCACACAATTTGCATGCCCTAAACTCAAACAAGACATCAGATCTTTTGATTTCAGTTAAAGGTGATCTCTTGGCTACAATATGCTGTCAAATCAAACACAAGTACATAATCCACACACAAATAAATACAAAGGGATCTTGCAGTCTTAATTTTGAAAATGAAGGGATTAATAAAACCATTCCCATTAACAAATGGGTACACCTATGTAAAGGAAAAAACGAAGTTCTAAAAAAGTGTTTTTGCCACTTAGAACTGTTTTGCTAATAAGTATTTCCTACAGTAAGAAACACCAAAGAATAAGCACTTGTAGTATTCTCCAGCTATCATTTTCATCAGCTGAATTTTCAGGGTCTCATAAGTCACTCCTCTATTTTTCCAAACCCCTGCTCCATTAACAGGGGAAGCAAGTGAGCATGACAATTGTCAGTAAAACGCTCAGATGGGCTCCCTGACACACATTTATGAGAAAACATGGAGGGAGCAGGGCTGGGAGAGCTGAGGAGGAGAACACATAAACTCTTCATTCAACTTACTTTGGGAGTTCTCTGTCTGGAAGGGATTCCATCGAGTATAGCAATGGCGTCTTTATCTTGTTTTAGCATTGTATAACACTCAGCCATTTTGTATTTCACTTCAATTTCAGATGGAAGACACTAAGAGACAATGAAAACATCTCTTCAAAATATGACTTCAATGGAATGGCAGTTCTCCAAAATGTTAAACAGAGTTATCATATGACCCAGCAGTTCTACTCCTAGGTATACAGCCATGAGAACTGAAAACATCTGTTCACACAAAAATGTGCACAGCATGTCCACAGCATTATTAGGTTTATTATTATTATTATTTTGAGATAGGGTCTTGCTCTGTTCCTCAGGCTGAAGTACAGTGGCATCATCATGTATCTCATTGCAGCCTTGAACTCCCAGCTCAAGTGGTCCACCTGCCTCAGCCTCCCTATTATAACAGCTAGAACTACAGGTGTGCACCACCATGCCTGGCTAATTTTTCTTCATTTTTTTTGAGATGGGGTCTTGCTATGTTGTCCAGGCTGGTCTCAAACTTCTAGCCTCAAGCAATCCTACCACCTCAGCCTTCCAAAGCCCTAGGATTACAGGTGTGAGCCACCACACCCGGCCTTTTTCCAAATATTTTCGATCCACAGTTGATTGAATACATAGATACGAAACCTGAGGATATGGAGGGCCCACTACATATCTGAATTTTTTAAAAAATTTCATGAATATTAAGTGTATTAATTCATATGAAAGGTTTAGCATGGTGCTTAGCATACTGAATACTCAATAAATGTTAGCTATTTTTGGCCGGGAGCGGTGGCTCACGCCTGCAATCCTAGCTCTCTGGAAGGCCGAGGCGGGTGGATTGTTTGAGCTCAGGAGTTCGAGACCAGCCTGAGCAAGAGCAAGACCCCGCCTCCACTAAAATTAGAAAGAAATTAATTGGACAACTAAAAATATATAGAAAAAATTAGCCGGGCATGGTGGCGCATGCCTGTAGTCCCAGCTACTCGGGAGGCTGGGGCAGTAGGATTACTTGAGCCCGGAGTCTGAGGCTGCCGTGAGCTAGGCTGACGCCATAGCATTCACTCTAGCCAGGGCAACAGAGTGAGACTCTGTCTCAAAAAAAATAAATAAATAAAATAAATGTTAGCTATTTTTATGACTGAACCTATCTGGACAATATACACGACTTCCATTCAGTGTTAAAAAACAAGAGAAAACCCTGGCAATTAGCTCATTAATAATACAAAGCAAAAGTTTTACATAAATAGAAATAAGATGAAGAGCAGCAGGCTTTAAAAAACATCAACTATATCAATTTGTGTCTTCTTTTAGATATGGAAAAATACAGGACCTATAATTTCACTCCTAGTGCATTCTGACATTCCTTTTAATTTTTTTATTTGACATTCCTTTAAAATATACGTAGCATGTGTTCAGCTAAGAAACTTAAAGACAGGTTCAAACCGAAAAGTAAAAGTTCCTCTCCCCCTACAGCTTTCCATCGTTAAATTTATTTCCTTCCCACACACAAAATCTTTCAAGTTTATTATCCATATATATTTAGTAGACATATACCAAAATGTATAAAATCTTTAAACTATTCCCTTTGAACAGAAGGGGTACTGAATACACTGATTCAAATCTTATTTTCTTTACTAATATATATAGGAGTTCTTTTCAAATCAGCACATATACTTCTATCTCCTTTTTTATTTCTTTTATCCCATCTTCTGGCTATAACTTAACCAGACCCTACAAACACACACTTCTCCCAGTTACTGTTATAAGCAATACTGCAATAAGTAGCCCTAGTTACATACCCTGAAAACCTTTTGTGAGTCTACTGTTACGATTAATTTCTAGCAATGGGATGACTGTTGTCCAGGCTGGAGTGCAGTGGCATGATCATAGCACACTGCAGCCTCAAACTCCTGGGTTCAAGCAGTCCTCCTGCCTTGGCCTCCCAAGTAGCTGTGACTACAGGCATGCACCACCATACCCAGCTAATTTAATAAAAATTTTTTAGAGATGGGGTCTTGTTGTTGCCCAGGCTGATCTCAAACTCCTGGGCTCAAGCGATCCTCCTGCCTCAGCATTCCAAGTCACTGGGATTACAGGCATGAGCCCCCACACAGGGCTTAGAAGTTGTATTTTCATTAAAATTATAAACACTTTACATTTTGAGTTCTGTTTGTGTAAAAACGAGGAACAATGCATGATTTTGTTAGAACCTAGATAATGTATCTTTAATTCCATTTTTAGATTCATCCATAGAGTGAATTTTGCTCTTAGCCTTTACTACTTGGTTGGATACATTCTTACATCTAAGTGGTTTTTCATCTTTGTTTCTTTAATCAGCTCCCCTTTAAAAATTACTTTTTATTTTACCATCTTCTACACCTAATCAGCCATCTTCTAAATTCTTTCAGTCTCTCTCTCAAAAAAAAGAAAAAACATCACAATTCTATCTCCAATTACCTGACTTTGTGGAGTAGATGCAGAATTTCCAGTTGAAGGTCTCACTTTTGAAGTTTTACTTAGAGCTTTCTTCTGCTGTAAAGCCATGGTATACTTACTCACAGCATTCCGATATTCCTTATCATGAAAGAGAGAATCTGCATGATACACCAAAAGCTGGTACTTCTGAGATGGGGAGAATAACTCTCTAGAAAATAGAGAAAGTATACCCCCTACATGGGTTGCTTTGAAATGTTAGAAAAGAACACCTTTCTTAGTGTCCACATAAGCCTAGCACAAAGCCTTGTAATGTTTATAAAAAAGTCAATGTACCGTAAGTGCTAGTCCCTAAAGTGAGAGGCATGAAAGTTGAACTCTATGCTAACATGATCAACAGATCTAGACTATTGCTTTAAGTTGTTCTGTTTTAATATAATTTAATATTTTCTTTGCTTAATGTAAAAGCAGTGATACCTATAAATCGAATCCAGTAATACAGATATATAGAGAAAACATAATACATCTTTTCCTCCCCTTCTTTAATCCAAGCCCTCTTAATTTAACAGTTTGATATATAGCTGTCCATACTCTCTTATATTAACATCAAGTTTTAAGGATAATATAGACAAAAGAGAGCAACCACAATGACTTAACTAATATTACCAAAGAAGAGTTAAAGACCTGGGAAACAAAAACCTCACCACTTTGAATTCTTTTCAGGGAGAGGCTGAACAAAAAGTTTGGAGACCTGAAAGCTCTTTAAATACTGAAGAAAATTCTGAAGAAAATATGGAAGAATAAGAATGAAACCCTGTCTCTACAAAAAATAGAAAAAATTAGCCACGCATGGTGGTGTGCATCCATAGTCCCAGCTACTTGGGAGGCTAAGGCAGGAGGATCGCTTAAGCCCAAGAGTTTGAGGTTGCAGTGAGCTATGATGACGCTACTGCACTCTACCCAGGGCAAGACTCTGCCTCAAGAAAAAAAAGAACAGGTACGCTAGTGGTTGCAGGGAAAGGGGGACATTGGGAAATAACTACTAGCAGACACAAGGTTTTTTTGGAGGTAATGAAAATGTTCTGGAATTAGATAGGGGTGATGGTTGCACAATCTTGTGAATATACTAAAACCCACAGAATTGTACCCTTTTTAAAAATTAATTTATTTAAGAGACAGGGTCTTGCTATGTTGCCTAAGCTGGCCTCAAACTCCTGGACTCAAGCGATCTTCCCGCCTCAGCATCCCAAGTAGATGGGACTATGTGACTATAGGCATGTACCCAGCTGAGAATTATACTCTTTAAAAGGGTGAATTCTATGGTATGTGAATTACATATATATTTTTAGAAAAAATGATAAGCAGGCTAAACATTGGATATAAAGTTACAAAAAATGCAGGAACTGAAAGGTATAGTCCAGATGACTTAAGATCTCTTGCAACTCTGAAATTCTATGTATTTAGTGAAAAATAAACACTTGATGCTTGGATTAAAAAATATTACTACACCCACAGAAAGCATTCAGATATGTATATATTGTAACATACATGCCTACTGATGCATGCATAAATTCTCTCTGGAATGACACACGAAAAATTTACAGGTGTTGCCTCTGGAGAAGGGAAATGGTGGGGGTACAGTTCAAGACTCAGGGACAGACACTGATCTGCACACCCTTTCTCTACAGTTTGAACTTTTTTTTTTTTAACAGTGTAGGTACTGCTTATTCAACAAGAAATTTTAAAATACAAATGATGAAGGTCAGAACTCAAAACACCTCCTGAAGCTAAGAAACTGCCAGTCTAACCTAGTATGAAAAAGCGTGTGCTAACTAAGTCTAGCTAGGGGATTAAACTGCTTCAAACTATCCTGTAACATCTTAGAGAACAAGAGTAATGACTAACTGGCACATAAATCCCCAAAGGTGGGAAGTGTACGCTCTGACAAAGAACCAAGTGAAAGGCTCCAGAATAAACACAGAAGGCTGACAGAGACCAGAACTCCTCACTATCAACACTAAGTGGATGGTAGCAAAATGATGAGTCTCACTAGTGAGGTCCAAAGCACACTAATGGAAGTGAAATGTGGAGCAGCAGCTGCAGGCACTTAGGGGCCTTTCCTTTCTGATCTAGGCTAGCTTCTAGAGCAGGCCAAACGCTAATGGGTCCACACACAGAAGATCCCATTAAAATGCCATTTGGTAGCAGCAGGCAGTGGTGGCTCAGAATGGAGACTCTGGAGCTAGAGACAAGGTCCAGACATCACTTATAGAGGTGTGAACTTGGACAAGGTATTTTACCTCCCTGAGGTTGTACTCACTTTCTTAGCACATTTGATAAGCATGTGTGGGCTTACTGCACACAGCCACTGTGCTGACTTCAATAGGTGTCAAGAGTGATGCAGAAACAAAGCGGGCCAACAGGTAAAAAGAGTATCAGATAATTCTGGTGGTCAGAGAAGGGCTCCCCAGGAGGGACATATGAGCTGAAACCTGAACGAGGGGATAGGTGAGATAAAGACCCCAAGCAGGAACAGCAAGGGCAAAGGCCCAGAGCTGAGAACAAGCTTGGTGCGTTCAAGCAACAGAAACAACAGCCAGAGAGGCTGGAGTGCGGTGAACAGAACGGGATGAAGTCGGAGAGAGAAGGCAGATGTCTGCCGGCTTCGCAGGCCACGGGAAAGATTTTAAGTGCGATGGAGGATGTTAAGCAGGGAAGAGACGTGATTAAAGGCTGGAATTAGCCCTGTGCTCCGTGTGTTATAAGACTCAATAATGGGCAGCTCTGGAAACAAGAAAGGCGCCACTCCCACCCATCAAGGGAATCTCCCGTTTTCAAGAGCTTATCGAGGTAAGAAAGTGGACCCTCCTGATACACTTAAAAAGAAAAAAACCAATTTCAAATATGGGCCCAAAATATTAATATAAAAACCAGGGAACTGAGTGTCTCAGAGCTGCAGCGAGCGAGAAAACGTTCTTTGGGAAGGAGCTGAGAGGGGAGGACTCAGCCCAGCGATATGACAGCAGCTGTGCCCCATGACAGGTGCCTCAGGAAACCCCAGCCAGGGTGGTCCTCAAAGCCTCCGCCTTCTATTTCTCGAAGCTGCCGCTCACATCCCCCGCAGGGAGCCCATGCCGGGGATCCGCACAACGCCGGCACCCAGTGAACTCGACTTGCGCTGCGAAGTCGGCTCCGCTCGACGAGGCCCTCGCTGACCCCGGAGCCTCAGCTGGGGCCCGCGGCCGCTCCTTCCCGCCTGCTCCCACACGCCCTCGACCCAGGCTCCCAAACCGCCGCCGCTTTCTCCTTAGTCCCAGGCCGCTCCCCGCCTCAACTCACGGGTTATTATTACTCATTGTAAGTAACAAGCTGCTGAGGAGCCGCACGTTGGAGTGCAGCCCCGCGGCCGCCATGTCCCGCACGTGGTCTATCACATTCATTCTGCCCGACAAGGCCGCCGACAGCGGCAGCAGCAGTGGCAACTCGAAAAGCCTGTACAGGATCCTTAGGGAAGACTCCAAAATGGCGGCATCTCCGGGGTCCATCGGGTCCTCATGCGGCACCGCCCCTAAAAAGAGGTAACTACTGAAATGCCTGAATAAAAAGAAACTTCACTTTCCTTTCCCCGTGGTCTCTCTTAAGCGGAATGATTTGTTGTTTTTACTCAAAATTACGCCATCACCCCAAACTGAAAACTTTACTGAGGGTTTCCAATGAGACAAAAGTCACCTCAGTAAGAGTACGTGGTCAATAGGAATGAATCTGAGAGGAATTTTTGTGCCTCTCAGAAATTAATAAAAATGTATGGAACTTTACCATAAATAAAAGTAAATACAGTAGGGTGATAAAACTCCCCAACGTCTGGAATATTCTAGTTAGGCGCCAGGGGCAGACCTAACTGCTTTTACACTCGCGCATGCGCACCAGGCTGAAAGCGCCACGCCCCCTCCTAAGGTGCTCTGTGTACTGACAGAGGCTTCTCACCCTGGGTACGCTGCTTGCTGCAAAGGGCACGTTTTGCCCTGTGAAACGACTCACTAGATCAGTGTGAATAAAAGCTAGGTCCAAGAATGAGTTGATACCCATATTAACCAGCATTTGTCTGGAACAATTAACATCTTTAAAAAGTTTTACACGAGTTATTGGTTCCCCTTTCAAAGTTGAAGTTTTTGTCGTTTCCTTTTCACAGGGTAAGAAACTGAAGCTGCCTGCTTAAATTTTGTGCTTAGGTTGTTGAATGGTTGGCTTGGAATCAGATGTTCTGACTTCAAATCCCTTGAACACACAGTAGTTAAATATTAATATTTTGGATCTCAAACTCAAATGTATACAAGGGCCAGGGACGTCATTGAGTGAGGCAGTTTATGTGTTTCAATTAAATAGTTGGAATATTCTCCACTGTCGCAGCCCGCACCCACCCAGCCACCCAAATATGGCCCGTCTCTTCTTTCTTGAAGGAGACAGTCGTCTGGGTTTGTATTTTGTTTTCATTTCATTTTACAGAAACAGATGCGAAGAAATACGTGTGTATCTAGCCCGAAAAAAATTACGGCGTAAGCACTTTTCTAAATGGCAATTGACATTATCACTCGGCACATTGGGAGCCACGGGAAAGTGCGAATTGTGGCAAACTGGAGTGTGCGCTTTCTAAATGGGCAGCTGCAACTTTATTTAAATATGTGGGTCCCATGTGGGAATTTTCTGTAACATTTGACTTTTCAAGAGAAGTCATAATCATAAATCTGGATTTTAAAAATTTGAAGTATCGCAATTTTTAAACATCAGCTGAAATGAAAATAATAACAAGAACTCTATACAGAAGAGCAAAAACTTGAAACATCTTATTTATACATTAACAGGAGAGTGGATAAATTGTACTATATTCATGCAAGGGAATGATTTAAATGCTATGCAGCATTTAAAAAATAAATGAACTCCAACATGTGTATTAATATTAACATGAATATGCCTTTCTTTTTGATGAAAAAATTAACAAATGAATATTAACATGAATAAATGTAAAAGCACTGAGTTGATAAAGCAAGTTGTAGACTGTATCATTCTACGATATCATTTAAACAAAGTTTGAAAACACACAAGAAATACTAAATGTTGTTTAAGGATATATACATATTTAGAAAAAGTATAAAAATATTCACAGAGATGATAAACATCAAAATCAGATTAGGAGTTACATCTGGTTTAGGAGCATAGGGAATGCAGTGAGGAAAGGATGTATAGGAGCTTCAACTGTGGGAAAATATTAAGAGCTAATAAAGTTAAGTGGTTCAGGTACATGTATTTTTTATATTGTCCTTCAGAAATGGCACTGGGCAGTGGTTAAGAGGATAGACAGAGGTACTAGATTGCCTGGGTTTAAATCCCATTTTTGCCATTTAGTATCTTAATTAGAAGCCTAACTTGACTTCTCTGGACCTCAGTCACCCCATCTGTGAAATGGGGATGATGATAGTACCTATTTTATGGGATTGTTGTAAAGATTAAATTAATTCATGGGAGAAAGCCTATTGGGGCAGGATGATGGAAGGGATACACACCAAGGTATAGGTAAGAAATGGGTATGTTATCTGTAGTGGATTTAAAAACAATAATAAAATGAAATAATAGTCTGCCTTTTTTTTTTTGAGATGGGATCTCACTATGTTGCCCAGGCTGGTCTCAAACTCCTAGCCTTAAGCAATCCTCCTGCCTTGGCTTTCCAAAGTGCTGGGATTACAGGCATGAGCCACCACAATGGCCTAAAATCTCGTTTTTAATTGACACATAATAATTGTACGTATTTATTGGGTACAGTGTAGTGTTTCAAGGGTATTTAGCATATCCATCCCCTCATACCGTTATCATTTCTTTGTGGGGAGAACATTCAAAATCCTCTCTTCTAGCTATTTTGAAGTATACAATACAGTATTGTTAACTGGAGTCACTCTACTCTGTAATAGAACACTAGAATTTATTCCCCGTCTAACGGTAACTTTGGACCCCTTCACCAATCTCTCTTTATCCCACCCTACTCCCTACCCCCCCTAGCCTCTGGTAACCGTTATTCTATTCTCTACTTCTATGAGATCAATTTCTTTAGATTCTGTATACAAGTGAGATCATGCGATATTGGCTTTCTGTGCCCGGCTCATTTCATTTAATGAAATATCCTCCAGTTTCATTCACGTTGCCACAGATATTTTTGTGGCTGAACAGCATTCCATTGTGTACATATACCACATTTTCTTTATCCACACATCCGTCGATGGACACTTAGGTTGATTCCATGTCTTGGCTGTCGTGAATGGTGCTACCGTGAACGTGGGAGTGCAGGTATCCTTTCGATATACTGATTTGCTTTCTTTTGGATAAATACCCAGTAGTGGGGTTGCTGAATTTCAAATGGCACTTTCTATAATGGAAAATTTCAAATGTATTTAACAATAGAAATATTAATATATTAAGTCTCCATGAACCCATCATCTGGCTTTGATAATTATCTACTCATGACCAATCACGTTTCCTTTGAATTCCCTGGCAGTTTCCCCTCTGATGCTGCAAATTATTTGGAAACCAATTCCAGATTTTAAATAATTCTTTTAGATTTTATATAATTTTATTGATGAATATTTCAGTATTCTCTAAAAGGGAAAGACTCCTTGTGAAACAAAACAATAATACCATGATCACATCTGAAAACAAACAGTAGTAATTCCTCAATATGATCAACTATCTAGTAATTGTTCATATTATCTCATAACTTTGCTGTTTTACTTGAATCTGAATTCAAAAAAGGTCCATTTTTGCAGTTGGTTGGTAAGTCTCTTAAAATATATAGGTTCCTCTTCTCTTTTTTTTCCAATTGCAATTTTTCTTTTCTTTTTTTTTTTTTTTTTTGAGACAGTCTCACTCTGTTGCCCGTCCTAGAGTGCTGTGGTGTCAGCCTAGCTCACAGCAACCTCAAACTCCTAGGCTCAAGCGATCCTCCTGCCTCAGCCTCCCGAGTAGCTGGGACAACAGTCATGCGCCTCCATGTCCGGCTAATTTTTTCTATATATTTTTAGTTGTCCAGCTAATTTCTTTCTATTTTTTTAGTAGAGATGGGGCCTCGCTTTTGCTTAGGCTGGTCTCGAACTCCTGAGCTCAAACGATCCACCCGCCTCAGCCTCCCAGAGTGCTAGAATTGCAGGTGGAAGCCACCGTGCCTGGCCCGTTTCTTAAAGAATGAGATGGTGTTTAAAGTGTGCAACTGGATGAGATCACCAAGATGGTGAATATCATTAGAAAAGAGGTTTGAGGACCCAGTAGTCAATAAAACAGGTCAATGTTTAACAACTGGTGAGAGGGAAGCCATGATTTATAGCCTTTGCCAATTTCTTTTTTTTAATTTATTAATTAATTTATTATTTATTTATTTATTTTTTGAGACAGAGTCTCACTCTGTTGCTCAGGCTAGAGTGCCATAGCATCAGCCTAGCTCACAGCAACCTCAGACTCCTGGGTTCAAGCGGTCCTCTTGCCTAAGCCTCCCAAGTAGCTGGGACTACAGGTGCAAGCCACCACATCCGGCTTTTTATATTTTTAGTTGCCTGGCTAGTTTTTCTCTATTCTTAGTAGAGATGGGCTCTCGCTCTTGCTCAGCCTCGTCTCAGACTCCTGAGCTCAAGCAATACTCTGGCCTTGGCCTCCCAGAGTGTTGAAATTACAGGCGTGAGCCACCTCACCCGGCTGCCTTTGCCAATTTCTATGGTATAAATACCGTTACTGTGGCCAGTTATAAGCTGCCAACTGTGTAACAACTGGCTGGCAAATTTCCTTAAAATGTAAACAATTGGTTCTCTCAGCATGGACCAGCCTCAACACATCACTGGCCCTAGGGCATCCCACCAGTAAGAGGTCGTGGAGAAGAGGAGAAACATGAAACATAGACTGAGAAGGAACGGCCAATGAGGTGGGGAGAAGAGAAAGAGAGGTTGGTGTTCTGGAAGCCAAATGAAGCATGTGGTTCCAAGAAGGTGGGAGTAGTCAACTGCAGAAAGTGCTGGAGAGAGGTCAAGTAAGATGAGACATGGCCATAGTATTTAGCAACGTGGAGGTCATTGGTGATCTTGACAAGAGCGTTGCAGTGGAGTTTTGGTCAAGAGAGGGTGGGAGGAGATCAGTGTGAGACAGTGCAGATAGAAAATGCTTTTGAGTTTTGCTGCAGAGCAGTGGTTGTTAACTGGGGGTGATTATACCCCCAAGGGGACATTTGGCAATGTCTGGAGACAGGGGTGAGGCGGGGGTCGCTTCCAGCATCTAGGGGTAGAAACTAGATGCTAAACATCTTGCAATGCACAGAACAGCTCCCCACAGAAAAGTGGAGCAGAAATTTAAATTTACACATTTAAATATCCATTCCAAAATGTCAAAATGTCAAGGCTGAGAAGACTTGTTGTAAAGGGAGGGAGGATGTGGGTGGTAGCAGGTGGGAAAAATACAGGATTTTTTTCAGATGGGAGAAATAATATGTTTTTATGCTAATGGAATGAAGAAGAATATATCATATATCACTGACTAAATGGTAGGAAAAAAGTTGATAATTCCTGTAAAGAGATAGTGCTGAAACACACTGTGGGACTGATAAACCCACACAAAGAATGTATGAAGCAAAAAATATTTGTAAGAATGAATAGACAGGCAAAGGTGGGTCTACCTCCTCTGGTGTTTTTATTTTCATCTTGAAATAATTCAAGATGAATTATTACTTCATTTTGAAACTTAATTAACCAAAAAGAGGATAAGTTCCATGGTTAAGTCTCATTAACCTGATGTAAGTCAAATCATGCTAATTTCAATAACATTCAAAGGGCATGGACGGCATTCAACTAACTTGGACACACAGGAGATATATCCAAGGGAACAAGGCCTCCTCGTCCTCATGGAATCATCTTCTAAAATGGTAATTTTGGAACTGGAGGGCACTTTAGAAGTTATCTCATTTTGATTCTTCATTTTACATGAGGAAACTGAGGCCCTGGGATGGTAACGGGCCGTGAACCTTTAGGTAAGCCGAGTAACAGATGCAGAATGACGTGGACCTCGTGGAGTGTTGAATCAAATACGGTAGAGGAACAGTTTATATATGTAAATGTTCTGCTCCACTTAAGTTTATCTCTAAATGTTCAGCAGCCTCCCAAGAATGAAAATCTTTCCCAGCTGCATTAGACATTTTTCTTAGATCTGTCTTTTGTACAGGGGGAAAATTGCTCTAAGGGAAACATTACTTAACATCCCATAAGTGTCTGCTGGCAGCGATGAGCTTCCTTTCAGTGCAAAAGTAACTTCAGGACAGAGTTCGCTTGAACAACTGCGCGCAATATATACGGCCATCTTTCTGACCAATTTTCCCTCTTTTCAGCAAAGGGGGCTTGCTGGCAAGGCGACATATTCTGGGGTTCTAAGACGTCCAGGTTGGCACTTTATTTGTGAAACAGACAAGTAAGCATAGAGCCCTTTCAGACACAAATGCAAAGCCAGGAGGGCTTGCCCCAGTTCAACTGCCACAAAGTGTTCTGGAGACTTTTGTATGTGAACAGCCTCCTCCAAGAAACTCCTGTGATTCCCACACTTGACTAACCAATCTCTTATTTCTTGGGCTGATTCCTTTTTTCTTTCTGATTCCTAGATGCTGATTTATCTCAAGGATCTGATTCCGTCTCCTAATTCCACAAGAACCTGCTGTCTCTCCAGTTTTTATTTCTACTCCTGATCTTTGGCGTGTGTTTCTGTTCACCCAGGCCATCAGCTGCCCCCTCAAATTCAGTGTGCTCGGTGCTAAACTCATCTCTCACTGCCCTTCAAAGGACTCCAAGCCTGACTACCTATTCCAGAAATTTGCCCGGGACAATCTCAGTGTATGCCTGCTGTCCCAGCAGAATTAATCACAGCATGCTCTTTCATGCTCAGGAGCTTGGGGGACAAGTTATATAGCCATCCAAACATATTTCCATCAAAGGCACTGCTATTTCTCAAGTCACCTGGACTCAAAATCTCAACCTAACCTTCAGCTGCTAAGTCCAGTGCAGTAGAATCTTCTTTTAGAACGTCTCTCAAATCTCCCTTTTACATTCTCAGTAACATTCACCAAACCCTTACACATCTGGATCACTAGTAAAGCTTTTACTCCCTGATAACTCTGCCTCTCATCTCTCTACCCTCCATACCACCAAATGCACTGTAACTTGATCTTATAAAAATCTTGATTTTATCCTATTGTCCCTTTGCTTGAAAATTTATTTATTTAGGTTTCTCAACTGTAAAATGATCTGCTTGAAAATTCAGGGCCAGGTGAGGTGGCTCACACCTGTATACCTAGCACTCTGGGAGGCTAAGGTGGGAAGGTAGCTTGAGGTCAGGAGTTTGAGACCAACCGGAGCAACATAGTGAGACCCCTGTCTCTGCGAAAAATACAAAAATTAGCCGGGCATCGTGACGAAGGACTGTAGTCCCAGCTACTTGGGAGGCTGAGGCAGGAGGATCACGTAAGCTCAGGAGTTTGAGGCTGCTGTGAGCTATGATGACACCAGTGCACTCTACCTGGAGTAGAATGTTTCTTCATGTCTATCTTGTTACACGTTTCCCACCTTGTTAAGGTTCTGGAGAGCAGAGACCACATTTATATTTCTTGTACATCCTTTCGATAGTGGGCATGGTGCAACAAACAGAGCAACTACCAGTCTTGTTGCACGAATGTATCACTGAAAACCACAATGTTGCAAAGTGACCATATTTTGGCTGAGAGAGCCAGCTCTGGATTCAAACATACTTAGGTTTAGTTGGCAATTCTGCCAACTTCCAGGTGTGTGAGTTTGGGCAAGTTATTTAATTTCTATAACCTCAGCTTCTTTATCTGGAAAAGGGGATAGTCTTGCATCTGCCACATAAGGTTTCCGCAAAGGTTAAATAGGATTTTAAAATGTAAATTGCTTAGCATACAGCCAGATCACCTGTAAATCGGAGCTGCAGAGTTAAAGCAAAGTGGAAAATCATGACGGATGATTTATCTCAACATCAACACAGAGCAGATGTGGCCCTAAAACTACACTCTCCTAATGGCATGGTCTTCCAAACATCTATAAACAAAAACGAAGGGGAAACAAACCAAATGGCTTTGGTGTAATAGTATTACATCCCTTTTTGGACACAGTTCCAAACTTTTTATTAAGGCCTTCAGTATTAATAATTTGGGGAAAAAGGAAAATGTAGAATAAAAAATTCGCATAGATCTTGTTCAAGTATTTCCATGTACTGTAGTCTTTCTACACATATGATAGTGATGAGAGGCATATTAAAATGATGAATGTGAACAGGACGCTTAAGAAACAACAAGGTGATTCATCCTCGCACTGTTTTTGGATAATTTAATTTTTAAAAAATGCGATCTATCTTTTCGTTCTTTAAGATGATCTCAAAGGACCTTTCTAGCTGTATTTATTTATCAGTAGAGACAGGATCTTACTGTGTTGCCCAGCTTGGTCTCAAATTCCTGGCTGCTGGCGACCCTCCCACCTTGGCCTCACAAAGTGCTAAGATTACAGGCATGAGCCAGTGCTTGGCCTCTATCTTTTTTAAAAAAAGTATTTTTCCCCCCTGGTTATCAAGGTATCTTGATGTACAACTCAGAATGCACAGTCCCTGTAATCTCTCCTGCACCAAAATAATCATTGTTTGTTTTTTTTTTTTTT
>NW_012154285.1:5478836-5508163 GCF_000956105.1 Propithecus coquereli
ATTTTTTTAGAGACAGGTTCTCTCTCTGTTGTCCAGGCTGGAGTGCAGTGGTGTAATCAGAGCTCACCGTAGCCTCAAACTCCTGGGCTCAAATGGTCTTCCTTTCTTAACCTTCCATGTAGCTGGGACTACAGACACATGCCACCATCCCTGGCTATTTTTTTCTATTTTTTAAGAGACTGACATCTCATTATGTTGCCCTGGATGGTCTTGAACCCCTGGCCTCAAGTGATCCCACCTCAGCCTTCCGAGTTGCTGGAATTACAGGCATGAGCCACCATGCTGAGCATCAACTGACTTTTGACAAGGAAGCCAAGCCAGACCCAAAAAGCCACATATTGTATTGTTCTATTCATATGAATTATCCCAAATAAGCAAATCTGTAGAGACAGAAAGTAGGTTAGTAATAGCGGGAGGGCTGGGAGGGGAAGAGGGGTTGGGAAGGAATGGGGGGTGACTGCCTAAGAGTACATCTTTTGGGGGTGATGAAAATACTCTGGAATTTAGTGGTGATGGTTGCAAAACTTATATATACTACAAAAAGTGAATGATACACTTTAAAAGGGTATTATGGTACGTGAATTTTACCTCAAAAACAATTTTAAGTGAATATCTAAGATAAGCAATAAAGTTTTTCTGACATGGAATGTTAGAAATTTTTTTTATTACTTGTCTGTATTAAGCACCAGCTTAATACTGCGGAAAACTTCTTTCATTGTTGACAACGTGCTCTCCCCTCCCCCACCCAAATTCTTGATCAAAAGCTTTTCAAGTACAGACATGCTCTTCTCTCTTCTGTATAAAACTTTATGAAATAAAGGCAAAAGACTGTGTACATCTCGCTGGAAAATGCTGTCCAGGGCTCTGGCGACGGTGGCTGTCCCAGCTCCCTTCACTGTCCAGGTCCTGAAAGACTCTTGTTCATGAACTGTCTCTTCACAAAGCAAGTCCACCACTAACAAGAGGGGACGACACAGAGTGTATAGTGGGGGTCAAATCACAATGCAATTTGAAGGCGAAGTCAGAATTCAAATTTATTTAATAATAAAATTTAATATTAGTCTGGCATCTCTTACATTATAAACTCCTCCAAGGCACACGTAGAAATTTTTTTTAAACTTACCGGTCACTCAAAATGACAACAGTATTAATGTAATACATACAAGGTATCTCACACAAAAAACCTGTTCTATGGGTTTACAATGCCCTGGCATAAGAATACACAACTAAAATTTTATTATATGCAATTCATTATTCAGTGTGACTCAGCGAACTCCCATTACATTGTAGGCATATACTCAAAGTCAAGCAACACTGCAATGCAGAAAGTAAAGAATATTCTTGCAATGGAAGACCTTAGTGTGTTTAATGATGGCTATAGGATAAAAGGTGATTTACCAATTAAATAGGCAAAAAAGAGGGTCTTACCTTGCTGGGTTTATCATTCTGAGGGTCGAAAACTTTCTCACAAAGTCTCAGTCCAGTCTCTTGCCTCAGCTGTTGTAAGTAGGCTCTCATCACTTCTAAAATAGAATTAAAAAAGTACAATTAAGAATATATCCCAAATGTGCTGGTTGCAGGTCTGGACACTGACCTTACCAATACATTTTTATACATTCAAACAGGGTAAGAAATAGAAATGACAGTCCAAATGGTTTTATAACTATATTCATTTTGGTTCAAAAGATTCTCTTTGTGTTACAATCACTGCTGAGAACCTTTTGTGAAAATGACTAGTCAGGTAATGTACTTCCGAATGATTGCACTCTCCACCTGTGTGTCAGTCAAGGCAAGAAAAGGAGGTGGGCAGAAAGTCAAATGGAGAAAATCTTCTTGTGCCAGGAGAGAAAGGATGGAGACCCTGTTCTTACCATCTTCTTGTTTGTTTGCAGGTTTGGCATAAATTGCATTAAGTGGAAAACCAGGCTCTCCCGGAATAGGAAAATTAGTGATTCCCAGTGTATACATTTCTTTCTCGCCTTGGCTTTTGGAATTGCACTAAAAAAAAAAAAAAAAAAAAATACTGTGGGTTGTTGCCTACATTAATAATGGAAATAAATGCTAAATTTCAGTTAGAAGTTTACTGAAGGAAAAATATAATTTTTTTCCCACTCAAGTTCATGGACCCTTGAATTATATCCTTGGATCCCAGGTTAAGAACCCCTGAGTTAGGGGCTTAAAGGGAATTTCTTTGTCAAGATTTCTGTCTCAAGAAAATACATGCAAAGCCTTAAAACACCAGTACCTTTATCTTCGTGCTAGTCAACTACACTATGAGTTCAGAGAACTGCATTCATATTTTCCTCCTAAGTCCACGTTCTAAGTGAGAGGAAATATTTTCTATTTATTCTTAGAGTCTCAAGAAATCCAGATGACTAGGAGGGTAAAAAACCATCAGTAACTTGCTTTCTTGATATATGATCATTCAAGTTTAATTACCTTTTGAAGTTTCTTTAGACACTCAGAAATGTAGAGAGTTATATATATCAAGGTCCTATCAGCTTCATTCTACAAGGAGGAGAAGAAAACTTAAAAACGGTCCTCATCAAAACATAACAATCACATGCAATGAATGAATTCAATCTTGATCTTTTGATTATCTACTGAAAACCGAGATACAGTACAGCTACTGTAGTATCAAACATTCCCACTCTTCAAATGCACAATCCTCTCAAACTCCCTTTCTGTCCCCCGCTCCAGGGAGGAGCCATCAGCTTCCACCCTGAGCTGTGTGGGAACTCCCCTGCCGCTGGGTTCCTGAGGGGGCTGTGCCAACAGCCCCTTACTCTGTGTAGGAAGGAGAATTAACAAAGCCGCCTGGAAAGCCTGAGGCACACCATATGGTTGGCTAATTTTTAAAAACCCTTTCATTTCAGGATCTCTGCTGAGAACAGAAACATTCATTACTCTAAAGGAGGAAGCCATTATTTCACATGGGACTGTAAAGAGCTCCATAAGCCCAACGCCTTGACCTCACAAAGGAAAGACATGGAGAAGATGAATGGATGTTGATCAGATGTGGCACGAACTTCGGGTCAAGTTTTACATAGCTTTTAGGCAAAAAAACCCCTAAAAAAACTGTACACTCCTTATATTTTAAGACATTATCATATATGGGAAAGAATGAAATGTGGCAGAACTGTCATATTTATTTGCACCTATTACAATAGAACACTTGGCCGACCACACATTAGATACAGAAAACACTCTGTTAATAGCACAGAATATTTAGATGACAATTTGTGCACGAAGAGTATACAAATAAAGATCTCTCACCCTGTCTGATCCCAAAAGGTCAAAGTTTGGCAAGGAGAGGTTGAAATTGTGTATTTTAGAATATCACCGAGAAAATTTGTTGGCATTCCTTGTAACTTGCTCACTGGAGGAGTGCAGAAAACTTTTTTGGTTTTCATTTTCCCCTCTTCTTTTCTGCCACCCACTTCTACCTTCCCATTGACCACCCGCCTCACAGGAACTAACAGCAGAAAGGCAGTTCAGGGAAGGATCAGGGTCATCAAGTTTATTTCTCCATCTCAGGTCCAGGGGATCGAAGTACGTTAAAAAAAAAAAAAACAACACACACAGCATGTAGGGTTTTTTGGTTGTGCATTAGTCCTAAACAAAACACAGGGCTGGCACATAATAGGTGCTGCTTAATTAACGTGGAATAAATAAAGATGTATCGAGACCAGGAGTTGGCAAACTTTCTCTGTAAAGGGCAGAGAGTAAATATTTTAGGCTTTGTGGGCCATACACGCTTTGTCACAATTACTCAATTCTGCTGTTGTGGTGTGAAAGCAGCCATAGATAACACATAAACAAATGGCTGTGGCTGTGTTCCAATAAAACTTTATTTACGAAAAGAAGTGGTGGGCTAGATTTGGCCCTCAGGCTAGGGTTTACCAACCCCACGTGCAGACTTTGGAGGAAAAAAAGATAGAAACTAATATTTATACAGAGTCCAACATTAGGCACTGTTTTGAAATTTAAAAATCACAATCTCATATCATTTTATTTTCTCCTCACAGCAAACCCTGACTGCAAGGTAGATCTTATCCCCATCAGAAAACTAAGTTATACATTAAAAGCTCTGTAATTTACCTTAATTTCATAGTTTTTGAAGAAGACATTGGCCTTGAAGTAATAGATGGCTTCATCCACAATATCTGTATCTTTTGCTAAGCAGGACACAGGAGAAGGAGAACAGAGAACATTAGCCCAGTGCAAAAAACATGAAAGGTTTAAGGAAAAAAATTCCAGCCAGGCTCAGTGGCTCACACTTTGGGAGGCCGAGGTGGGAGGATTGTTTGAGGCCAGGAGTTTGAGACCAGCCTGGGCAATATATCAAGAACTGTTCTGTACAAAAAATGGTGGCATGCGTTTCTGGTGGCAGCTACTTGAGAGGCTGAGGCAGGAGGATCACTAGAGCCAAAAAATTTGATGTTATGGTGAGTTACGACCAAGCCAATACTCTAGCCTGGGAGACAGAGCAAGACCCTGTTTTTCTTTTTTTTAAAAAAAGAAGACGAAAAAAATCCAATCCAAGCTCAACTATCAAGAGTTTTTAAATTGGATAAAATGAAATGAAGCTACTGAAATATAAAGTCTTTAGAAACAAATTCTAGAAAAATAAGTACATGGCTTATTTTTACAGCTTTCTTGTTTTTATTTTATAGCTTTATTGTTTTTGTAAAAATTATACACGTGTATGAGAAAAGAAATTCAATCCATACAAAAAAAATTTTTAATTGTCACCCTGAATGCCACTACCCAGAAGTAACTACTATTAATACCCAGTGAACATCATGCAAGACCTCTCTCCATGTATTTATAGACTGAGACATACATAGACTAACAAAATGCTTTTTCTTAAAAAGTATTCAATATAATTTTATTTGAACTTACATACTGTAGTTTCAGGGGAAAAAAGGTCTCCATTATTTAGGAACACGCTGGGGTTCAGATAGATACCTTTCTTTTTATAAAAACTATGACTTAAAATATACTTGTACCAGCTGTTCTAGGTGGTTATAGACTGAGAAAAGCCAGAAATACTGTCTTGACAAAGACAGATCTCATTACATAATTTCTCTGGCAATTTTTGTTTCCTTTTTTTAATTTTAAAAAGGTCAAAATCCCAGGGTCTTGATATCCGGCAGCTGGTTTCAGCAATGCCGAGACAGTTATTTATATTTCTTGTCCATTACTGCTATCCCTCTCACGCGGCAGAAATGCAAAGTAACTCTGAAGCTTTAGTACTCTGCAATTCAGTTATATTCATCCCAGCTCAAGAATTTCAACAGAACTCTAACTCTAGACTGTGTTCCTTGTCACCTATTTTCTTATCTGTGAACAGAAAACTTCCTCAGAGGATTCTATAGGGTTTACAAAAACCACCTAGTTCTTCTAAATGCAATGATGGGAGGCAGTGGAAGCCATAGGATTCAGAACCTGAGAGTACTTGGCACACAAATGACGTTCAGAAGATACCTATTGAATACAAATGATCTGATTAATGCTAAGTTATTCAGCTCACAGCACAGGCTTCCATTCCAATTCAGTTCTAATCCAGTCCCCTGGGGAAGAGCAACAAGGTCATTCCTTGTGTACAGAAACCATAAAGATCCGGCTTCTCAGGGTATCATTCTCCCTCTGGGACTCAAAAATTGCAAAAGTGATAATCAGATTTATTCCATCCTTACTCAACTGCATCTTGTGATATACGACATAGTATCTGTAACCATCTGAAAGCATTCTTCGCAAGGAATCTGGACCAACACTGATTCTTATTCTTTGCACTGTAATTTTTTTTTTTGGAGACAGGGTCTCACTCTGTCACCCAGGCTGGAATGCAGTGGCCCGATCACAGCTCGTTGCAACCTGGAACCCCTGGGCTCATGCAATCCTCCTGCCTCAGCCTCCCAAGTATCTGGGACTACAGGCCTGTGCCACTGCACCTGGCTATTATTTTTTTTTAATTTTTTTAGAGACAGGGTCTCACTATGTTGCCCAGGCTGGTCTCAAACTCCCGTCCTCAAGCAATCCTCTGGACTCAGCCTTCCAAAGTGCTGGGATTACAGGCCTGAGCCACCACGCCTGGCTGTGTAATTCTTATGTTATTTTTCTTCCTTCCCAGTCTCTTTTTTCATCTGTTTCCTTTTCTCAGAATCAAGTAAGGACTGTGGTGACTCACCAAATTTATTAAGTTTACTGAGCTTTCAACTGGTGTTGAAAACAAAATTAAATTAAGAAGAGGTCAGGTCAAATAGCCTGGCAGAGGAAAGACACGACCAGCACAGCACTGGTAACTGTAACTATGGTCTTAGAAACTGTGAATGGAACTCAGTTTAGATCCTTGCTGGGTTCAGGGAAACCATATCTAATATAACACAAATTACGGTGTTGGCAGAACATCTTGGAAAGTGTCAGAAGAGTCTCGGACAGTGTCTGAAAAAGAATGGGGCTTTCTGAACAGCAAAATGCATTTCAAAAAGCAGAGTACCGAAAAAAAAAAAAAAAAACGAAGAAAGAAAGAAATAAAATTTAGAAAGGTGAGAATAGAAATGAGTAATGTTACATAGTGTACTCAAGATTTAAGACTGAGGTACTGCTAAAAATGAAGATCCGGAAGAATGGATAGGAAGCAGATTTAGATGGGGAAAAGGTAAAATAATTTTTTGTTTGTGTTTTCCAGCTTGATGTCAGAGAAAGGATGAGACACGGCATTCTATAGTGGCAACAGCAGTAGATTAGTTTGAAAGAACTGATAGTAATTACAGGAACAGTGTCCAGAATTACGCACATTTCTTCTCTCCTTGCAATAAAATATCCTGGAGAAATTAAAGCACTAATACTGTTTCCTATTTTTTCTCTTTATTAGTCCCAAGTATTCTGAGTTTCAAGAATTTCCTATTAAATGCAACATATAACCATGATCTTGAAAGGTCTAGAATGCAATATCTATCAAGCAAACAATTTTTGAGCAATTACAAGAGCAATTTGAGACAGAAGACTAAGCTAAGAATTTCCCTAATTTGATAATATGAGAGGGTTGCTGGGCATTTCATACCAAAATTTGAAAATAATGGCTTTATACTTACTCTCTCTAGGGGCAGGTCCTTTGAACTGACTTCTGATAGGTAACAGTGCCATATTTCCAATGAGTTTGGTGTCAGGGTCCATGAGAGAAGAGTGGTAAGCCTGCAGAGGCAAGGCGGGAAAGAATACAGAAGCAGAAATGCAGCAAATGTCTCCAGGGCAGACAACTACATTCCCCCAAGGGAAAAAAAGAGTAACCCACCTGAGATTAACGAGGGGAGGGAGAGGAAGGAATGGCAGCAGCAATGTGCCGGAGCTGCCTCTTTCTGGCTCACCAATTGTTAAATTTTGATGAATTTTGCAAGCTGGTTGTTAAACACGGCCATTCTCAAAAATTATATGAACTTACAGTTAAACAAATTATATTAAAAACAAAGGTAATAAGTACTCATCACTTTCTTAAAATTTTTTTTTTTTTTTTTTTTCCTGAGACAGAGTCTCACTCTTTTGCCCGGGCTAGAGTGAGTGCCGTGGCGTCAGCCTAGCTCACAGCAACCTCAAACTCCTGGGCTCAAGCGATCCTCCTGCCTCAGCCTCCCGAGTAGCTGGGACTACAGGCATGCGCCACCATGCCCGGCTAATTTTTTCTATATATTTTTAGTTGTCCGATTAATTTCTTTCTATTTTTAGTAGAGACGGGGTCTCGCTCTTGCTCAGGCTGGTTTCGAACTCCTGAGCTCAAACAATCCGCCCGCCTCGGCCTCCCAGAGTGCTAGGATTACAGGCGTGAGCCACTGCGCCCGGCCACTTTCTAAATTTTTAAAATTACATTTTACTGTTGTCTATGTTCTTAAGGTTATTATAGAGGAAATACTATTAATGGGGTGCTACTGGGCATCTCTTCCAACTTCATGCTCAGTGACATCACACTGGCACCTGGTGGGAGTATTTCCACTACAGAAAGGCAAATGCCACATAAATCAGGGTACCTACCCTCCAGGTAAACCAGGACCCAAGCACTAGCTTTTCAGCTCTGCCACGTCCCGGCTTTATGTCTTTGATCAAGCCATCACTTTTCTTCTGTTAGCCTGTTTCCAAATTTGTAAAATGAGGATGTATACTGCCTCAGCAAGTAGGTGAGAGTTAAAGGATGGGGGAAATCACATTTATGAGAGAAACTTGTACGCTGATTCCTAGTTCTGCTTTTTACAAGATGTCTGGCTTTCTACAACACTGAGCCCACTCACATATTCATTCATTCACCAAATGATTGCTAAGCACACGCTATGTGCAAGACACTGTGATATAGTATATACAGACCAGTATGGCTCTCATCCTTGAAGAACTTTCAGGCTAATGGAGAAGGCAGACACAAAATAAGTAATCACGAGGTAAGTCCAGGGTGCTCTATGTGCAACTAGAATCAGCAAAGGGCTTTAAAGAATCCTGGCTTAAAATCTGGCTTTACCACTAGTATGCAACCTTGTGCAAGTTACTTAACTTCTCTGAGCCTCAGTTTCCTCTTCTGCAAAAAGAAATGATAGTATTTACTTCACAGGGTCAGTATGAGGATCAAACGGTACATTTTATAAAGTGTGTAGCTCAGGGCCTGCCCAGCACTCCCCAGGAGTCAAATGGTAACTGTGGAATTCATCAGATATGTATCTTTAACTATACCTTGCTCCTTTTCATCACAGGTATCCTTTATGTAACGCAGCCTCCACCCTCCCCTTCACCAGTTAACTGTCTTGCTATTCATCTCATTCCTCCATAGCATTTGTCACTATCTGAAACTATCGGTATCTCCTTTATTGATGTTTACGCTTTTGTTGTCTTGTCTCCTGATTAGAATGTACATCCCTCAAGAGTAGGGATTTGTTGGCCTTATTCACTGCTGCACTAGTGCTCCGCTGTAGATGCTCAGTAATGTTTGCTGAACGTAATCACACGTCACTGAACCACCTTTTTCCTAATCTGCAAGATGGAGACCATGATGGTGATATATCTCCCCTACAGCTCGGCTGTCAGAAATTAAGGACAACCAGACCATCATCAATTTTTACTCCCACTCAGATGCACAGGAAAACGGAAACATTTGGAAGTCAGGCGCCGACCTTGATTCTGAAGGCCCTAAACCCAGCTGGTTCTGGGGGTGGCCGCCACTGCCGGGGCGACACAGGAGTCCGGGAAGTGGGTTTTGACAGATGACAAACAGCAGGCGGACCCGTCCCCTGGGGCGGAGGAGGAAGTGGGCCCGACAGGAAAAGGAGAAGCTGGACCGTGGACTTGAAAAATGAAAAATAAAAAGCGCAGCCCTTGGCTTGGCGGCTCTAGTGAGGCTTTGGGAACCCTGCTGGACTCGGGGGTTGTAGAAGAGGCGAGAGTAGGGGTTGGGATTGCAGAGAAGGTGCCAGGAGGGGCTGAGGCGGCTTCCTCACATACCCCGGACCCCTGGCCCCATCCAGCTGCGCCCCCCGCCTCCCAAAGCTGACAGCCCTGGGGCCGCCCCAGTCCTACAGCGACAGGCCCCCTCCCCTCGTCTCTCCCCTTCTCAGGTCCCCGCTTCCTCTCCGCCTTCCTCAGCCCGCTTCTCTTGGCTCACGCACGATTTCCCGCGGTTCTCCCCAATCCCCGCCGTCTCCCCACGCCCCAGCTCTAACCCTCACCGGCATCTCGGCGGCGCTCGGGTCTCAACCCAGCTGAGCAGGATCGGCTTAGAGCTCGGCGCTTCCGGTCCGGCGGCCCAGGCGGGGTAGGCGGAAGTGAGCCGGAAGGGGAGGGCGAGGGGAGGACGCAGCGCTTCCGGCCTTGCTGTCCAGCGGCTGGCTGCTGCGGCTGCGCGGATCTGAAGGCGCACCGGGTGCCCCACCACTAGGCGGGGCTCTGAGTGTCGCACGTGAGTAATGCACACGTGGACTAGCGATAGGTCTTGGATTCAGAGAATCCCAGCGATCAATAGTCTCCTCGGTTTTGTTTTTTTTTCAAAGATCACCTTTCCAGTGAAGCATTCCCTGGTCATACTATTTAAAATTCAACCCCACTTCAGCCCCCTGCCTTGTCCTTCTCTCCCGCTTTTTTTCTTTAGTTAGTATGATTCTCTTATTAACTTTTGGTGTTTGTCTGTCTGCTCATCCCTGTGAACGTCAAAGAGGCAGCGATCCTGTCCGTTTTGTTTATTGCTGTATCTCTTGCGCATACACAGCGATGGTACATAGTAAGCATCAGCAAATATTTGAGTGAATGAATGAACCCCCCTCCCCTGCCCCACTGCTTTTAAAAATGGGGAAATAGCCGGGCGTGGTGGAGCGCACCTGTAATCCCAGCTACTCAGGAGGCTCAGTCCGAGGTTGCAGGGAGCTATGATCGCGCCGCTGCACTCCAGCCTGGGCGACAGGGCGAGGCCCCGTCTCAATAATAATAATAATAGTAATAATAATATAAATTTATTTTTTAAGCCAGTCATAATTTAGCAGTCGGGGGTTGTATACCAACTTGTAGTGACAACTAATGTTAATAAGTTCTGATAACCCACTACCATCGGACCAGCCAATAACGATAAATTTAAAAGTTAAAAAAATAAAAATGGGGAAACAGAAGAGCACACGAAAGATAGGATTTGTGCATTATTCTGTACTGCAATTCCTTGTGTAATGGATGAGAAAGTGGTCTCTGGGTTTGAATCCAGCTCCAACATATACTAGGTGTGAAATGTTGGGCAAGTTAATTGACCTCACTGTGCCTCAGTTCCTCACCCGGAAATGGAGGTAACAGCACTTACCTCCTAGTTTTGTGAGGATTGCATTACATATAAAGTGCTTAGAACTCATGCCTGGAGCATACTGAAAGCTCAGAAGTTTTTAACCTATTACTAGAAAGCACCTCATAGTAAAAGCCAAGTTCATTGCTGCCTCAGAGCCATTTCTTCTGCCCATTCCTCAGCCTGGAACATTCTGCCCCATGTTCCCACATCTGAATTCTCACATAGGTCTCTGGCCAAATAGCATCTTTTAAAGGCCAGGACTTTTTTGACCAACAGCCCAAAGTAGCCCCTTAGTCACTTTCCATTTCATCTGTTTTCTTCCCATCCCTTGTCAGAGGTTTCCTTGCTCCAGGTCAGTCTCACAGGCCAGCATGGCAGCCCCACGCAAGTAAGGCCTTGTCTGCCCTGAGCATCCCCATCCCATTCCCAGTGCCTGGCATGCACAGAACCTCGGTAAATTTGTGTGAAGAGTCATGAAGCCTCTCCTATAAGACTGAAATCCTTGGGGATTGAAATTGTCAGATTCACCTTTGAAACCTCAGTGTCCAGAGGGGAAGGCAACAGAATCTGGCCCTTCACTTCTTCCCTACAGGAACATATCAGAGTCTCCGGAAGCTAAGGAAGAGAGGTACATAAGGAGTAGTAAAGAAGGCAAGTAAAAAGTTGCCTCTTCTTTGTTCTCCCATGTGACAATAAAGTTTCTAAGAATCAGTGACACTGGGAGATCAGGGTGTTTCCACACTAACCATACTCTACGGGTCACAGGAAAGTCCTCTAGCAGCCCAGCACATCCCTACGTTGCCTACTCATCACGTTCTTCTCTGATTGGCCCTGTGAGAAGAGCTCACACCAATGCGCCATGGTATAGGTACCCGACTCTTCCCTCTAGCCTGGGCCCCCAGGCACAAGCTACCACTGATCCCTATGGGTCCTCACATTTCGCTTCCTTAATTAAAATGGATCAAATTTAACACTGTAGGTGTACTTCTGCTATCTAGGCCCAAGAATAATTAAAAATTTAACCTGAGTTGCAGGTTTTCTATAAGGGCTTAATTTGTATCAGCTGGAAAATCTGTCACCAGATGACCAATGGAGGCTGGGCCTGTTATGAGGATTAAATGAAAGATTATGCAAAATGCTTCTTAGCACAATGCCTTAACATATGAGATTCAGCCTTGCTTTAGTAGGGCCTGGACCAGGACAGATGCTAGTTGACACACTCCTATTCCCTGGGGCCTGCTTTCACACCCAACACAAATGAACCTAGAAATATTGAACAATTCAATCAATGTGGCAAGAAGTTACAAAGAAAAATTACTTCTTTTGTATTTTTGTGTGTATTTGTTATTATTCAAGGAATGTAGACATTTTTAAATGCTCAGGGACTATAAACTACATTCCTAAAAACAATCACTGCCTACTGACACTTGGGGAGATTTATTCATTCAAAAATTTGCCGAGTATTTAAAATTTTGCCTAGAAAATAAGAGTGTAATGAAATGCTAGTGCTACCTGTTTCATACACACACACACACACACACACACACACACACACACACACATATCTCAAAACATAGTTACTTTTAATTTTTTAATTATATAAATAATACATTTTCAGTATAGGAAAACGGTAAGATACAAATTTATCTTTTTGTGATTAAAATCATTGTTTATCAATGGTGTTATCTATATCCTTCCAGATTTTTCCCTTTGGGACATACATATGTACATGTTACAATAATTCCTGCCCCCCTCAAAACAACACAAACAGTAAAAATAAGGTTAGACTGGCCTTAACTGTAGCACGGGTACTAATTTATATTTATATACAAATCTATGTGCAATCATTGCAATTTTGACTTTTAAAATCTAAATTGATGCTGTTGAAATAATACTAAAAGATTCCACTTTAAACAGCAACAGTTTCAGAATAACTCAGAACTTGATTCAGACATACTGCTGATAAACAATCAAGTACTATTTTTTTTCATTAAAATAAATAGCTTTCTACTATTGCATCCTTCGAAGAGAAGAAGGTTCTGCTAATAGGGCCACAGCTCTTCATATCCAGTTACTATTTAGTAAACTCTTCATTCACCCTGGCATTCTTGAAAATATTCATCAAACATAGAGGAAGACTCATCTTCAGGTTCCTGACACAAAGGAAACACAAAACAGAAAACACACTCATTTCCCCTCAGTTAGAACTAGTATGTGTTTAAATACTTTCAGGTAACACTCTATATGGGACTAGTACCCAGCACCAGTTCCAGCTGTTGCTCATAGGTAATTGTTAAGGAAAGGCATGGTTGATAGGATTTTTCCAACTATATGACATATGTGAGGGCAGCCTAAATTCAATTGGATTTTATCTCCTCTTGGCACATACACCCAAACTCTGAGCACAAAGAGACTGAATAATATCCCCTCAACGAAAGGTAGAGTAAAACTGGTACCATTTGTTAAGCATAGGTGTCAATTTCAGAGATCACCCAGAAAAGCCCAGGTAACTGCTGCCACTAAGACAAAAAACTAATTTAGGCTGGGCGTGGTAGATCACACTGGTAGTCCCAGCTACTCGGGAGTCTGAGGCAGGAGAATGGCTTGAACCTAGGAGTTTGAGGTTGCTGTGAGTTATGATGACACCACTACACTCTAGCCTGGGCAACAGAGCGAGACTCTGTCTCAGAATCAAACAAACAAACAAAAAACGAATTTAAGGAGTTGCCCAGATTTTGCAGGAGGCCAGTGAGTGATGACAAATGTTATTATCAAAAGCCAATAGACACCCTGAATCAGAAATTACCTTTGGTTCTTTAAATTCCAAGTCTTCACCGTACTGAATGGCAAAATCAATATGCTGTAATACGATGTTCATGCTTTCTTCATCTGACTGATCATAAGGTAAAAACCGAACCATGCTGTAGTCATCAATCTATGAGTTGGGGATTTCAAGAAAGGTTTATTCTGAAGTTGTGTAAAATACGTAATTTTCAACTTACATTTGAGTTTTACAATCATTTGTACTTCTGATTACCATAGCGCCTCCCTATGACTGGATGTGGGCAAACACTTGATTAGGCCATTTAGAAAAAACTAAATATAAAAAGCTTACCAGTCCACATATAGCTTTAGTCAATTTTTTGAATTTTTTGCTTCTTAAGTTACTTGTAGAATCTTCTAACAAAGAATACATGTCTGGATCTAGAAATCTTTAAAAGAGAGAGAGAAGACTGATGAATAAAAGGAAAAATAAGTCAGGAAACTAGATTTATAGAGTCACCAAACCTCACATGTAAATAAAACAGAAGGTTTGTCTCTGCCGTTGAGATCTGATAACAACAGAAAACCAGTGAACTCACTTCTCAATTTCCTTTTTTGCTTTCTTACTGAGCAGATCCATTTTTGTCATGATGTTAACTTGCGGAATTTCTAGAGAGACCATGGCACTCAGGGCTGCCAAAATACCAGAAATAAACTGAAGGAGGAAACAGAAAAGGGAAGATGAGTCAACTGTTGCCAACAAAGTTACCTGGTCTCTGCATAAAGAGAGGCTTTGACTCTTCACTGGAACAAAACTGATTTAAGTAAAAGAAATGCTATTGATAATACTAAAGAAAAACTGGCTGGGCACGGTGGCTCACGCCTGTAATCCTAGCACTCTGGGAGGCTGAGGCGGGAGGATCACTTGAGCTCAGGAGTTCCAGACCAGCGTGAACAAGAGCAAGACCCCGTCTCTACCAAAAATAGAAAAAATTAGCCAGGCGTGGAGGTGTGCCTGTGGTCCCAGCTACTTGGGAGGTTGAGGCAGAAGGATCATTTGAGCCCAAGAGTTTGAGGTGGCAGTGAGCTATCATGATGCCACCGCACTCTAGCTGGGGCGACAGAGCGAGACTCTGTCTCAAGAAACAAAAACAAAAACCAACAAGGAATAAAGAAAAACTGTCCCTTGTCCCTTGTCCCTTAAGCAGATGCTCAACCCCTGGTTCCCACAGGTGAGGATAAGGCAGAAAATGTAGACTTAATCTACAGTGATCATAAATATCAATGTAGACAGTATTCCTATTCCCATTTAATATTCCTCAAGAGCTATTAATAAAATAAAATTTGATGTACACAATTCATAAACTGGACAAAAGGTCCTCAGAAAATTAAAAACAGACTATTCATTTTACAAAATAGCCATCTGCCTCAATTTTTTTTGGCAAGCAGTTCTCCCAAATCTATTACATCATAATTTACTATTTTTGAGTTAAAAATAATTATCATAATAATTTAATGATAAGAGATACTAAATAACTCTAGAATCGTTTGTGAAATGTCCAGAATCCCACAATTAAAGGAGACTGTCATCCACTTGTACCCATGATTGAAAAATCTATAACAGATTTACCCACAGACCTTGAATGACTCCACCATGAACTGCGAATCAACAAGAAAAACTCCACAGACTCGGAACTCCCACTGTTCCAGCTGCTGGACCAGCTGTTTCATCACAGGCAGGTGAGTGTACAACTCAATCTGACCTACATAAAGAACATTACAAGAATGTTACATATTTGTTTTATTCTTTTATTTTCTATTTTTATTTTTTTGAGACAGAGTCTCACTCTGTCTCCCTGGCTAGAGTGCACTGGCATCATCATAGCTCACTGCAACCTTGAACTCCTGGGCTCAAGGGATCCTCCAGCCTCAGCCACTGTGCCTGGCTGATTTCCTCTGTTTACTATGTTTCAGCCACACCAGCCTTTTCAGTGCCTGCAGCCTGCCTTGTTCCTTTCTGCCACCAGTGTCAGCATGGTGTGTCCTCTGCCTGGACCACTGTTTCCCTTACCTTCACTCTCGGGCCCAGCCTAAAGGCCACACTGGATCACAAGCCTTCCTAATCTCCCTGCTCTGTGACCATCTGTGCTATTCCTGTAGGATACCTGTCAAAATAAATATTAAATATCATTTGGGTGATTTTTGTTCATACTGTCTAGAACTCTGCTGGACTGTGAGCTCCCTGAGGGCAGAGAATATGGCTGCCATGCTCTCTATCATATTCCCAGTATACAAAGCAAGCACTTGATAAACTCAAAAATGAATTAGAGGCCGGGCACGGTGGCTCATGCCTGTAATCCTAGAACTCTGGGAAGCCGAGGTGGGAGGATCACTTGAGCTCAGGAGTTCGAGACCAGCCTGAGCAAGTGCGAGACCTCATCTCTATTTCTAAAAAAAAATAAAAAAATAAAAAAAAAAATGAATTAGAGCCAACAAATGAGAGCTTGGTACCTGACTGCAGTAAAGTTTAGAGCTACAAATGCTCACTCCACTTTCTCCCACTGAGGACAACTATCACGACTTCAAGAAAAATAACACATTGAAATTACTGACTTACCTGGACAATCAAAAAGGATGTAGTCGTCCTCTACATGGCCAAGACAGTTCTCTAGCCAGTCGAAATTATTGGCAAAGTACTCCATGCAAAATACCAATCCTCCATTGGGACCAAACCTCAGAGAATCGTCCTCCATCACATCATCCACCTCGATCAGTTCTCGGATGTCTGAAAGGGACAGAAAGGGCCCAGAATATAAGTGTCCATTTGAAAATTGTAACCTGACTAATAATTATTAATAGGGAACTGAGCAAGTAAATTACTGTACAGCCAGACAATGGAATATTATGCAGCCACAAAAGGGGGAATTTCTGTAAGTATTGATATAATACAATCTCTCAAGTATGCTGTTAAACAGAAAATGCAAGGTGCAGAACTGTGTAAGAATGCCATCATTTGTACTACAAAAAAAAAAGATAAAAATTCACTACGTTCACTTAATGCATATATGTATTGAATTTGATATGCACAGACCATCTATGGAAGGACACACCAGAAGCAGGTAACACTGGCTGCCTCTAGCAAGGAGAGCCGATTGCTGGGACACAGAGCTAGGAGGGAGATGTTTTCCTGCGTACTTACTCTTTTATACCTTTTGCCTTTTGAACCGTGTGAATATGTATTACCTATTCCAAAAAAAGTAAAACAAAACCAAAGAAAGAAAACCAACTACCATTTCTTAACACAATGATCCTAGAGAAGCTACGTAACCTCCCTGAGCCTCACTTTCCTTATCTTGGGGACAAAGGGTATGAACTATATATCTAAATCACCAACAGGAAGGGCTTAAAAAACTCTATTCATAATTTGTGTGGGGTTTTCTTATCAATTTTTAGAAATCAATATTAGAATTTGCTACCTTAGGTATGCATGTATGTATGTATATATGTATTTATTTATTTATTTTAGAGACAAAGTCTTGCTCTGTTGCCCAGACTGAAGCGCAGTGGTGCAATTAAAGCTCCCTGCAGCCATGAACTCCTGGGCTCAAATGAAGTGATCCTTCTGCCTCAGCCTCCCAAGTAGTTAGGGCTCAGGTACATACCATCATGCCTGGCTATTTTTTAAATTATTTTAAATTATTATTTTCTCCTTTCCCCAGAGATAAACAACTGACCCAAATTGGGATAATAAAATTAGCCTTCTAAAAGGATGAATCAAGGACATTCGTCAGTCAATAAAACACTTGGACCAGAAAGTGATATGAACCAGGGGTTGGAGGGACCTTGCTGGGTCACATGCATCCTAGAGCAAAGAAAGCTGGTATGTAACAGGGAGGAAAAAGACAGAGACAGGCAGAAAGCTGGCCTTGCTCCTGTTTTTGTGTTTATGGTTCTAGTCTCTCATAAAGTTTTGTTTTTAGCTTTTTTGAGAGGTCCCCTCATTCCTTCTAATAAATCGTCTTTTTATTAAAGCTAGCTAGAGTGCTTTCTGTTTGCTGCAACCAAACAATCCCAAGCAATTCCATGCCTTCTTCTCAAGGAAGATGAGCATTTCACATCTCCTCCTCTCCCTTCAACCTGTCTCCCCCAACCCTACCCACTTGCAGACACTCTCAGCTGACGACAACACACACATCATTAATAGAAATCACAAGCCAAGGAAAGAGAATTTCCCATATTCCCACATGATGCCTACTGCCCACCTTCTCCCCTGTTCCAGTGAAAGAAACACCTCATTTCTAGCAAAGGCAAAAGCCCCCACTTCTTTGGGATCCCCTCTCCCTCATTCTGGCAGTCATTCCTGCAGGTATTTTCACTCTCTCTGGCATCTGCAGTTTCTCTTTCTATTGGATCGTTCTCTTCAGCATACAAGTATAACCCAGTTAGCTTCTCCAATCTTAAAACTAAACTTCCTCTTACCCTCACAGTTCCCTCCAGTTGTCAAACTGTTTCCACTTCCTCTACCAGACCTCTGAAGATCAGAGGACTTCGAGGCTCAGTCCTGGGTCCTTTTCTCTAACCACAGTCCCCTGCCCAAGTGATCTCATCCAGTCCTGTGCTAAATGTGCTTTATGTGCTAAATGCTGCTGACCCCCGAATTTATACCTCCAGGCCAGCCCTCAAGTCTGAATTCCAGACTATTACATCCAATTACCTCTTACATATCTACTAGACATCTCCAGCTTAGTCAGTGCAAAGACAACTGCCCCAAAGCTTGCATGGCTTGTCTCTCTCCTTGGTAAATGATATCACGCACTTAACAGCTCAAGTCAGAAACCTATGAGTCACCCTTGATTCCTCACTTTCCTATACTGTCTTGGTTCCATCCCCCACAAAATGCTCTTTATTCTACTTGCAAAATATGAACTGCATGTGTCTGCTTCTTTACATCTCCACCACGACCACCCTAGTCACGGTGGGCACGACAGCTACAATAGCTGCATTGCTGGTCCCTGCTTAACGCTTGACCCCCGAGAGTCCATTTTTCACCTGAGTGCCTGAGTTACCTTTAAAAACACAAATCAGATATCAATCCTCTCCTCTGCTTAAAACCCTCTAGTGGCATTCCACTGTTGACAGGATAAAATCTAAACTTCTCATGTCCTGCTACCGCTACCCACTTCTTTCCTTTACTCACGCTTCTGCTCACTGACATCTTTTCTTTTCTGGAACATACCAAACCCCTTCTCACCTCTAGGCTATTTACTGACCTTGATGTTCCTCACTTTGGAAGGTCCTTCCCCAGAGTCATGAGCACATTACCACTCTGCAGGTCTGGGCTCAAAAATCCCCTCCTCAGAGACACCGTCCGTGATCATCCTACCTGAAGCAACCTCTCCTGGTTAGTCCTTCTCATCAGCCTGTCCACAGTCCTGACCACATTCTGCAACACGTTTATCATTTTGTTTATTGCTTATCACCCTCACTAAAAGGGTGATGAGGACAGGGATGGTGTTTGCCTTGTTCTCTGATATAACCCTGGTGGCATCAAACAGGTGTTCAACAGACACTTGAATGAACAAATTAAAAGAATTTTAAAAAACACCAGCCTGCTCACTTACAGTGACCAGCAGTTAACCGGATTCACTACAGCAGGACGAAGCACAAAAGGGACAGAAGGGGAGGGTGCTGAGGGAGGAGTCCACTCACATTTAAGTCTTACATCAAAGACCAAGAAAGGATACCGTTACACACACCACCGTGAACAGATGTCACCAAACGACTCTCGGCCTCATGCTGTTCACCATGAAACCAGAGAACCAGACTGTAATAATTAATTTTTCAGCTCTCCCACCCTTATTGCTCCTGAAGGAGGGGGAAGGCGCCAATGCGGACTTACCAGCCATCACAGGGTAGTTGAAGTGTTCTGCTGCTGGATCTAGGTTTACAACTTGGACCGACCTGTTGAGGGCTTCACAGTGCTGGACCATGGTGGCACAATAGGTGCTCTGTAATGTCACAAGGCATGGGAGGTTAGAGCAACAGGTAGTGTGCTACCCTCTATACCCCCAGAAGGATTCTCCACCCCTTTTGGGGCAGTGTCCACTAAGGACAAAACTACACCTTCTTCAACCAAGATGCTGACTGAAAACAAGGGAAAAAGACAGGGGGCTGGCCGGGCGCGGTGGCTCACGCCTGTAATCCTAGCTCTCTGGGAGGCCGAGACAGGCGGATTGTTTGAGCTCAGGAGTTCGAAACCAGCCTGAGAAAGAGCGAGACCCCGTCTCTACTAAAATTAGAAAGAAATTAATTGGACAACTAAAAATATATAGAAAAAATTAGCCGGGCATGGTGGCACATGCCTGTAGTCCCAGCTACTGGGAGGCTGAGGCAGGAGGATCACTTGAGCCCAGGAGTTTGAGGTTGCTGTGAGCTAGGCTGATGCCACGGCACTCACTCTAGCCCGGGCAAAAGAGTGAGACTCTGTCTCAAAAAAACAAAAAGACAGGGGGCTGGAGGTCAGGACATCTAACTGGGCTGCAGATCCAGACCCAGATTAGACTCATGGTTAACTCTGGGGAAGCTGCTTCTCTACTCTGCCCATCGATTTTCTTGTCTCTAATTGGTGTGTCCTTTGTGATCACTAAGGCTCCTTACTGCTCTAATGAGTGACAAGAGGTATTTAAAGATTGGCCAGGCATGGTAGCTCATGCCTGTACTCCCAGCACTTTTCCAGGCCAAGGCAGGAGGACTGCCTGAGGCTAGGAGTTCTAGGTCAGCCTGGGTAACATATTGAAACCCTGTTTCTACAAAAAATTTAAAAATTAGCCAAGCATGGTGGCATGTGTCTGTAGTCTCAGCCACTCCGAGGCTGAGGTGAGAGGATCACTTGAGCCCAGGAGTTGAAGATTACAGTTAGCTATGATTGGGCCATTGCACTCCAGCCTGGGCCACAGAGCCAGACCCTGTCTCTAAAAAGTAAATGAATGAATGAAGGGAAGATTTCTGCTTACATAGTGCAGCACCTAACAGATAGTGTCTCCACTAGAACTCGTATAGTTTATTTATTTATTTATTTTTGACCCAGAGCCACACCCAAGAAGCCTTGTCTGACTTGTATAGTTTAACTAAATAGACTGGAGGTGGGCTATCAGTTTGCAAATTATCTCCCATGTAGTTGTTACTGTACTACGTTAACATCTCTAGGCTTGGCCAGGCATGGTGGCTCATGCCTGTAATCCCAGCACTTTGGGAGGCTAAGGTGGGAGGATCACTTAAGGCCAGAGTTCCACACTAGCCTGAGCAAGAGTGAGACCCTGTCTCTGCAAGTAGAAAAATTAGCCAAGCATGGTACTACCCGGGAGGCTGGGGCAGGAGAATTGCTTGAACCCAGGAGTTTGAGGTTGCAGTGAGATATGATGACACCACTGCACTCTAGCCTGGGCAACAGAGAGAACCTGTCTCAAAAAAAAAAATCTCTAGGCTGCTTGTCTGTCCCATCCTCTCCATCCTCTGTTTAAAGGAAGAGATGTATCTTATTTAGTTTTGTAAGCCCAGGGACTAGCATAGTACCTGGTACATAATAAATGCTTGGTCATTATTTCAAACTGACTGACTCACGTTTGAATACAAGCTCCACAACGGCAGGGATTTTATGTGTGTGTTTTGTTCCTCACACAATCCCCAAGGCCCAAAACAGTGCCTGCCATAAAGAACATGCTTACTAAGTGTTTCTGATAGTAGGCATCAACAATTTATAGAAAGATCTGACACAATCGGTCCAAAATTAATATAGAATATAGAAACAACCTCCATCATGCTTTCCCCCTCAGTGCCTTTACACACACTGTTCTCTGCCTGGATGCCCTCTCCATGCATCATACTGTGTCTTAATTGACAAGCCACCTGTCTGTCTTCCAAAACAGACTACAGGCTCTGGGTAGGTAAGGGCCATATCTTAGTCACATGTACATGGCCTGTGCCCAGAATAGGTCAATGGCTTAGAACAGTGTGTTTGTTAAATTAAAGACTGAAGCTACACAACAGCTCCAGACTGTTTCCCACACTTGTTATTTGATCAATATCTTCACTATTGCTACTGTATTTGTATGCCTCCAACATTATTCCCTTAATATTTGTTTACAAGAAAAAAAATTTCTCAATTGCAAACAGAAAACTAGTTATATTTATCATAATGTCAAGGTAACTATAAAATTACATAAAACTTTAAAATGATTTTGATTTTAGCTAAATACAGGTATCTATGAAAAGCTCTGAGTCTAAGACCTGCTCTCTGAAAAGACATGGAGATTAAAGAAGTGGTGAAGATACTCTAGGACCATGCCCAATTTCACTTGAATGTGAAGAACTGAAAGAGAACTGAAAAGAGAACAACTTTCTCAATATACAATCTGATTTTTTTTTTTTTTTTAAAGATACAGGGTCTCACTCTGTCACCTAGGCTGGAGGGCAGTGGCACAATCATAGCTCACTGTATAACCTCCAACTTCTGGGCTCAAGGGATCCATCCTTCTGCTTCAGCCTCCTCAGAACTACAGGCACACGCCACCACGCCCGGCTAATTTTTCTCCCTTTGTTATTTTATATTCTTTTGTAGAGACAGGGTCCGTTATGTTGCCCAGGCTGGTCATGAACTCCTGGCCTCAACCGATCCTCCCGCCTCCACCTCCCAAAGCACTGGGATTATAGGCGTGAACTACTGCGCCGGCCTCCGATGTTCCTTAATGGCAGGTTCACGTACCACCTAAAATCACCTCAGGAATCCATGTCTCAAGCTCTGAGAAACAGTAATTACATGAGATCCCACTTCAATCTCCTGGGAGCGAGACAGGGCCGGACTCTGGAGTTAGAAAACTGGATTCAAATTCTGGCCGTAACTTACTAGTTGTGCGATCCTGGGCAAAGAACTTAATTAACCTTTCTGTGTCTCATTTTCTGTAAGATGGCAATAACAGGATCTATCTCACAGGGTGGTTGTGGAAATAAATGCGGTGGGGGCATAAGTATCCAATAAATATTAACAACTACCACTGTTCCCCCTTTTAAGACAACAAAAAGGGGAGCGAAACTGCAGAAGCGAGTTGCGCTGTGTCTCTAGGGTCCCCGGCACACACACCCTGCGGTCCCTCCCTCAAGACTCGAACCCCTGCTTCCCACGAGCTCCGACTCTCCCCAAATCCTCACCTTCCCGCTGCCTGCGGGGCCCATGACCAGCTGCGCGTACCGAGGCATGTCTGCTACCGGGATTACCAGACCGCCAGACACACTCTCTCCAGCCTGCGCGCGACGGCCACTGAATTCCGGGAACGTGAAGTGCGAACCAATCCCAATCCCAATTCCTTTTGTGTCTCCCGTTCTGCCACACCTCTGACTACGGAGCATCCCACAGGCCAAACTTCATGAGAAACTCGCCCCGAGGAAACAGGGCGTAGGGCGGGGGGGTGGCGGGTGGTGGAGAGGGTCTTGCGCGTGCGCACAAATAGTTGGCGAAAATCGGCAGATGGGATACAAGCTAAGCCTGGTTGCCTAGGTGATAACGGTCAACGGACAACGCTTAGCATCCCTGCGGCGGGTTCTTTGGTCCATGGTTTGCATACTGGCATTTGACCTATATGGTGATACCCAAGATTTGCAAATAAATGTGCTGCGAGTCTGGAATACTGAGGTGGAAGGCACCTTTTGTTTTAGGGACATGTATATCTCCCCGCCGTGACGCATCGCTCCCACAGAGAGATGCAGACGTGCAGACGCGCGGTCTACCAAAGACCCCTCCTCCCGCCCCTCCCCGAAGTTAACTCAGGGTCGCCAGGCTGCCCTCGCTCTCCCGAAGCTATTCGGGCAGGGTCCGGACGGCTTCGGAGGGGGCTAGAATCCGGCGCCATTCGCCTCTTTGCGCCAGTACCTCACCGCCTGACGCACGCGTGCTGACGGCGCGGGGAGCGGGGACAGGTTCTCCCGCACACAGCTCGCGGCCGGGCACTGCGGAGATGCCGGGCCGGGGCCCAGGGTCCGACTGGACAGAGAGCAGCTCTTCCGCAGGGCCGCCCGCAGCGGCTGGGACCGAGGGTGGCGGCGGCGGGTGAGGCTGGGGCCCTGGGGAGTCGAGAGGATGGCGCCCGCCCGGGGTCGCACACCCCCTGGAGTGGGGGGCTGGCTGCTCCTCTCACGGTCTGGTCCTCGGTGCACTCACGGAGAGGCGGGGAGAACGTTTGTTGTGGACTGGGTGGGAAATATGGAGGCTGACTGGCTGCTGAGGGGAAGGGCTTCTGAGCGGAGAGGAGCGTTTGGTGCATTGACGAGACGGCGGTGACTGCGACAGTCGCCTGCGTGCTTCCTTCTGCCCCGAGGAGGCGCTGCGAAACATGCCGGGGAAATTGCCGTCTGGCCACGGTACTGAATCTACAAAAGGCCAGGATGGCGGGGGACAGAGGAGGGAGAAAACATCTCCCAGCTTAATGGAGGGCTTCCAAGTCTATAAACCAGTTCCTTGTGCGAGACAGTAGCCACCTTTCTGTCGAATGAGGGTTTCTGTTCGCTAATTTGACAGATGACTTTGTGGATTTTTTTTTTCCAACTTTGAAAATTTATTTATAGACATTTCAGGACCATTTAAATTAACAGTGAATTTCTTTAGACATAACATACCGTGTTTATCTTGAGGTACGCACTGGGCCCACTAGATAATGCTCTGGCAAATTACGCAAGTGTTAACTGGTAGTTAAAAGGCACCTTGATCTTGACATTTTCTTCTCACTGAAGTTCCTGTCTTCATAAATCCATTTCATTTTGAGCAGGTTTTTATTACTGTTCCTAGACGAAGACATTTAGCTGCTGAAATCACTGCTGGAGGCGAATACCCCCTCGTCACCTCCTTCCTTTATTCCCTAAAAGCACGAGCTGCAGGGCGTTTGCTGTCCAGTTCAGCGCACAGTCATGGCCCTGCTGCACCTGGGGCCATCGTTTTTATATCTGGTGCTACTGGAGACTTCTTAAAGATGGGATGGGGTCTTCCGTTCTGTTCTTCAGTTCTTGGCAGACTGCTGGATCGTAGTTTATTAGGAGATCAGTGAACTCTTGGTTATTGAATAAATTGCAGGGAGAGGAAAGGAAGTATGTTTTGTTTTAATTTGAGAAAAGAAAAAAAGAACTTGTACAAAATTAGAAACATTACAGACTAATTTATCAGTTCCAACACACCTTAAGTACTACTCAAAGGATAGTTTTTTCAATACTCAAATTGCTTTATTAAAGATAAAGAGAGCAAGAAAATATCATGGAAAGCAACAGGAGCCCAAACTGTTTTATTGAGCTCACTATTGGAATTAGATTAGCAAGCCATAAAATTAAGAGCAAATCTGGCCTAAAATAAATCCTTTCTATCATGGGAAAATCTCAAATAACTCACGTTGAAAAACCTTGGAACCTTTAGGATTTAACCAGAATTACAGGAGAAAATTTGCAAGACACTATGTCTGATAGAAACATGAAAAGCAAAAAGCATATGTAATACTTTTTTCATTTGAAATATGTTCTTTAGTGCTTATAAAGCTGTCAATTATTGCATATTGTTTATATAATTTTTTAACAGATCAGCTGGACATTCTTACTACCAGAATTCTAAAGGTACTGGTGAGTATTGCATATAAAGCAGCTAATATCTACAAATAAATGGTTCAGAGAATCTAATTTGCCTGTAACTACGTATATAATAGAGTTTTAAAAATAGACTTTATTAGCATCCCTGGTGAACTTAGTCTTTAAGATTTCAAAGAGCAATCTTGCAGGTTCTTTCTCTTCTGTTAATATAGTCTATCTCACATCAAACATTTTTGAAATTAACAATGAATCCTAAAAGAACTGTGTTTATAACTGATGTTGGTTGAAAAGCACCAAGCACAGCCTGGGGTTTATATATAATTAAAGGAAAAATTTTAAATTGAACAGCTTCAAAGAACATGAAATATTTCTCATTGCTGATATTTTTCTCTCATTTGAAATAAAAGAGCTTTCAAATACCTCTTCTTTGCTGGAGTTAAGAGAGTAAGACAAGTGCCCAGAGGCCTCTGATTAATTGCTTTATTATCCCTTGGGAGAGGAGGTGGAGTTAACTGACCTTAGGGGTGTGTGTGTGTGTGTGTGTGTGTGTGTGTGTGTGTGTGTCTTTATAGTAGTTATAGTAGCTTTTAAATGTTTCATTTAAATTCAGTGATATATAAACCTGGGTTCATTTTGTTTTTCCTGTAAAATGTATACTCCTTACAGTTACCTAGGAAAAAAATATATACACATATATATGGGCATATATATATGTAAATAAATAATGTGGCCATTTTTAATATGTATTACACTATAGGTTCATTAATGTAGATTTCTCATCGAAATTCTTACCAACTACAGTTAAATGTAAAAATAAATAAAACACAAACAGAAAACAGAATTAATACAATATATTCCATCCCAGATGTGGAGTGAAATAATAAAAGAAGAAATGTTAACAATGATCAGTATATGAGGTAGATTGGTTGTTATATGAAAGCAAAATTTCTAAACAAATATCAAAATAAAAATGAAAGGGTTATATACCATAGGACCCTACTCAAACAAACAGAGATGGCTCACCTCTGTAATCCCAGTGCTTTTGGAGGCGGTGGCTGGAGGATCGCTTGAGCCCAGGCATTTGAGACCAGCCTGGACAACATAGCAAGATCTCGTCTCTACAAAAATTTTTAACAACTTAGCTGGGCACAGTGATGTGTGTCTGTCATGCCAGCTACTCAGGGTAGCCAAGGCAGGATTGCTTGAGTCCAGGAATTTGAGGTTACATTGAGCTATGGTTGTGCCACTGCACTCCAGCCTGGGCAACAGAGTGAGACCTTGTTTCTAAAAAAAGGAAATAAAAACAATACAGATATGCCTAGTAAAACCTCTGAAAGACAGTATATCACAATGTTTAAAAATAATTACTAGTAGATGTTAGGATAAAGGTTTTTTTCCCTTTTTTTACACTTAATATACTTCACAAATCTATAATGAACAATGTGTATTGCTGTTTATAATTGGAGGAAAACAGGGCTAGTAGTCAATATAAGTGTTTTATTGTTTCCCTCTGTATTTGGACTTAAGGTCTTATTCTATTATTTAATATAAACATAATAGCCAACTCCTGGCATTGAATCTAGATTTTTTTTTTTAAGACACAGGTCTCACTCTGTCATCCAGGCTGGAAGGCAGTGGCATTATCATAGCTCACTGAAGCCTCCAACTCCTAGGCTCAAACAATCCTCCTGCCTCAGCGTCCAGAGTAGCTAGGACTATGGGTGCGCACCACCACACCCAGCTACTGTTTTAAAAAATTTTTTGTAGAGACGGGTTCTTGCTCTATTGCTCAGGCTGGTCTTGAACTCCTGGCCTCTAGCGATCCTCCCACCTTGATCTCCAGAAGTGCTTGGATTACAGGCATAAGCCACCACGCCCAGCACAACTTTTACTTTTACTACAAGGCTATTGTTTTATTCTGCCTAAATCCATATTAAAACAGTGAAATAACTGAAGCTATGTAAAAATAAATTTTGATACATTTCTACAAAGCCCTAACACTACATCATTAAAGGCATAAAATTTGTAGTATTCTATCTTGAGTCTGATACAGATTTTTAAAACTATATACTCAAGTCATATGAAGAATGTAAATCTTTAAAGTACAAATCCTGCATTTATATTTCCTGTTTAGTATGTTTCTGACATGATTAAAAAAGTCTTACTGTCAATATTTTGCATCTCAGCTGAGTTCCAAATAATGTAGTCCATATGTAATGATGTATAGTTATAATATTTATAAGTATCTTAGATGTTTGTGTGCTGTAAAACTAAATGGCATATCATACAATCTCTTCAAAGTTAATAGTCTGATATAAATAATACTATTCCAGGATACATGTAACTGTATAGATCTTAATAACTAAATTTTTTGAGTTTATCTTCATCTCTGAAATTCCCGTGATAATGTCCTTGCCTACAGATAGAATCAAAGATGGACACAAAATGGACTCACACATAGCCAAGCTGCAAGAGGTATGGAAAACTCCTCAAATTCAAAGAATTCACATGCCTAAGTCAATGATGGATGATGCATCCTTTCTAAAGGTATGCTAACAGAGAAATATTTAAATACCAATGCTCTTTGTATTCAGAGCTGAACTTTTTTATTAAAGATAAGCTACTGGGAGGTTAAGGCACTGCAGATGACAAGGTATATCCAGCATGTTATCTAGGAGTCAATAAACTTAAGAACGAATGCAAGGATTATAGATCCCTTGTCATAAGAATTCTTTCAGGGCTTTAGGATGCTGCAGATCTAATGTATTTTTACTCAGGAAGCTCAATGCCCCAACAACAAAGATGCTGGAAGAAAGTTCCATCTTAGAAATAAAAACCCAACCCCATAAAGATTTCCCTCAAGGACTACAAAATAACAAGAAAGCAGGTAAAGAAAATGACAATAAGGATTTTAGAACTGTTGACTTATACTACTCATTGAAGATCGTAACTGCTAAAAGTATCATCTCTAAGACAATGTGAGAATTAGGGTAAAATTTTGTAATATTTTGACTTTTCCCTGAGTTTACTACCTATTCAGTAAAGTAAATCCTGTGTGTATGTATGCATGCATGTGTAGTGGAGTCTTGCATCTTAAGTGAGCATTCTAAAATCAGCAAGTACAATGGAAATCTCAGTCAAGATTACCTGGATCACAGACCAGCATACTGTCCCGCAGTATGTCCAACACAGTTATTCTTACGGTGCTAGAAAAGACTTGCTTTAGTTCAGACTAAGTTGAGTAACTGGGTTGCTTTTAGGTACTATGTTATATCTAAAAAAGTCATATTGAGAAGGCAAGATGTCCACACTGAGAGGCACACAGGAAGTAAGACTTGATGACAGAACTGCAGAGTCACTCTTTCCTTGTTCCTCTAGGCAGTGGGTTCTTGAACCTTATAGGGCATCTGAATCACTTGAGTGGAATGGCAAGCAGAGCCACGTGCACTGTTTAAATGACCATTTCTTTCTCTTTGGGCCATGTTAACATAATTGAATTTGCTTAAGTAAAATGTACAGATGGTACAACTCTTCTGAACATTCATCCTTTCAGGTAAGGAATATTGCCAACTTCTGTTCTACAATGCAGACTATAAATCCTCTTATTCCATCTTTTAGCATCCAGACCTCACCATAATCCAGAAGCGGTATCTGTGCAGTATTGCTAAGATGTACAATGCAAACTATCTGAAGGCGTTAATGAAGAGGCAGTATATGCATGTGATTCAGCGCAGCCCACCAAAGCCAGGCAGGTACACCTCCAGTTGGTTTCTCACTGGTTCTCATAATTAGTGAGAGGGTCTTCTAATGGAGGTGATTTGTATGACAGGTGTCCTCATTCATCACAGGAGCCGCCTCGGCTCTCATTACTCACAGAAACAGCATTATCCCTGCACTACATGGCGTCACCAGCTGGAGAGAGAGGACATGGGGCCTTCTGACATTGTAGCTGCATCTGCACCTGAAATGATCATACAGCATTCCCTTTGGCGACCAGTCAGAAACAAAGAAGGGTCTGTTTCTTATTGTGTAAAAGGGGGGAAATGTACCCATTTTATTTGAAAGGCTAAGTGATATTACAGCTTGTGCTCCCTAATATGTTCACTTTGCTAAATTCAGAATAGGCTGAACAGGCTGGGCGCGGTGGCTC
>NW_012154285.1:5508653-5510181 GCF_000956105.1 Propithecus coquereli
AAAAGAGATTAAGGACCCTGAGCATTCAAACTACTCTTAACAATTAGCTTTGCATCTCACGGTTAATAAATCACAGGAGAATTTGGGGGCTGAAAAGTTCTTTTTGGTGATGATGGCAGCTAATAAAAAGAATTTATGTGATCTTCCACATGCACTAGGCAGCTGTTCACTTTGCTGGCTCCAATTAAGATATTTCCCTTTCTTATGTGATCTTCCACATGCACTAGGCAGCTGTTCACTTTGCTGGCTCCAATTAAGATATTTCCCTTTCTTATAGGTTAAAAACTGGATATGCATCTAAAACAAGATGTAAGTCACTGAAGATTTTTAGAAGACCAGGCAAACTGTTCATGCAACCAGGTAAATGTAGAATTTTAAACATAGGCATTTTGAAGATCATATACTTAAAAAATATTAAACCAAAGATAGTTTCATTTCTATTATGAAGGTATCAAAAAATTTAGAATGTGATTTTTATTGCTCCAAATACAAAATTAGACATGAAATACAGTTTATGTTTTCATTTAAAAGAATATGCTGCTCATGGGATTGAGATTCAAGGTATTTCTGATTCTAAATAAAGATATTTACAATATCAAGATCAGAATTTTTCAGGACCCAGAGCCACAAACATGACTTTTTCATGCCATAGCACTGCTTTTTATGAGATAGTGCCACTTTTGGATGAATGACATATTTTGTGTAGCATTTAGTAGTCTACAAAGGGCTATATCACTTACAGTAGCCCCCCCTTTTCCACAGGGGATGTGTTCCAAGACCCCCAGTGGATGCCTGATATATACTGTGTCTTTTCATATAAATACATACCTATGATAAAGTTTAATTTATAAATTAAGCACATTAAGAGATTAATAATCAAACAATTATAACAATATACTGTAGTAATAGTTAAGTGAATGTGGTCTCTCTCTCTCTCTTAAATTATCTTATTGTATTGTACCTCGGGTAACTGAAACCACAGAGAGTGAAAATGAATGAGGAGGGACTACTGTATACCATTTTGTTTGATATTCAACAAACCAGTGGAGGCAAGCCAAGCAGGTGATGTTACCAAAATTTTACTCATGCAACTCAAACAAATCCAGACTTTGGAAGGATCAGCATAAAGGATCCTTCTGCCACAAGTACAGAATACTGCAAAATGAAAAAGTCAAAGTCAAGACTGAATGATCATAAGAATTCCTCAGAATTGATAAAGTGGAAAGGATTAAGTAGAAGTTAAATAATTTCTTAGTTATTATTATAGTGGTTAAGGAAGTGGATAGGAAGTAGGAAAGTTAAGCCTTCTGAATCAATATCTCATCACTGTATGACACTGTCACCCAGCTTTGCTATAAATATCATACTATGTCCAAGAACTAAAGGAAAGGGTACCAGAGAAGGTAAGTCTGGTTCCCAAAAGAACAGACAGAGGAAACCCCACATAAGGGAAAAGTCCTTGTTGGTCCCCAACAGAAGAGATGAAAGAACTAAAGGAAAATGGAGAGACACTGAAGATATAACTGAC
>NW_012154285.1:5511461-5514186 GCF_000956105.1 Propithecus coquereli
GTTTTCTTTAAATCTGACAAATGCATTGTATAATTACTTCTTTCTGTGCTTACAGTAAGTCCTAAAAGAGCAACATTAGAATATTCTACAAGTATTTTCTTGAGTGGGCTAAGAAAAACTTTTAAATATCCAGATATAGAATACCATTTGATAGAGATGATGCTCTAACTTGCAAAGCAAGTGCTCAACAAATATTTGCTACTTGAATACAACTTATAATGTAAATACAGATTTGCTCTGTCTTATGAGAAATTGCCACACAAATGCTTGGATTCACAAACTAGATTAAGTAGCTGCACTACTGTTTTTTGTTTTTTGAGACAGAGTCTCACTCTGTTGCCTGGGCTAGAGTACAGTGGCACAATGATAGCTCACTACAACTTCAAACTCCTGGGCTCAAGCATTCCTTCTGCCTCAGCCTCCCAAGTAGCTGGGACTACAGGTGTGTGGCACCATGCCTAGCTAATTTTTAAACTTTTTTTGTAGAGATGGCGGTCTCACTATGTTGCCCAGGCTGGTCTCGAACTCTTAGCCTCAAGTGATCCTCCTGCCTTGGCCTCCCAAAGTGTTTAGGATTACAGGTGTGAGCCACAGCACCTGGCTTACTCTTTACATTATTTATTACTCCAGTATGCTTCTCTGCTAAGCTTTAAAAGAAAAAATTTTGTGAAACCTTGAAAAATGGGAGTAGTAACAGTTTGGAGAATCACTACTGATTTAATGTCAACTTAGTATATTATTTAGAAAATAAAATCTGAATCCAACATTATGACAGAATGTTAGAAGAGAGCTCTGAAAGGTTACCTCTTCACTTTAATACCTTTATCTGCAGTTTCATTTGGTCCCTCATTTTTATGTTTTTTAAAATTAAACACAGGTTATCAAGAAAGTATAAATGAAAGGTAAATGTTTATTGTTGGAGAAGAGAAAAATGTATACAAGAAAGTCTAGATTCTTTCTCCTCATGCACTACTTTAAGAATAAAGTTCCAAATATCAACTTTGAAGATATTTACAAGGATAAATTTTTCTCATCACATGACCATTTACTGTGTGGTGGACATTTTTTCATAGAAGCCATATACACTGTAAACTAAGTATATTCTTATAGTTTACAAGAAGCTTAGAGCAATAATGTATTAACAAAGAAGATGGTATTATATTTTACTGCAAAATATTATAAAAGTGATACAATTTTGTGGCTCTTAAATGTTTAATTACTTGATTTGAACAAAGGAATGAACAACAACCAAAAAAAAAGACACCCAGAAAAATCATCAAGACAAAGCTGGCTTTAAGATTTTTTGTATTCGATTCTTTCTACTTTCACATCATCTCCAATGAGCTGATACACATAAGTGACCACTGTAGAAGCCTGGATATCCATTAACACAAATGATGGAATAATGTTTCTAGAAGAAAAAATAAATAATGTCAGTGTTTTGTACTAAAAAGCAGCAGCACCGCAAATTTTAATTTAAGATGACAATTTGGATTCAAGGAGAAATCTGTTACTCACATATTAAAAAGAACAATTACCAAAAGATTGCCAAAAAGGCTAGAATTATTTAAATAGCCACATTTCTTTTTATGAAATGTAACACATGCAATTATTAATTTTACTAAAGCCCCCAAATTCCCAAATTGTATATTACTCACGTTTCCAAGGCATTATATGCTCCAGTGGCAGAACCTGGGTTTATGTAGAATTTATTTTCATGTTCAAATGCTTCAAATTTGTGTGTGTGTCCTGAGATCAGAATGTCCACATCAAACTGCCTCTGCAACAGGGCTAAGCTGGCCATATCTCCCCATGGAATAACTTGATGTCCATGGATCAAACCAATTTTGAACTGTCCAACAGTCACAACTTTCTGTTCTGGATAATTCAGATTCTAATATAAGAAACATAAGAAAATATAGAGATACTGATATTTAAAAAGGAATCTGCTTACACATTAATCTCATATGGATGTGTTGATACAGTGCCTCATAACACATTTACAAATATTTAATTTCTTCTCAGTCTTTAAGGCTGCAACTATGCTTAAAACATAACTTACTGTATGTAAACTGGAATTTATCATGTAATCCTTTTATTGTGTTTACTTCTATAGAATACAGATTCTTTTGTACATGCTGTAAAGAATAATTATCCCCCCAACCTGTTATTTTCTTCTACATAAGGCATATAACCTGTAAGTTCAGGTGTGTTCAAATTGTATCCCAGGCCTTAATAATTATATAGATGGCTTAAAATAATAATGATAATTAATACTTATATAGCACTTAGTATAAGCCAGACACCATTGCAAGGGTTTCACAAATACCAATTTATTTAATATTCACAACAATTCCTAAGAGGTAGGCTTTATTATGATCCCCATTTTATGGATGAGGAAACAGGCACAAAGAAGTTAAATAACTTGCCCAAGATCACAACTAGTAAGTAGTTGAGCTAAGATCCAAACCCTGGTGGTATGGCTCCTGGGTCTATGAATTTAGCAAACTAAAAAACTTTAACTCTTCCTAATTAAGCTGTCTTTAACATAACACAAACAGAAGCTCTAATATAAAATGTTATACATATATACACACACATAAATGTTTTTAATAAACCAGACCTATCTTCTAATTATTAACAATTTTGCCCCTTCCCTTCTTATTCATCCCCTCCTGCATGTCACCTGTAGTTTATTCAAACTTTTTTTTCTTTTTTCCAATCA
>NW_012154285.1:5514766-5565274 GCF_000956105.1 Propithecus coquereli
CCCGGCCCCAAACTCTTTTTTAAATCCACTAAAAAACAGAAGACAGTATGCCCATTCAGTCTGGTATAAAAGAACCCCATTAAAGACCATCAACCAAGTTTAATCTATGAAAAGCTTATATTCCCAGAAATATAAAATACAAATTTCAAACTGGAATCAGGTTTATCATGCTAAATCATACAATGTTAGCACTGGCTGGCATCTTAAAAATCATCTATTCCAATCATATTTACTAAGGGTGAGAAAGGGGAAGTATTACAACTAATTGACCACAACCAGTTACAGATTCCCTTGTTCCTTCTCCACTCCCACTGCTTCACTTGACCAGTTAAAAAAAAAAGGGAAGTAATTTGCCAAAAATTTCATTATTAACTAATGGGCAAAGGTGGAACTCCAGAGCTCCTTATTTTTTTCTTTAAACTCAGGTTTACTGAGGCATAATTTACACACATAAAATCACCCTTTTTAGTATACAATTCAATGGATTTTGACAAATGTACCCAGTTGTTGAACACCACAACATCCAAGATACAGAGCGGTTCTCACTCCCTCAAAACTCCCTCATGCCTTATAAAGTCAACCCTTGAGAAAGGAAGCCACAGGAGGGTTGCCAGCAGAGCAGTGATGTGATCTTACTTCACTTAAAAGGATCACTCTGGTTGCTACTTGGAGAACAAACTGTGGAAGGAGGAAGGGTGAGATTAGGAAGCTGGAATACAAGACAGTGATGTGGTAGCTTGGAATAGAGTAGAGGTGGTGAGAAGTTCATAACAAAAACTTTATATATAAACTAAATGATAGCACTACCAAAAAACAATAACAAAGCCACTTTTACCCAATAGCAATTTATTTAGTTAGAACAAGTATTAAACATATTTACTGGGTAGTTTAAATCCAGTGATTTTTCAAACAGTGAGGGAGGAGCATATGTAGTAATTTTACATTTGAAAAAAAGAAGACCTTACTAGTTGAGGAACTCTCATCTAAACGATAAAGCTTATATAAGAATCAAAAAAGGAAATATTTGGGAAGGGAAAGGAAAATACATCACCTCATCGAAGTCTCCTCTCACAATATGAACATCACCAGCCAGAGTCTTGAGATAGTCATAACTCTCTTTGGTGCAAAGGTTTCCTGTGCAGAGAATGTGCTGAATCTTTCCCGGCACTAGAAGTTTTTTGAATTTAGCTGGCAAACTGTTGCACCGGTGTGGGATGTGCAGATCTCCTAATACCAACACCAACTTTAAAGTGTCAAAGTGAGATAAAGCGTAATGTTAAACATGACATCAAAACAAAATATTCTCCTCCCACAATTCCCCTTTTAAATTAAGCTTATTGGTGATCCAGAACTCCACATAGCAGAAATTATTCATACAGTTCCTATCCTGACCATTAAACAAACATATTGTAATGTACTCTGTTCTAAATCAATCTTATTTTATTTTGTAATAAATGGTTGTGCACACACAATATAGGTAATCATTCAATTTATTTACCAAGAATAAAATAAAGCATTCTAAAGTGGTTCATTTAGAGACCTATAAATTACACTGAATAAAAAAAAAATTGCAAAATGAAAAGTATACTACTGAGCCCTATGGAATTTGGCATTTTAGAAGACTGATGTGGTAATTCATATTTCTGCAGTTTCTGTGAAACCTATATATTAATTCTAGAAACATTATTAAAAGGAATTGTTAAAAATGTAATGGTAGAGAAAAAAAGTTAATTCTGTAATTTATGTTTACTAGACTGACAACTATTTAGAGGTATCGTAGCCAAAATTTAGCATTTTTGTTACTTCAAACTATTAGCTATACATTACAGAGGCATAAAAATAGCCTATGTTTCAGAGTTTGAATAAGTAAATATGTGCTTTTGATTTATAATCTTTGATATCTTCATTTTCCTTCATTATTAGAAATTCTCACTGTCATATTTTATTGTCTGGATTAAACTGCCTACGTACCCTCAGTATAGTTCCCAAATTTAAAAAAATATTTTCATAATCTTTCATGTACATTAATTAGATAATTAAGACAAAAAAGAGAGCTAGATAAGTGATGAATTTAGTATGAGGTGGTTTAGAGTTGCAACATAGTCTCAGATGACAAAAATAAATTTTGCTCTTAAATAGAAAAGAATATAAAACCCCAATCCTATAAGATTTTAATTTTAAAATTTCAAGATTTGAAAAACATTAAATTTAGCCATTTAACAGAATATCGTTAGAAAGATCATTTTAAAATAATAGCTGTCCTTCAAAGGACAACAGAATCAATTTCTTCATCTTGATTAGTATAAGCACCTCCATTCCATATGGGGTATTTTCAGCTATCCCATTCATAAATGTACATGCTCTTTAACTGCTTTTAAAGGCATGACTATTCCTTAATATTATCAAAAAAAAACATTAAATATTTAATAGGATAAAACAAAATAGTTTTGCCACCACAGACTTTGTAAATTAAAATTAACCAAAAAACAAAATGTGTAAAATTAAAATGATTACTAAAACAAACTTGATTCACTTTGCAACAAAAATAAAATGAATGCAAAGAAAAGGAACTGTTATCAGGACATAGAGTAACTGAAGTAACACAAGGTTATAAAATTAGCACACTTTAAAATAAATTGTTAAACAAGTTTCTTCTTTATAAAGACTAGTTTCAGCTGGTATTTGTTCAATGATCTATATTAATTGTTTCAATGCAGATCTCAGTGGACAAAACATCCCTAAAACTAAAAACCACTATGAAGTTTCCACCCTCATTGGTAGCCAATGTAAAAGTACCTGGATATAGAACAATCTTCATTTTAGAGGGGGATCCCTTCACATATGGATTGAAGTACATAGTTAATGTGAGAAGCTGGCATTTGAGAAAAAGGTAAAAAATAGATTTCTATATTAAAAAAAAAGAAGAAGAATCCCAAACTCATAAAAGAGTATATGTCTATAATAGGTTGAAATGTTTAGGACTAATGATCAACGATCTGTTCAATCTGAATGTACCAGAAAGAACATTAGTAAGACATAGTACTTTATAGTGATTGATGACACAAATTCTATAAAGTGAACTCAAGACTATTAGCAGTCTAAACATATAACTGTAGCAATGACCATACAGAAATGATTTCAAATTAGTAAGGATCCTCAGGAGAACAGAATCCTCTGGTTTCCAGCTGGTGACAAAGTTATAGGAGAAATAGTGTCACATAACACGTCATATTTTGAGGAGTGTCCTTGCCCAAATTCCACACTTTAAGAAATCAGGTTAGATACAGACATAGAGCCCTTTAAGAAAGGAAAACATCCTGTAAATGGAAGTCTTATTAAATTCAAATAAAGAACCAACCCAATCAAAGCAGGGAATTTGGTTATTTCCTATCTGATAGACCTTAAAAGGCGGAGGAACTAACAAGCCACCGTCAGTAATAAGCCACCCAACCACCACTGTTAGTAGGAGCTAAGAGAAGGAACTTACTCTGTGCCCCGCCTTAGTGGAATGAAGAAGTTGATTGCAGACAGGGGGATGAAAAAAAAGGGTGAAACATGACCAATGTTAAAAGAAAGTAACGAAAAGAAATAAACCAAAAAAAGAACAACGAAAAACCCGTACCAAATGAAAATGCAAACAATTGTTAATGATTTCTGAGTGTTATGAAAGAATATGTTAAAAATCAGCTGTGCTCAAAACAATACCAAAAGAAACATTTACTGTTTTTTTAAACATGACACAAACACATATATACTCTTTTTTATAAATTTGTCCTGTCAATTTTTTTCTAGTTTTTCTAATCTAGTTATCCACATTGATTCCCATCCCTTTTGTTTTCCATTCTGTTTAGATTTTTATAAAGTTTTATAAAATAAAATTATTAGGCCAGACACGGTGGCTCACGCCTGTAATCCTAGCATTCTGGGAGGCCAAGGTGGGAGGACTGCTGGAGTTCAGGAGTTCAAGACCAGCCTGAGCAAGAGGGAGACCCAGTCTCTACTAAAAATAGAAAAATCAGCCAGGCAGGGTGGTGGGCGCCTGTAGTCCCAGCTACTTGGGAGGCTGAGGCAGGAGGATTGCTTGAGCCCAGGAGTTTGAGGTCACTGTGAGCTATGACGACACCATTGCACTCTACCAGGGGTGACAGAGCGAGACTCTGTCTCAAAAAAAAAAATTATTAATTTAGATGTTTAGAAGACAATTTGTAAAATTCACCAGTAATAGCTTAAAGGTTAACATTTTCTGGATTCTTAGGGTCTAATTATGCCTCGAGTATATTGATTTTAATTCATTCAAAATTCTAGTAGTTGGAAAATTTTGCCACATGTAGGTCATTATTTTTTATAGAGGATGTAACAGAGCTCCGTGAATACATTATCAAGCGATAAACATGCCAACCAAAGATGATAAAGACAATAAAAACAAACACATTCATTCAGTTAAAATTGGACCTGAATTTGTTGCCCATAGACTTTGCACATTGCAGTGTCTTGTTTGCCAAATAAAACGCTTTTAATTACAAAAGAATTGGCTAATGCTAAATTTTGCCCAGTTCTTTCTATTTCATATGAAAAGTAATGTGCCAGTACAACTACCCTAAAAAATAGTGTTCATCTCTCAACACTTCAGAAACATGACGATGGAATCATGGCAAGTAATGATTACATTTTCTCCTATGGATAGGTGTCTTAAAATTACTGTAAACTGAATTACTTCAAACTGGAGTCTGTTTAGAAGCAAAACTCAAAAGTGGCATTAAAGCCTTTAAAGAAACATACACTATAAATCTCTGGTCGCTGCGTCTATAAGCCACTCTTGAAAAGGCGTTATTTGTCAAGGAACAGTAATATCTTAAAAATGCAACTGATGCCTATCAGAGAGAGAAGTCACTTTACAGATAACCTCCATCAACACCAATATCAAGATGATCACAGATCCTCTTGAAACAGTTGACTTTTCAGAGTCATGGGCACGTCTGAAAATCTGATTGCAGCTACGAGTCCTCTCCCTTAGCAGCGCCCCAGTTTTTACGCAGGAAGGTCTTAGGGGAATCAATTTATTGGGGGAGGAGCAGTGATGGCTTGAAGCTAGCTGGAAGAGACTGGGGAAGTCTGATGAAGAAAGAGGTAAAGCTCCCCAAAATACTCCTTGGCGCCAACACTGGCCCTCTCCCCAGAAAAACGTACATATATTCACACCATTTTCCAAACAACTTCAGAGTTCACAGACCATTAAGGAATCCTACTCTAAAGGGTCGCAGCCTCCTGAAGAAACAACTAGTTCAGCAACCTTAAGGGCCAACTCCTGCCCTCTGGGAGCACACTTCCACATTCCAGTGGCACATGCATGTTATTTGGGGGGCCAAGGGGATGTTTTTTATTCCCTTTCCCTGCATGGCAAACGTAAAGGGGCAGGGAATTCTGCTCGCTACTTCCCGTTTTGCACCCGAGAGGCCAGCTTTTGCCACACGGAGGTGGTAAATAGTACACTCCAACCAGAGGGGGGTAATTTTTGCGGGGAAGGAGGAGGGAAACGTCTGGAAACGGAGGAGGACCGTGCCCCTTTCTCGGGGACGCTCGAGTCACAGGACCCAAAGCCTTCCCTGGCTTGGGCGAGCGGATCTCGTGACGGGACGAGCAGCTAAGAGGGACCTTCCTCCCCCCCACACCCCTGGCCGTCCTCTGGCGCCTGGGGCCCCCGTGCGAGGCAAGGGCCGGCCGCACCCAGAGGTGGCCGCTCCCTTCTTTCCCCAGCCCTGTCGTGGGCCTTCTCCGACCAGCGCCTGGGCCGCGCCCTCCAAGGCCTCCGGCATCGCCCTCGCCCCTAGACTCTCCATGGCTCCCAACGACGCAGCTCCCCGGCCGAGAGCCAGGCCTCAGTCGCCGCAGCTACCGTCCTCACCATCCTGTCACCGGGCTCCGCTCAGTCACCACAACCGCCGCTGCCCTCTTCCTCAGGCTCCTAGGCGTCCCGCCCACCTCGCTCACAACCAATGAAAAACGAAGTCGACAGAAAACTGCCGTACGGAGGCCCGCACGGGCCCTTCCCCGCCGTAAAGCGAACCTGCACTCTGGGAATTAGTGGTGGCAGAGTGGTAGGGTGGGGAGATGAGATCGCGAAGCTTCGAAGAGCGCGGGCAACATCCGGGCACCCGGGGCCGTCGAGCTGAGGCGCGCCATCCAACCTTGCCTTTCAGGGCCCGTAGCCATGCTGAAGTGCGTGATGACCGGCAGTCAGGTGAAAGGTGGAGACGCCTTTCTTGCCTTGCTGTGTAGAGGAGGGAAAACCAAAGGTTCATGGGGCATCTCCACCGTCGTCTTATTTTTCCATTTTGCCTTTATGCACAGGGACTGAGGACAAGAGCCTTTGCCACAGCCAGCCCCCACCCACGCCGGGTCCTGTTAGCTTCTGAGGGGAGGATGAAGGCTCATTTTTTATTTATGAATAATATTTAATAGGGGTGGTGTCTATGAAATGAAATCGTTATCAGGCCTCGAACTCGGGATAGTGAGGACTGTGTAGGGAGGAGTTGGGAGTATAATTAATGCTTAGCAAAAGTGTTTTTGTGCCAAGAGAAAAGCATAAAGCTGGTTTTTCTTCCCGATTCTACCATTTTTTAATGTTCAGCCTCGGACAAGTCACTAAATCACTTTGGGGCTCAGTTTCCTCATCTGTAAAATGGTAATAATAACCGCACCTCCGCTATAGGGTTTGTTGTAGGCATGAGATAGAAAAGCATGTAAAAACCTCAGTAATAGATGGGAACGTACAGGACCTATTATTATTATTGTAAATGGCACTTTAGAAATGGAAGTTACTCCAGAAAGTATTTAGAAAAGCAATGATTTCCTAAAGGTTGTAACCTGAAAATGGTCATTGAGAAGTATTTTGTGTTGTGGCCGGCTTCTGGAGTGTTGAGGACAGATATGGGGCAGTGTTAACGAGCAGGAAAAGGAAGCACAAATTCCCCGCTTCTGCATGGTCTCAGAGGACTAGGAAGTTCTCTGTTGCAGTGTATATCTCAGTTGTCAATAAGCAATTATTTGTTTGATTGTTTAATTTTGTTTTCCCTCCTAGACTGTAAGCTTCTCGCTCCCCAACTCCCAGGGCTGACTGGTTTGTGGCCTGTTAGGGACAGGGCCGTACAGCAGAAAGTGAGCACGGGAGCAAGCGAAGCTTCACCTGTATTTACAGGCGCTCCCCATCGCTCACATCACCGCCTGAGCTCCGCCTCCTGGCAGATCAGTGGCTGCGTTAGATTCTCATAGGAGTGCGAACCCTACTGTAAAGGACCCTACTGTAAACTGCGCATGGGAGGGATCTAGGTTGCCGGCTCTTTATGAGAATCTAATGCCTGATGATCTGAGGTGGAGCTGAGACAGTGATGCTAGCGCTGGGGAGTGGCTGCAAACACAAATTATCATTAGCAGAGAGGTTTGACTGCACAGTAAATGTAATGCCCTTGAATCATCCTGAAACCATCCCCCATTCCAGGAAAAAGTGGTGAATGTCAAGGTGGTAAAAAAGGACAAATATCTTTACTTTTTATTTTGGGTCATCCTATCTTTCCCAGTGTACACACTTGTGATTCTTAACCATTGTTATCTGATTTTATGTTCTGGAATTATTTTCCCTTTTTTATACTTTTGCATGGATTGAAATGGCCATCCATTTGTACTGCAGCATAGTGTCCCATATCAGTTTGCCATGGAGTTTACTTAGTCATAACTCAGAAGAACATTAACAGTGACATACTGGATCAGACTACTGTTTCATCCAGCCCTAGCATCTCTTTCTGACAGGGCACCTGACTATGTTTGATGGGAAAGTCTGGCATCTTCCATGCTGCCCTAAAACACCACAGATGCATCTTGAATATCCATAATTTCTCTGTCATGACTTGTTTTGACTTTGCTGTCTGTAAAGCTATTAAAAAACACTTCAAATCATCCTCTCCATGCACTGTTTTCACACTTTTTTGGGGGGCAAATATATTTATTTAAATCAAGTTTCAAAATATATTAGTATGGAAATTGGCTTGCCATAGTAGCTCCATGCAACACTGCAAAGGAAGAATTTTGTTGAATTTTATCATTTCACATACTCTGCAAATTGATCGAGTTCTTACTATGTGTCTGGCATTTTGCCAAGGGTATTATACTCTATTAAACCAATGTAGCATTAGTCTACAAAAGTGTTTTTTTAAAATGAATTTATCTTGTGTCCTCTGAATGCTAAAGTAGTCCTGTGATTTGTTTTTATTGTTAGAGGCAAAGAAATGTGAGCAAGCACCTTTTTTTCCTCCACAGTATTTGGGAAAGCAATTCAAGCTTTATCACGAATTAGTGACGAGCTGTGGCTAGACCCATCTGAAAAAGGTGTAAGTAAGAAAGTTAAGTAACAGACAATGTATTAAGGCAAGAGAAGATATTTAAAGATCCCAGTCAGATTGAATGTTAACCAGGAAATCCAGAAATTGTAATTATCCCTTTCGCTGTTTTTTATTTTATAGATCTGAATACATTTTGAGCATAGTAAAATTGAAAATCATGCAGATAAACATAACTGACTTAAACCAGAAGTCATAAACTTGTGGTCACGAGACTAGATATGGCCTGCAGAAATGTGTTGTGGACCTGCATGGTTTTGTAAAAATTTAAAATAACTTCTAACATTTAAGACTTGAGACAGTCCAATTTTTCCTGCTTCTCATGAAAATTCAGAAGACCTGACCATTTTGGGCCTACATTCCCAGGTGGAAGTAGTTTGCTGAAACTGAGAACGGTTTCTCCCCTTAGACAAGGCGTGAGGTTGCCCATATGCTGTAACTCCCCCGTACATTGCTTTCTGCCACTTCACACATTAAAGTTCAGACCCCGTAGGCATTTACTATTTTAAATTTTCAACTGCAAGATTTAAGATTTAACATACGGGTATTCAATGTAGATATGTACACATGTATGTACATATGCAAATTCAATACACACTGATTAGCGTAGTCCATAGTTAACATTCTCTTACTGTGATGTTAAACAATGGACTTTTAAAAATTAAACAATTGTTTAGGCCGGGCGCGGTGGCTCACGCCTGTAATCCTAGCTCTCTGGGAGGCCGAGGTGGGCGGATTGTTTGAGCTCAGGAGTTCGAAACCAAGACCCCGTCTCTACTAAAATTAGAAAGAAATTAATTGGACAACTAAAAATATATAGAAAAAATTAGCCGGGCATGGTGGCGCATGCCTGTAGTCCCAGCTACTTGGGAGGCTGAGGCAGGAGGATCGCTTGAGCCCAGGAGTTTGAGGTTGCTGTGAGCTAGGATGACGCCACGGCACTCCAGCCCGGGCAACAGAGTGAGACTCTGTCTCAAAAAAAAAAAAAAATTAAACAATTGTTTAAAGAAAGTTGATTTTCTGCTAACTAGCCTTTATCTTATTTTTCCAGCTTTCTCTAAGATCCGTGAATTCTTGTCGGTCAGCGTATGGATGTATCCTGTTCTCTTCTGTGTTTTTTCAACATTATCAATGGTCACCCTCAGTGACAATGAATGGTAATGACAGCACATTGAATTTAAATTGCAAATTGGGAATGAAGGTAAATATAAGTGGCCCTGGTTTTCTCTTATTCTGTAGAAATATTTGTTATACAGAACATAACATGTATTCTGTACTTAATAGTTCAAATGTCACACAGGACAAGTCCATTCATTTATGAATACACATGCTTTTGTTAGTTTTTTAAAAAACTAATCAAACAGCTGTATTAAGTATGTGCTTAATATGTTTAATGTATTTGTGTTACAGTCAATTGGGCCCATCTTTAAATCTCTGAATTCCCTTGAAAGACATGTAGAGAAGTGCAAAATATTCACCAAATCTGATAAGTGCAAAGTAGTTATTCAATTCTTCTGCAGACATGGTAAGTGTAATTAAAAGTGGTTTAAAATGTTGTGGTTTTTTTAAAAAATATTTTTCGTGTTTAGAATATTCAAACTGCATGTGAAGACTTTGCATTGCACCATGGCTTAGCACTTGTGTAATGATGCAGCAGGGCAGTTGTAAGTGTCACCTTGCCTGTAGCTGCAGAAGTATTGTGAGATGTTTGGTATTAATTACTTCCTTTTTGACTTGTCAGTGGCACAAGCTTTACAGACCAATTTTTGTTTGTTTGTTTTTGAGGCAGAGTCTTGCTCTGTCACCGTGGGTAGAGTGCTAGAGTGCAGTGGTGTGATCAAAGCTTGCTGCCACCTCAAACTCCTGGACTCAAGGGATCCTCCTGCTTCAGCCTTCTGAGTAGCTGGGACTACAGGCACGCTTCACCATGCTCGGCTAACTTTTTCTATTTTTGGTGGAGATGGGGTCTCGCTCTTGCTCAGGCTGGTCTCGAACTCCTGACCTCAAGTGATCCTCCTACCTTGGCCTCCTAGAATCCTAGGATTGCAGACATGAGCCACCGTGCCACGCCTTGGAGTGGTTTGTTATGCAACAAAAGCTAATACAGCCTGGTACACAGCAGGTGCTCAGTAAATATTTATTAAATTAATAAATGTTGCTGTTGTTATTAATTCAATAGAAAAAAAACTACGTACGTTGAGAAATGTTATTTCTAGTGAGCTCTTTTGATTCTCACCACAACATTATTATGCTGTAGAAAGTTATAACCCACCTGGATTTTATTACATGGGTTCTATGTGCAAAGGTAGATTGAAATTCCAGTTGTACTTGTTAAAAACATTGTGTCCTTGAAAGGTCACTTAACCTCACTGAGCTATAGTTTCCTCTTCTGAGATTAAGTCCTTACCCCATAGAATAATGTGAGGATCAGAGAGAATATATATGGAACATGTATGCTCCAGTTCCTGGCACATGGGGCCACACCCTTTATGGCCACCCCTTCTCTTCCTTTAAAAGGAAAATAATTCACGGACCACATGTTGAAGTCTCACTGCCAAAAGTCCTCTCAAGAAATATCAGTCCTAGATGAAAGGTACTAAAACAATCATAGAGATATGGTCTGTAGTGGGCAATTACTATTTTACACACCATTAAGAAACTGTATTTTGGAGAGTTCTGCAAAAACTACAAATGAAACTACCCATACGATCTAGCAGTACCACTACTCAGTATTTATCCAAAGGAAAAAAAATCAGAATATCAAAGGTATACCTGCACCCCCGTGTTTATTGCAGCACGATTCACAATAGCAAAGGTGTGGAATCCACCTACGTGTCTATCAAAAGAAGAATGGATGAAGAAAATGTGGTGTATATACACAATGGAATGCTATTTGGTCGTAAAAAAGAATGAAATCCTGTCATTTGCAGCAGTGTGGATAGAACTGGAGGTCATTATGCCAGGTGAAATAAGCCAGGCATACAAAGGCAAATATCAAATATTCTCACTCGTATGTGGGAGCTAAAAAGTTGATCTCATGGAGGTAGAGAGTAGAATGATAGATAGCAGAGGCTGGGAAGGGTAAGTGGATGGAGGTGGGGATGAAGAGAGGTTGGTTAATAAGTACAAACACACCGTTAGATGGAAGGTATAAATTATCATGTTCCATAGAGGAGGGTAACTGTGTGTGCAACCATGTATTGTAAATTTCAAAGTAGCTGAAGAGGGGACTTGAAATGTTCCCAACACATAGAAATGATAAATACTCGGAGGTGATGGATACCTTAATACCCTGACTTGATCACTACACATTCTATATATGTAACAAAATATCACACATGCCTCATAAATATGTACAAATAACATGTGTCCATAAAAAAAAATTAAAAATAAGGAGCCAGGCATGGTGGCTCACTCCTGTAATTCCAGGGACTCGGGAGGCTGAAGCAGAAGGATGGCTTGAGGCCAGGCATTTGAGACCAGCCTGGACAACATAACACGACCCCATCTCTAAAAAATTTTTTTTAAATTATCTAACTGTGTTGGTGTGAGCCTGTAGTCCCAGCTACGCAGGAGGCTGAGCCAAAAGGATTGCTTGAGCCCAGGAGTTTCAGGCTGCAGTGAGCTATGATTGCACCACTGTACTCCAGCCTGGGCGACAAGAGTGAGACCCTCTCTCTTAAAGGAAAAAAAGAAAGAGAGAGAGAATGAGAGAGAAAGAAAGAAAAGAAAGAGAGGAAGGAAAAAGAAACTACCTGTATTTCAAAGAGATTTTGGAACTCTACTGCCTAGTCAGAGGGTGTGACGTGTCGCTCAGTGTCCACTAGGGGGCGATATATACATTTCATTAAGGATGCTCTCCAAGCTATATGCACCTGCCAGAAAGGAAATGTTAGCTTATTATTTTAATGTGGCTGTGAAACTTAAAGACTTTTTTTTTCTTTCTTTTACCTTTTTTTTTACCCCGGGCCCTTAAAGACCTTTAAAATCTGTTCATTTTACACTTCAAATTATTAAGAGTTTGCTTTATTCTTTTTAAGGTATTAAAAGAACTCATAATGTATCTTTTCAAGAAAGTCAGCCTTTGCAAGTTATTTTTGAAAAGAACATGTGTACTAATACACTAGTGATTCAACCCAGGTAATGAGTTCTCTGTTGTTTATTTTTCTTTTTCTGAATACAGTACGGTCACAGAGTAAAGAATGAATGCCATAGAGCTTTGCAATTAGTCACATTTTTTTTTCTAAGCTAAAAGTTGGCTTGGAGAAATCACCTTACAGGGTCAAGAGGAAACCTTGAAACAGACAACAGTAGATGAGAACTGCCTGATGGTAGCAGTAATAATTTAGTGGCCAAGAAATTTCTAAAAATGTCCCATCAGTGGCTTTCTACATCAAGTTCTATCAAAAGAGTTAAATATATTATCTCATAATACTTTGCATTTATATGGTAACTGTCTGAATCTTAGAACACACTGCTTTTAACATTTTTATGTGAACTCATTTTATCCCTAAGTGTTACGTGTTTTTCTGTAGATAGTAAGTGAAGCATATTTATCAGTGAAAGTATGCCCCATTTTTCAGTTCAGTGGTAGCATTAAACATTAATTAGCATTACTTTGTGACCCAAAAGATATTTTATCCTTATTTTTTACATACAAAAGCGATGCATGCTCCTTTCAATACATCGAAAATATATAGAAGAGAGCAAATATACTACTTGTGGTCTTTCTCCTCTACGTGCCCTGTGCGCCACGCAGCAGGGTAACCTCCATTCATGATTTGGTATCTCTGTGACTCTCTCTGCCCCTATGGCTATGGCTATTTCCTCCTCTGTCCCTGTCTGTCTCATTTATATCACATACTAGACACATAATTTTTTCAAAGAAAATGTCCTATGATCCATGTTGTTTTATAGCTTGCTTGTTTTACTTAATATATTGTGAGCATTTTTCTGTATCAGTTCACTTAAATCAGTCTTACTCTTTTGGATGATTGCATAATTTTTCATTGTATGACTGAATCATAATTTACTTACCAATTAACTTATTGGTGCACACTTTGTTTCCAACTTTTTGCTAACATACACAATGCTGCTAGTGGTACATAAGCTAGTGTATTAGACATCTATTGCTGTGGAACACATTTCCCCAAAATTTAGAGCCTTTAAAAATCAGACATTTATTACTTTATAGTAATAAGTGTGACTTAGCTGGGTGCTTCTGGCTCAAGGTCTCTCATGAGGTTGAAGTCAAGGTGTCAGGTCAGGCTGCAGTCTCAGGTGAAGGCTCGACTTGGGGGAGTCACTTCCACGCTCACTGACGTGGTTGCTGGTAGGCCTCAGTTCCTTACCACGTGGGCCTCTCTGTAGGTGCCTGAGTGCCCTCACAGCATGGGAGCTGGCCATCAGAGAGAGAGAGCACTGTGGTGCGAGCACACTGCCAAGATGGAAGCCATGGTCTTTTTATAACCTAATCTGAGAACTTCCATCTCACCACTTCTGCCATTTTCTCTTTGTTATAAGTGAATCTATAAGTCCAGCCCACACTCAGGGGGAGAGGATCATATAAAAATATGAATATGAGGAGGTGGGGATCATCAGGGCCGTCTTTCAGGCTGCCTAACACAGATAGAGTCTGAAAAAAGGAATTATTGGGTGGGTCAAAGGCTTACACAAATTTTAAATTTGCATAGATACTGACTACTCAAATTGCCATCTCAAAAGTTTGTGCCAGTTTACATTCTCACCAAAAGTGTAGGAGAATCCTTTTAAGTAGAGGATATAATCAATTTTTAAATAATTTTGCTGACCTGATAGGTTTGCCAACCTGGTATTATTAGATGTTCTTTATTGTTGTGTTTTCTTTATTACCAGCGAGTTTGAATATTTTCATATATTTATTAGCAATTTGTATTTTTCTTTCCTTTTGAATTGCACATTCATGCTGTCAATTTTTTGTATCACGTTATTTGGAATCTTGTATAACACCTCTCCCTTGACTGGAAAAGTTCCCAAATGAATTTGGTAGGTGTTCCTGACATTTTGACATCAAGAAACACTGCTAAGCTAATGTCTATCATCAGGTTGACACCAAGATTACATAAGTTCAAAGGATTTCATTTTTATCTAGCAACGTCTCAGTTTCAAAAGGAATGCAGAACTTATAACGCCCTAATAAAAAGACAACCTAACTAAAAAGTGAGCAAAGGATTTTATAGACATTTCTTCAAAGAAGATGTACAAATGGATAAGCACTTGAAAAGATGCCTGATATCATTGAGTCATTAGGACAATGCAAATCAGGCAACCTGAAATTTGTGAATTCTGTTATGTGTGAATTACATCTCAGTAAAGCTTTTTTTAAAAAGGAAGCTCGGGATAAAAGGACATTTGGGATGTGGAGAGAAACTTGAAAATAATAGAGGAAAGTAACAGAGGGAAAGAATACAGGAGCAGACAACTTGTAAACCTCTATCCCACAGCTGAATCTCCAACATATTATAATTCTCTTGATCTGCATTTGAACAATGGTATTTTCTACTATGTACCTTGAGAGTATGATTTCAGGTCAATTTTTAAAAATATATTGGGCACGCAAAAACATAGAATTAAAAATATTTTGTTCTGGTGTTTTGTTCATACTATAGCTTTCACATGTTTGACTAAGGATACATTTTGCTATTCTCTTGGCCTTCAAATAGCATTACTATTTAAAAATATACTAAAAAATAGCAGTTCGTATATAAGAAAGAAGATAGGCCTTTTGGGTAAATTTTTCTAAACCCAGGCCAACCAACCTATTTATTTCTAGATTAAAGATCTGAATCCCAGTTAATAAGGTGATATTTTTCTGTTTATTTTGCAAATGATGTTAATACTGTTCTTTACATTTTATAGATTGCTTGCTGAGGCAATTGTTCTTTTTACATCCAGTCAAGAGGAAGTTACTCTTGCCGTGACTCCACTGAATTTTTGTCTCAAGAGTTCTAACGAGGAATCAATGGGTAAGGGTTATCTGTCTTGGTGCTTTGATGGATTATTCCTTCCTGGCTCTCTTGATCACTAACCATACAGTAAATATTAGTGGCACAATATTTATTCTTGTCTAAAAAGCAGTAAGATGTAGAAAGGTGAGAAACATTCTTAAGAGATCCAGAAAGTTTAACACAATCAGTAATTAAAATATTTGGCTTTGAAATTCAGGGTGTTTTAAAATCAGGAGAATGGTTACAGAGAAAAATGTATTTTCAGTTAAGATTTTAAGGTCTATTTATCATTCTTTGCCATCCTCTGTGTTTAGTATAAAGAAAAATTAACAGGCCACCAATCCCATTGAGATACTTTAGATGACATAAGAAAAAGCAACTTTGAATTAGAAATGTAACATATATTGCAGATGGCAAATACATGGGGCAGAAAACGTGAGTGGTCGGTTCTTCCAAGAGTTATCTAGATGGAATGGAGAAACCGAGGCACAATTAAATCAGGAATTTTGGTATCAAGAAAATTTGCTAGGGTCTTTTGGCACCACAAGCTGTTTGAGACTCTTTGCCCCTGGACAATTTGTTTTTGGTGATAGCAGTGAAAATACAGGGAAGGAACTGCATTATTTTAAAGTGAAAAATCAGTGGAAACAGGGCTTAAGTTGGCTCAGGTGACTGTTGTAGTGTTTACTTCGTGCCAAGTTCTGTTCTAAGTCGTTTACATTTATGAATTGATTGATCTTCGTAACAACTCTGTGATGTAGGCGCTGTTACCATCCCCATTTTACACGTGAGGAAGTTGAGGCCCAGAGAAACGACGTGCCTTGCCTGGTGTCACACAGTTGGCAAGTGGTGGATCGTGATCTGAATTCACGGTGGCCTCCAGGCGTGGGCTTGTTAACACCGCGCTTGCATGGCTTCCCTCGAGGCTCATCCAGCATTCTTTTTGGCCCTCAGGAGGGCACGATCTGGAAAATATACACTTGGCTAGTGAAAGGGTCTGTTTTGTGTTCCATCGTGCCAGCTCTCAGTAAAGATGCTCATTTAGTAACTAGAGGACACTGTCCCTGTGAGTAGCTTCCTAATGAGTGGTCATAGCTATGGTTGACTGGGGACCCAATTATCTAATTCTACCATCGAATTTCTTCTCTATGAACATACTGGGAGTGATATGAACCTTCTTGTTTGAGATTAATGTATATTTACAATATCGTCTGGTCCTTTATAAAACATACATCATTTAACCTTTGTTCTTACTACTTACATAATTCATTGAAGAAAATTAAAACTATAAGGACTTATTTATTTATTTATTTATTTTTTAGAGACAAAGTCTCTGTCACCCAGGCTGGAGTACAGTAGCGCTATCATAGCTCACCACAGCCTCAGACTCCTGGGCTCAAGTGATCCTCCAGCTTCAGCCTCCCAAGTAGCTGGGACTACAGGCGCGTGCCAGCACGCCTGGCTAGTTTTAAAAATTTTTGTAGAGATGGGTCTTGTTTTGTTGCCCAGGCTAGTCTCGAACTCCTGGACTCAAGTGATCCTCCCACCTCAGCCTCCCAAAGTGCTGGGATTACACGTGTGAGCCATTTTGCCTGGCCCACAATTAAAATTTTTAAAAATTCACTTTTTAAGCCATGTTTTATAATTTAGTATGCCACATCTATTTTATGTTAATCCCTTTTTGTTAATATTTTTAAAACAAAATGGGATTTAATGAATTAAATAAAATGTAATGACTTTGTTATTATATATAAACTATTTTCATACATAGTAGTTCCCTTTGGAATAAATTAGCTTTTATGGTATTCTGGCCACTTATTGCTTATAACAAACCTATAACTCCAAAACACAGTGGCTTAAAACAATACTTTATTATCTGTCATGGTTCTGTGGGTTGATGGGCTTAGCTGGGCAGTCCTCACTTGGGGTCTCTCATACAGCTGTAGTTAGACGGTGACTAGGTCTGGAATCATCTGGAGGTGTGAAGATGGTGTACTCACATGGCTCGCAATTGATGCTGGGAGCTCAGCTGGGCTGAACCAGAGTGTCTACACACATGTGGCCTCTCCATGTAACTTGGACTTTATATAGCATGGTGGCTGAGTTCTGAGAGTGAGTGTTGCAGGGGACAGGAAGCACAGGCTGCTAGTCTCTTAAGGCCTAGGCCCAGAGACTGCCACGGTGTCACTTTGTTTATTGGTCAGAGCACTCATAAGGCCACCCAGATTCAAAGGGAGCAAACGTAGACATAGACCCACCTCTTAATGAAGGAACGTCAAAGAATTTGTGGTTAGATTTAACCTACCACTTATGGTTATATTTTTGTATTAAAATTTAACAAATAACCTCTGGAACTAATTTTATTCTTTTTTTTCTTATGATATTAAGCAGATTTGAGCAATTCTGTGTACAGTGAGATGTGTGTTGGCCCGGAAGAGTTTGACTTCTTTCAAATTGGAGTGGACACTGAAATAACATTTTGCTTCAAGGAATTGAAAGTAAACAAATATGTGCATTAAATTAAAATTCAAATTTTCACTTGTTTTTAATAAAGATTTCAAGGGTTTTTTTCTTCTTTTCTTCTTTCAGGGAATGCTGACATTTTCAGAAGCTACACATGCTCCTATATCTATTCATTTTGATTTTCCTGGGAAGTAGGTCCTTGGGAACTTTTCTGAATTTGCTTTTTTTCTTTTGTTATATATGGATAATAAAACCCTTTGGATCATTTTGAAATTGATTAACACCTCAGGAATTCCTTAACTTCCCTAGCAACACTTATCAAACCAAAATTTTGAAAGATGCCGTTAACAACATTGGCTTTCTTTAATTGGTAGCTTGATCGAGATATATTCTTCTTCAGAGTGAAACATTTATAAATTTTGCATGGTGCTGAATAATTGCTTAGTTAGAAAATTATAGACGCCTTAAACAAGTTAGATCTCTATGAAACTGGGCTACTGATATTTCAGAACTAAAATTTTAGATGAGATTGGGTTAAGATGTGTTGTATAAAATTGGATCTGATGATTTCTAAGTATCCTTTCAGCTCTCAGGACTATGTTAATTTGCAAAAACACAAAAAGGATGTCTTTTGTGTTCTTTTTGCTCCAGAATTATGTATCATTTTCTAATGTGTTCCTAATGTCCACCAGAAAATGAGTGTTATTTTTGCTCTGACTTTGCCCTTTTAGGCCTATGGCGTTAAGTATTGATGATATGCTAGTGGAAGCTAACTTTATTTTGGCTACATTAGCTGATGAGCCAAGTATAGCATCTTCGCCACAATCCCTGTGCCTTTCACAGAAGCGGAAAAGGTAAGGCTGTGTTTTAACTTCTTTATTGGTTGGGAAAAGCCATCACAGTCTTATTCTGAAATGATTCAGTGGCATTCACTTAGGACACAGCTGAGGAGTGAAACATTAGAAGATCAGAAGTTTTGACAGAATCTGGAGGAGATGTAGTGTTGAGATCTAACTGTAGCATAGAAACATCAGCAATCTTGCATCGGATGTTTGCTTTTTCTCTTCTGACCAGAATTTAACAGGACTGTCTGGTTTATCTGTGTTGTTACCCAAAACTCATTTCCAATTTTTAGGGTTTTCTTTAGGAGTGATAGTGTTAAGTTTCACAGGAAAGTCTATATTTACTCCTAGAACTTTTCTTCAGATATAGGGATAGCTATTGTTTTTCCTTTTTCTTCTTCCTTTTCTTTTTTTAAGAGGCAGGATCTCACTGCTTTGTCATCCAGGCTAGAGTGCAGTGGCCCGATCATAGCTCACTGTAGCCTTGAAGTGCTGGGTGATCCTTCTGCCTTGGCCTCCCAAGTAGCTAGGACTACAGGCGCCTGGCTAATTTTAAAATTTTTTGTAGAGATGGGGTCTTGTTATGTTGCCTAGGCTGGTTTTTATTTATTTTTTCTTAATAACTTTTTTTTGGAGGGAAGGGATGCTTCATTGTAAGTAAAACAAAGTTATTGTGGGAAATTTGTAAAATAGAGAAAAGTACAAAGAAGAAAATAAAACTTACCCTTAAATGCACTACCCAGAGATAGCTACTGTGAACTTTTTGGCTCATTGTATTTTCTTTCAGATTTTTTATTTTGCATATACCTATATTTTAAAACAAGATTGGGATCCTATAACTATCCTTTTTTTCCCCTGTAAATATATTGTAGGCTTGGTCTAATATCACTAATTATGACTTGAAAACATGATTTTTAATGACTGTGTAAAATTTTATCATTTATAATTCATTAAACTTTTTTTCTAACTTGGTCCTGTTATCATATCACAAGATGTCCCATGCATACTGGGTTGCTTTACAGAAAGATTCGAATCTTTCAGTAAATCTTTTTTTTTTTTTTTGCGAAAGAAAAAAGGTTTTTTGATCTCCATGAATGTAGCACACACATAAAGTAATGGTTCCCCCAGGCTCCATCAGCAATGGAGAAATAGCAGAGGGCAGGTGTGTAGAGATTTCTTTTTCCAGGCCCAGGCCCACTGTTACTTGTTGAACTGGAAAGAATAGACCCCATGGTCTGAGGGTGTATCCACTGCCACTTGATTCTGCTGGCCACTGCTCTCCTCAGCTGAAACATTGGAAGAAGGCACAGGGGTGTACTGGGAGATGTAAGCACCTTGCATAGCTGCAGCTGTTGGCATATACGTGCCCATGCTGCTGAGGGAGAGATGGCCCAGTTGCTGGGTAAGGGGTCCCATCATGGAGGCAGGCTGGAGAGAAATGGGGTGATCCATACCTGGTGTCAGAACTGAACCTGAAGGCTGCATGAGGTATGACTGGTGGTGCATCCAAGATGGGTTAGGTACTTGTAGAGGAGATGTCTGAGTCACTCTCTGATAGGAAGACACAGGAGATGGAAGGTATGGGGACAGTGCAGACTGAGCAAGCATCCTGTTGGGGGTGATGTTATAAGGGGCTGGGTAAAACCCATTCTGAAGAGCTGTGGTGGGGTCATAGGTCAATACCATATCACCCATGTCTCCATTCCTTGGCCAGGCCTGTCCATTTCACATAAATTTTCCTTGATTCTGTTGTTTCTTTGGTCCACCATCAGCAAATTTGCAAAGCAAAGGATCAGATGGGGCTGGTACTCCAGGGGGTGTCTAATATATTTTCCATTAAAGTGGGTGATGATGGCTTCACATTTCTCTGTGGACTCCATCCTTGCAAAGCCAACCCCTCTGCTAGTCCCACTGGTATCTCGAAGGATTCGGGTGGAGATAACCTGGCCAAAGGGCTTCAGCATCCCCTCCAGTTCTTGCTCATCCATTGACAGTGGGAGGTTTAAGATGTATAAATTTGTGGGGTCCTGCTCAAGAGAATTTCTAAATTATCACATATATAAATCTTAATTTTCAATAATTAATTCCATGTTATGTCAATACATTCCCTAAACCAGTGCTATTGTTGTCATCCCACATTGCTACATTAGTTATATAAAAAATGTATTTCAAAGTAAGCTGTTCATTTATTTAATCCCTGTTAATACTTCAGGTCAGACCTGATGCAGTCAGATTCAAGGGCTGATGAAAATGTAACCAGCCAGGCCCGGGAGTGTACCTCGAGAAAAGCAGCCCCCAAAAGGCTTTATCCTGATGAGACTTTCACAAGCAACTCTATGCTGGGAAAGTGTGGCAGCCCTCTGATGAAAAGAGCAACTGGAGACATCAGTGAAGTACCAGAAAGCAGTGTCAGTGACGCGGAGGGAGTGCCAGCATCTCCATATCTCAGGAAGGTAAAAACAAAGTGTTGAGACACAACCACGTCCCAGTCAAGAATTCTCATCTGTCTCCTTTCGCAATCTCCCTGCCCTAGCGCACTCCTAATATCCTGAAAATCAGTTTTCTTATTTTTTACTAGAGAAAGGATGAAGCTAGTCTTAGATGGAGGAAAGTCTAATTTATAGAATATCAACAGAAAATAGTTAAATTGCTCAGTCATTAATTTCTAACAAAGCATATTCAAGTAGAGATTTAGGTCACTTGTCTTTAAGAATAAAGTGTGATTGTTCATTGTATATCTTTGAATACAAGTAATATGCTAAAGTTATATAAATAATGTTTCCTGAAATAAGTTTCCTTCTAATTTTATTTTTCAAATTTGATTGAGAAATGCTTTATTCATAGTAGTATAAATGTAAATGTCATCCCAACAAATATCACAGATTCCTTCATAGTGGTGTCCCAGTTAATAACATTTGGTTATATTCCCAACATTTTGCCAGATAGGTAATAAGCTTCACAAAATACTATGCTGTTAGACCTTATGAAATCTATGGAATTGAAGGTAAACATACTTCCAAAGTATCTCAAATATTGATAATCCCAATTTTACATGTTTAATGTTTCATTCGAGCTCGTTTTGCTATTGCTATTATTAGGGATTTGGAAATACGTGTTTCTTAGAATTAAAAACTTGAAAGGAGACATAATATTTTTGGAAGTCACCATCTTATGCTACATATGACTTTTGGGGAAGAATTGGATGGTAAACTCAATTTAATCATTTTGAGGCCATAAGTGTTTATTGAGTACCTATTGTATGCCCAACACTTTGGGCAATTTTCTTGTATATTACTAGGTTGGCCTAAAGTGAAAACTGAAGTCTGTGTTCTCATTATACAAAAGCATTTACAGCTCCTGTTTTTTTGCATTTACGGCCACATGTATTGTGCTAACTTTTTCACAGGCAACAGCAGGAAATCATTTTCCTGCTACTCCAGGTCCCTGAAATTCACTAAGGTTGACAGTTTCCTCACTGGGGAAAGTGACATTCAGAATGGTAAGCTCCATGAGCACCATTACAGTACTCTTTACTCCAGTTTCCTGTCGTATCGCTAAATTCTAAAAAGAAGGCTCTATTTTTAAAGGGAATTATTTGCCTTCATGTGGCAAATTCCTGCAAAGCTGAAATTGCATTATGGGTAAATGATGTAGACCCTGATCAAGTTCCACCTGAACTACTGCGGCCTCCCGCCCGGCCTCCCTGCCTCCATTCTACCCCACACTGGTTCTCCCCCACTGTGCACTAATAGATTTTGTCCAAACCTTAGATCCACCATGAGACATGGGGATTCAGAGCATTGGCTCTAGAGTTCAGCTTCCTGGGTTCAAACCTCCCTCTTGCCACTTATTAGCTTTGTGATTTGGACAAGTTACTTACCTTTGCCTCTGTTTCCTTATTAGTAAAATAGGGATAATATGCCCATTAAATGGAATTGTGAAAATTAATTGAGCTAATAGATGTAACTGGCACATAGTTGTGCTCAATAAATGTTAGTTATTATTATTATGTATCACTCTCCTGCTTCTAAAACTCTTAGATTATGATGCTTCTCCCATAAGATTAAACCTAAACTCCTTGGAATGGCTTTCAGGGGCTTTCCCTGGGATATTTAATAACATCTTCACCTGGCTTCCTCCTTTTCTCCCCCACCACCATATAAAACATACCTTATGGCAGGAATAGCAGGTAGATTTCCTCTCTGGTACCCACACCAGTCATTTGGTTGGTCAGGCTGCGTTGAGAATGACTCCAAAGCTCCATCTCTACTTGACTAGCAGGGTCTGCCATGCACATTAGAGGCTGCTTGTCCTTGAACCAGACTAAAGCTGTAGCCATTATGATGCTAGTACCATTCTTATCGTAATATGACCCACCCTATTTGTTTGCTCGTTTGTTAACTATTCTTTTAAAAATAATTTCTTACTTTTAAAAAGTTGCAAAAATAGTACACCAATTTCTATATACCCTTCTCCCAGACTCTCCAAATGTTAACATTTTATATAACAGTACAATTACCTTTTCATTGAAGAAAAATCAGAAAATACAAATAAGAGATAATCAAAGATAATCACTTCAAACATTTTGATTATTACTCTACCTTTTAAGACTTTTGTCTATGCATATACAAGTACACATGCATATGAAATTTTAATTTTTTAAGTTTTAAAATATAAATTCAGACTCACTTGCAAGAACAGTACAAAGAATTCTCATATACCCTTTACCCAGATTCCTCAAGTGTTAATATCAGCTGGGCGTGGTGACGAATGCGCCTGTAGTCCCAGATATTTGGGAGGCTGAGGCAGGAGGATCCCTTGAGCCCAGGAGTTTGAGGCTGCTGTGAGCTGTGATGGTGCCACTGCACTCCAGCCTGGGTGACAGAGCAAGACCCTGTCTCTTAAGAAAAAAAAAAGGTAACATTTTAGGTTAGCAGAGTCTCCTTTAATCTGGAACATTACTAAATCTTGCTTTGTCTTTTTCTGCTTTGACACTTTAGTAGAATGTCCCTGAATTTGGATTTTTCTGATATTTCTTCATAATTATATTTTAACTATGCATTTTTGTGGGAATACGACAGAGTGGTATTGGGTTCTTTTTATGTCTGGAGATGCACGTTGGAGATTTGTCTCCTTATTTGTGGCGTTCACTTCTGTCATGTGGTTAAGGTGACATCTGCTAGCTCTCTCTGCTGTCAAGCAACTGTTTTTCTGTTAGTAAGAATCTCGTGGAGAGATACTTTGAGACTATGTAAATATCCTGTTTCTCATACTTTTTGCTTTTTTTTTAGAATCTATTGATGCTTTTTTGTCAGAAATAGTTATTACTGTGATGTTGGCCAAAATGGTGATTTTCCTTTCTTTTCTCTTTTCTTCTCTGTCAGATCTATTTTTTTTCTGTATTAATTAGATGGAACCCTACTTTAAAAAGGCCTTCCCCTTCTCTCCCTTTATTTGTTATCCAGTTATTTCTTTATATTACTGTGTACTCTTAGATACTCATTTTATTCTATGGGTCATAATCCATTACTATCATTATTTATTTTGTTGCTCAAAATGCTCCATATTTGGCTACTAGGAGCCTCTTTTGGTTGAATCTGTGTCCCTTTGATATGTCTCCAACATTTTTTGAGCACTTCCTTAGTTTTTGGAACCTTCAGGTATTCTAGGCTATTCTATCTTGGACTTCCCTTGCCCAGCCTTGGAATCAGCCATTTCTCCTAGGAGTCCTGGTTCCTTTTATTGGAGATGATATATAAAGACCAACTTCTGGGTGTCAGGTGTGCACTTTTGTACCGGGGTTTCACTGCTTCTGGGCCCTTTCAGCAGACACAGCTAGTTAATATATATATATATAATATATATATGTTGATATATTTATTTATGCACACACACACACACACACACACACTCTCTCTCTCTGTCTTAATTTTTTAGAGACAGGGTCTTGCTCTGTCACTCAGGCTGGAGTGCAGTGGTATAATCAAAGCTCACTGCAGCCACAAATTCCTGGGGGCTTAAGCGATCCTCCTGTCCCAGCCTCCTGAGTAGCTGGGACTACAGGCACATGCCACCACACCTGGCCTTTTGTAGAGGTAGAGTCTTGCTATGTTGCTCATGTTGGTCTTAGAACTCCTGGCCTCAAGCAGTCCTCCCAAAATGCTGGGATTATAGGTGTGAGCCACCACACCTGGCCTGGTTTATCTCTTTTATTTTTTCCCCGATAGCTGCGTTGTATTCCAAGTGTCAATGTACCATAGTTAATTCAACCATTCTCCTCTATGTGGGCGTTTAGATTTTCCCCTCAGTATTTTGCAATAATAACCTTTTACACGTTTCTTCATATTGTTGAAAGAGTATCTTCAGAGTAAACTGCTAAAAGTGGGACAGCTGGTTCAGAAAGTGACTGCAGACGTAGTGTTGCGAGGTTCTGCCAGATTCCCCTGCAGAGGGGCTGTGCCAGTTTGCACTCCCTGCGCGGAGGAGAGTGCCCTTCCCGCAGCCTGGCAAACAGCATTTGTCAAACTTTAAAAAAATGTTTGCCAAACTGATAGGTATCTCAGTGTGGGTTTTTTTTTTTTTTTTTAGAGAGACGGGGTTTTCGCTATATTGTCCAGGCTGGTCTCAAATTCGTGGGTTCAGGCAGTCCTCCCACCTCAGCCTCCTGAATAGGTGGGACTATAGGTGCAAGTCACACCAGCTCAGTGTGGTTTTAGTTTTTATTTCTCTAATTGTGAGTGAGTTTAAACATCTTTTCGTGTGTTTAAAGGCCATTTTATAATTTTTGTGAATTGTTTATTCATGTCTCTTCCCATTTTTCTATTGGGTTTTTATAGGCATTCTTTCTATATGGGGATATTAGCCATTTGTCTATGATATTTGGTACAAATATTTTCTCCTACTTTGTCAGTTGTATTTTAAGTGGTTTTTTGCCATGCAAAAAATTTTCATTTTATATAGTCCAATTTATAAAATTTAAAAAATTGTCAGTGGGGCTGGGTGCAGTGGCTTATGCCTGAAATCCCGGCACTTTGGGAGGCCAAGGTGGGAGGATCATTTGAGGCCGAGAGTTCAAGATCAGCCTGAGCAGTGTGGTGAGACCTCACCTCTACAAAAAATAGAAAAATTAGCCAGAGATGGTGGTACATGCCTATAGTTCCAGCTACTTGGGAGACTGAGGCAGGAAGATCACTGGAGCCCAGGAATTTGAGGTTGCAGTGAGTGATGATGACATTACTACACTCTAGCCTTGGCAACAGAGCAAGAAAGACCTTGACTTAAAAAAAAAAAAAAAAAAAAAATATATATATATATATATACATATATATGAGCTGGACATGGTGGCGCAGGCCTGTAGTCCTAGCTACTCAGGTGACTGAAGCGGGAGGATCACCTGAGCCCATAAGTTCGAGGCTGCAGTGAAGTATGATTGTGCCACTGCTCTCCAAACTGGGTGACAGAGTGAGACCCTATCTCTAAAAAAACAGTAATTGTCAGTAGTTAGAAAGCTTTTCACAACATGGAATTTATTTATTTATTTTGAGACAGAGTCTCACTCTATTGCCCGGGCAAGTGCCATGGCCTCAGCCTAACTCACAGCAACCTCAAACTCCTGGCAGCGATCCTCCTGCCTCAGCCTCCCAAGTAGCTGGGACTACAGGCGTGCACCACTATGCCCAGCTAATTTTTTCTATTTTTAGTAGAGACGGGTCTCGCTCTTGCTCAGGCTGGTCTTGAACTCCTGAGCTCAAGTGATCCTCCCCCCTTGGCTTCCCAGAGTGCTAGGATTACAGGCGTGAGCCACTGTGCCTGGCTCCAACATGGAATTTAAAGAGGAATTCACCCATGTTTCCTTCTAGAACTTGGAGGTTCCTAAACCTGATTATAGGCTGGTCCGAAGGTGGTGAGTTATCTCACTTGATTGTTCACAGTCAGTTACAGATTGAACTTGTTCTACTGCTTTCCCCCTCCTCACTACTGCACTTGACTAGTCTTAAAAAAATAAAACAAACCTGATTGTAGATTAGAGGGTGCATAGGGTATCAGGACTAGGGTGTAAGATAGAAAACAAAAGAGTCACATGATTAAATATCTGAAAAGTTTTTAAAAAGCTGTGATATGTTCCATAAAGGAAAAGTTCAGGGTGCTTTGGGAGGATTTATGGTCTGTACTGCCCTAATCCAAGAGGTCAGAAAGTTTTCCCTTTCAAACTGGTGTGTGAGCTGATCTGGAAGGATCAAGTAGTGGGTGTGGGAGGAGGAGCCTCAGGAGGGAGGGAGTGCGAACTGAGGGGTGGCCAGTGTGGTTGGAGATCAGACAGCTAGAGGGTGACAACGGCACAAGGTGAAGCTAGAGCAATTGGTGAGTGCCAAATCACGCCAGGAGAGTTCCATAAGCCATGTACACGGCCATGTGAAGTGCGCTGGTATTTAAAGTATTTGAAGGGTTTTAACAGGGAGGCCTGACAGAGTTGAATGTTTGCAAGATAACTCCAGCTGCAGCTGCTGTGTGAAAAATGGGGTACAGTGAGGCAAGAATGGTCCCTCAGCCGTAGCATCTGAGAGATGGGGATTCCTTAGACGAGAAATGGAGAGAAGCAGCTGAGGTAGACAGTTAATTTAGGAGGTAAAACTGGCAGGACTTGGTAATGGATTGGTTATGGGGGTTAGAGAAAAAGGAGGTATCAAGGGTGACTTAGGTTTGGAGAACCAGGTTACTAAAATGAGTTCACTTTTGGGTATGTTAAGTTGCAGAAATCAAGTAGGTAGGAGAATCTGTGGGTTGATGTTCAAATTCTAACTTGAAACTCCCTGGCATATAAGTGGTCATTTCAGCCAGGGGCGTGGATGAAATCTCTCAGGGAGAGGGACAGAGGAGAAGACTGCCATCATTGAAAGTAGTGGTTCTCAACCAGGGGTGATTATACGCCGCAGGGGAATTCGGGCACTGTCTAGAGACATTTTGGATGTCACGACTCAGGAAGGGGGTGCTACTGGCATATAGTGGGTAGAGACCAGTGGTGCTGCCCACCATCTTCCAACGCCCAGGACAGCCGCTACAACAAGGAATCATCAGGCCTCAGATGGCAGTAGTGCTGAGGTTGCGAAACCCTGTTTCAAAGACTGGTTAGGAGAGGGCAAACCAGCTGAGCCGAGAACAGCCAGGAGAGTTGTGGCAGGAGGAAGGCACGAGAAGAAGTGTCAGAGTGTATAGCAAATGAGATAAAGACTGAAAATAGGCACTGACTTTGAGGATGTGGCAAATTTTGGTGACCATAATAATAGTTTTGGTGATGTTGGGAGGCCAGAAACTTTTCTAGATAGGGCTAAAGAGTAGGATAATGAGCAAATGGAGACAGTGAGTGTAGACAACTCTATAGGGGAGATAAGGCAATAGCTGGAGGAGGGAATGGGACGAGGTTAGATTATTTCTGTATGTTAAAGATGAGAACATTTGAGCATTTGAAAATGCTAATATTCCTGTCCGGTAGAAGAAAGGCGTGGGAGGGGCTGGGATGCAGACGCAGGCAGGGCGGGCGGAAGGGCGGCTTCTGCCCTAGCAGGAGGGGAAGGGAGAAGACTGCTTGGTTCACCCACAACAGCCTGCAGAGGCTCCCTTTGTCTGCCCCTCACAGCGCTGGTGGAAGTTTTGATGGCACAGGGAGGGGAGTCAGCAGCAGATTGTTAACCCCAAACTGAAGACTGTCTTGTGCCTTTGAAGTCAGGGAAGGGTTTGCTTTTAGGATGTGTTTGGCCAATAATGAAGGTTCTGGGTGTTCCATCGCCAACAAAGAAAGGGATACCACACTGGCCAGGTTTCTGAAAGGGGCTGTCACCTGGAGCATTTAATGAGCACACTTTCACTTTGGAATCAACAATGCAGTTACTTTTTTCCCTCCAGTTTTCTTGCATGTTCTTTGGAGCAGTTTCTTCTGACCAGCAAGAACACGTCAACCACCCTTTCGACAGCCTGGCAAGAGTAAGTGACAGTGAAGAGGACATAAATAATGGCAGTTTCTCCACATTCTAATGCTTAACGATAGCTGAGTTGGCCCCCAGCCCGGTGACTGGCTTGCTTGCACCTCAAGCACGAGCTTTCACATTTAGTGTATGAAAGACGTTGTCCTGGACTTCCTTGAAATGGAGGACGGGCTTCTGCTTTTCCAAACATCATCTCGTACAACCACCGTATCTAGAAATAGCTGCTTGTCAAGTGTATGTAATTAGCTTTAAATCCATTACGCTACTTGGGAGGCAGAAGAGTTTTCTGTGCAGGAAAAAAGCCCATTAGAGTTCTTCAATTCAATGCACGTTCCCCCCAGAGCTTTTAACATTTTCTTCGCCAGTTTTATAAAGGTATTTAAGCTTTCCTCCGCAGCTGTTTGGAGTGCATCAGGATGGCTTGCAACAGAGTTCTGCGATTAGTAGTCAGCTATCTTTTGTATTTGATTGCCAACATTTGGGTTTTAGTACTTTCAGAGATAGCAAAAAGTTACGCAGTCTTTTCTCATTTAATACCATGACTTTTCTGTCCATTGTTTTTAATATTTTAAGTAAAATAATCCCTGGAAAAAAGATCCAAGAATAAAAATATAGTTACCCCTCACTTTGTCATCTTTTTATATATTGTATAGTTTTATTTCATAGCTTTAAGTTGTTCTGATTTTCAGATGTGATTTTTTTATTTTGCAGTGTGATACAGAAAAGAATTTAATGGAAGTGATGCCAAATATTTCTATATTATCTGACGTAGAACAGCAACCTCCACTGCCAAGAAAGCCTGGGTTTGGAATGGAATGAGGTGTAAGACAAATGTCTCTGTTCTTTGGCCGTTTAAGAATTAGCTTTTTACCTGCACAAACGGACTAAAAAATCTGGCACAAAAACGCCGTTATGTAATATCTCACTGTGTGTGCCTTTCCCTCCCCCAAACCTGTTTACAGTCAACTATAACCTGACAAAGGAGACTTCTGTAACATCTCATTGTTAACTCTTGTGAAACCATCAAACCCTAAGGAAGTGTTAACTGGCAAGCAATTGTGCTTTAGATTTTGTGAGAAATTCATAAAGGTGGCTGAGTGGATTAGTATGCTTTAAAAGTGAATAGAGTTCTCACTGAAACCAGAATGAATTTGGCTCTTGTAGCTTAGTAATGAGTCATAGCTACCCACAGTAACCTAATAAAAACTCAAGTTCATCCCAAGATGTTACTCAGTGAATGAAAATGGGCTTTCACCAAGCTTTTTGTGGAAATTGGCAATGCCCACATAATTTCAACTAAGTCCTTTCACATTGTAGGATGAAGATATTTATATATCTTATGCTTACACTGATGATTAACACTGAATTTCAGATATTCCTAAGACATACAGATGACTGACTACACAGAATTTGTTTCTTTTTTTTTTCGGCAGAGTCTTGCTCTGTTGCCCTGGCTAGAGTGTAGTCGTGTCTTCATAGCTCACTGCAGCCTCAAACTCCTGGGCTCAAGTGCTCCTCTTGCCTCAGCCTCCCGAGTAGCTGGGACTATCGGTGCGTGCCACTGTGCCCAGCTAATTTTTTCTACTTTTGGTAGAGACGGGGTCTCCCTCTTGCTCAGGCTGGTCTGGAACTCCTGAGCTCAAGCAATCCTCCCGCCCTGGCCTCCCAGGGTGCTGGGATTACAGCTGCGAGCCACCACGCCTGGTCCAAAGAGAGTTTTCATACACAAGAGTAACACTGCAGGTCTCCTCAGTGAGGATGAAGTTTCCAGTTCATTTCTAGGTCTTGAAAGCATCATAACAACCTGGTTACACTGTTAAATTGTATACACTTTGGATTTTAGAACCCAGATACAAGAGTGCTAAGTTTAAATACAAACGTGCGCTGTGTAACTTTTCAGTCAACTGACCACACAGATGACGGTGGTCCTGTAAGATCATAATGGAGCTGCCCTAGATAGGTGTACCATTTTTTAATCTTTTATTTATAACGTATTTTTACTGTACCTTTTCTATGTTTTGATACATAAATCTTTACCATTGTGCTACAACTGCCTACAGGATTCAGTACAGTAACATCCTGCATGGGTTTGTAGCCCAGGAGCAACAGGCCACACAGTGTAGCCCAGGTGTGTAGTAGGCTACACCGTCTGGTTTGTGTAATTCAGTCTATGATGTGCGCGCAGTGACTCTACATTGCTTACCCACACATTTCCCAGAACATTTCCCTCCTGTTAAGTGATGCGTGACTGTACACCAGATTTTTTGGGTAGCTTCACTCTATAGTGTTTGGAAGGTGCAAAGTGTCAGCTGGGAAAACCTCTATATTTTATGTTCAATTGTCAGTCTGTTTTGATGAATTTTTGAGGAAGCTAAGTGATGTAGTAAACCAGCTGGTGAAAAAGAGCTAACGCAGTTAGAGTAATGGATGGAAAATGACAGCTCTGAAGTACAGATTCACTGCTAGACTGACATGAGGCCTTGATAGAGACCAACAAACTCAATACCAAGGGCCGGTGTCTTATTTAGTTACTATTCAAACCAAAAGGAGTATACAGATTAGTATAAATACTATATTTATTAAATATCTTTACAGTTTATTTAAATGTATTTACAGAACTATTCCTGCATAAGTTTATATTGCAGACATCCAATTCAGGTAATTGCGTCTTGGGTAAGACAAATAATGATAGTCTCAACAGAAAAAAGCAGCTCATTAGTATACACAGATTCAAATTTGCTTCATTATTTAGCCATCTTTGCCACAAACTACCTGCTAACAGTTAAAATTTTGACACGGACTCTTCTTAGTTGAGAAGTTCAATTTTGCAAAGAAATTAAATTTTTTTTTTTTTTTACAAATAGAATCCAAATACTTTCTGCTTCATATTTTGTTTTATAAGCAGATTTTGGTTGATATTGTAAAACTGGTTAAATGCAAAAAATGTGACACAGTTTCCAGAGAAACTGAATGCTGTAGCTTCTACCAAAAATAGCTGGTTTAAGGTGACAAGGAACCATGAACTCATCCACAAGTACAAACGTTTACAGTTCTAGCCAGTCTTGTTTACAATCGCCCGAACACTCAAAGCTGACTCAGCAAATCCCCACGATTCCTGCCTTGTTACTAGACGTTGTGGGCTGGTGGTACCGAAGGTGGTTTCCATCTTCTGGCTACTGTTCTATCCAGAACAAAAGCAGGTGACAGGAGAGGACGCTCTCCCATCATGCAAAGCTTGAAATCAAGCTTCTAATCTAGACACAGCCCAACCCCCAGACATTCACACCTGGAATGGATTCTTCTGTGATTTAGTACCCATCAACCACGTCAAGCGAGTACAGTAATTCAGGACACATAACTTGTTTTCTCCCCCCTCATTTCTTCTTTCAGTTTTTAAGAGCCTATGGACTCTACTGCATCTCCATTTGGTAAGATTTTTTTTTTTGTGCGCAGGCAGCTTAAGTTCATAGGAAGAAATAAGGTTCTGATATGTTTAGAGTGCACATTTTAAAACAGAACAAAATAAAAATTTCAAGCATGTGATAAAAATATTGATTTTTATAATACAGTATTGCTTTATAAATATAGATGGAAAAGCTATAAACTTTACTCGTCTTTGGTGCATCCAGAGAGGGATAAATAATTTGCCATTTGTAATTTAGAAATCCAAATTTTCTCTTTTGTTATAAAAGTCCATTACATGAGGCAAGTGTGTGTGTGTGTGTGTATGCTCACGCGTGCATACTGCTTGATTTAAAATACAATTAACACACATTGGGTTCAGAATCAGACCCACCAAGTGGTATAGCTGAGTCCATGGAAGCTTGGGTCTGAGACCTGGAAAATTCTACTATGGGTCCAACACAGCCTCTGACCACTGAGAGTAGGAGGAGAGTTACTTGTTAAGCAGCACTCCAGCTGACACCCGGCAGTCATCAAATTAAGTGCATAACACAAAAAAGACGGGGAAGAAGAAAACGGAGAAAATATTTTATGTCACTAATCTACAGGCCAGGTCCAAAGTGAATTCCACTGTGAAACTCAATTCTTGTCCCACTATTTTCAGTGTCACTGGAACAAACACACTGTCGATTTCTAACAATCATTTCTCAAAAAAGTAAGTTGATTAAATGAGTTATGTAAAACACCACCAATCTAGCTTACAAAGATTGTGTTTGATAGGTTAAATGGGAGCAGAGAGAAACCAGTAACTTGACCAGCTCTGCTCTTACCAGGAATTAAATGTAGGCATTGGAAAATGAATGTAAAATATATCCAGATCACAAATAAGGCTACAAACCTCTGACCAAAATTAATTAAAAACCCAAACAAAAGAGCTGAAGTTGTCAGTCCTAATATAAATGCATTCCTTCCAACAAAACCCTTCTGGATGCAACTTCCTTTACTTTTTAAATACATAGAGACTGCAAATAATTTGTGCAAAATAAATACCCCACCACTTGCCACTCATGCTTCCATGTTTTATCAGAGCATGATGACTTCTTCTTATTTGGAGTCTCTCTCCACACCCTCCCCTCCCCCATCTCCTTTACCAAAGAATTCTGTTTTGTCAAGTTAGGGTAGTTAAGGCATTCTGACATGTAATTAAAGGTGATTCAAAATAGATATCTAACATTATGCCAATTTAGGAATAGTAGATAAATTACTGAACGGCTTACAAATGAATAACTCATTCTTATTATAAATGAAATGCCTGTTACAAGCATGATGCATTGAAATATAGTAATGACATGTACATGGTACATGTTAAACAATTTTAAATAAAACAAAAGCTTGACAGTTACTCAAATATACAGTACAAATTCACAAAACAAAATCTTTTAAAAGAAGTTGAGGTAACCTCAAACATAAGTTTTAATGCAATAAACCAGGGAGTCAGTATCTCCTTTAGAGAAAAAGACTTTCTATGTTCTCAAGTAGATTCTCATCCGGTTTAATTGCATTCTCATCTGTACACCAATGTTACCTGACTTATATATAAAACATGGCTTTAATTTAAGGATCTCTAAGTATATATATTTTTCTACCACCAAGTTAATGAAGGAAAAAAACTGACCCAAAAATATATATCTTTACAGCAGTCAACTTGTACACAAACCTTAAAAATAAGTTTGAGTTTGCAGATAATGGGGAAACTGAATGCGGGGTAGTTCTATAAGGAAACTATACACTGCAAAATGGCTATTTGGAAACTGTAAACATTAAGCTTGATTCAGAAACCCCTAAATTTCTGCTGGGGCGATTGCAAGTGTCAGATCATCACCAGGAGTCTTGCTTGTGGAATTCTGTGCCGCTGCCACTGCACACAGTGCTCTTCCCACACGGACTTGCGGGGTTTGTCGCGTGCTCTATAGAGAACAAGGCTACTAATAGAAGGTCTGAGGTTAAGACTATGGGCAAGTAGCATGACCATTAAAAGCCACCAAAATTCAGTCACAGCTGTCTATTCTGAACCCATTAGACCTGTGAGCCGAGTGCTACCATACAGGGGCATCCTATCAGACAGCTGGGAGGAATTTTAGCCGTAACATTAAATTTCTAGGCTTTGAGGAGTTTTACAGTCTTGAATAATATTTCCGTTGAATATTGGTATGGAGTCTTCCCCACCCCTCTGGGAGGTCAGGCCATAGCCTGTGATGGGCTAATCAACAAACTGCCAAAACTTTATTCATAGGAACATAAGCACTTTTTGTTTTTTTAAAGCATGACATATTTGCATCCATGGAACTAAAATGAATTTTCTTCTAACCTGTAACCAAAAAAGCTCCTGGGATCAAAATTTTATAGCCCAGAGCAATGTTTTAGAGCAGAATTATAAGCCCCTGAAAAATAGGAGTTTATAATGAAAACATAAAGCCACACCCAATCATCATAACAAAGACTATGCCTGTGTAGTACACGTGTAACATTTCTTTTGATGAATAATGTATGCTTCTTGTAGATGTATCACTATGTACGATTTGTTAGACTTTTAAAATCCCTTTAGCACACCGTAATTTTGAATTCACTTTACCAACATTACTAATTTTCAATGCTTCAACTACTTTTGAAAAGTAATAGCCACGGTGGCTTTGAACACCTCCATCCCCATCATGGAAAGGACAATGAGAAATGAAGGCCAATCTTCAAATCTTGATTCTCTTCAGTTGCTGCCGGCAGACATGAGCTAGTCAATGACAGTAGTGGTTCTCAACAAGGATCTCAAAGGGTCTCAAAAAGACAGGCAAAAGGCTTACATCACTGGCCATTGAGATCAGTGGCAAAGAAACGTGGTCCTGCCAGCAGGATCAGCACACACGGCAGGGGAAATTTAGGATGATGAAAGGAAAGGCAGGAGTTGACACGTCGCTGAGTCAGTCTGTATACTCAGCCACTATTGAAAGAAGGACGGTAATGTCATCTGGCTTTCCACCTACAACACAGATAAATCAGTATATTTTAAAAGGAAAAGTCAATAATAAAAAATGTGTGCCTAAATAAGTACTAGGAGACGGATGCTTGCATTTTGGGCAGTTTAGGTTTGTCAATATACCCCTAGTAGAAAAAAGAAAAACGGTTAAACAAAAAACACCAAAAAACTACATGTAACTTAACTGAAGCTTAAAAACAAAAAAACCCCCCAAAACCTTCCCTGCTCCTTTAGAATAGGAGCTTGTTAAAGTGGCCAGTACATCCTCTGTTTACATCAATCACAGTAAATCTGACAAGAGAGTTACAAGCTTCTACCCACAATCCTAATTTGGACAAATATATCCAATGTTTTGAAACTAGGAATAGCCGTGTATCCTAATCTGCCAAACAGCTATGGCATGTGCCTTTTTCTATTTTAACATTTCCTGGAGGGCTAAGAACTGTTTTACATGTCATAACATTACATCAGCAAGAAACTGACCAATTCCACTACTTCTGATATGCTAGCACCAACATGTCGTCCTGCTCTGAGACCGAGCCACTCACTGGCTTGCTCCCAAAGTCACATATCATGCAGTAGATAGAAGGACTCTTCAGTCAAGGACAGTTTCACATTGCTTTCCTTTTCAAAACCTGCTGTGGCAATTTGGCAGGCAAATACTGTCAACGAGCCCCACAAAGCCAGAGGAAGGGAGAAGCGAAATGTCAGATACATGAAGGGCAGAATGTTAAACTGTTAGGAATGTCCAGGCCCTCCAGGCAGAGCTTGGAGGCCTTTTGGGCTCAGGTCCAAGCAGTGTGGTGGTGGCAATAAAGGTTCTCCCTGCCTCTGTAGCCAACAAAGTCTGGTTCTGAAGGGCACCCTCTGAGGGGAAGGCCTGACCACATGCACTTGTTCTCACTTTCCTGACCTTGCTCAAGGCCACTGGTGCACAGCTGGGAGGCTTGGAGAGGACACTTACCCAGTCTCACCCAGAGCCCAGAACATTCCCACTCCAATGACATGATATCCTCAGTTAGTCCCTATGACCTGCCCAAAGAAAGCTTACCTCTCACATTCAATCCGTTGTCACATGCAAACTGTGCAAAAGGTGACATATAATTTGGATCATAGGCCAGCTCGTGAGCTTGCTCAGCAATGCTTCTTGCAGTCTGTTGTATACTCTCAAAATTTGAATTCTAAGATGAAAGGATGAGGGAGTTATTTTTATCATAATGCCTCACATGATTTCTGCATGGAAGTGTATTTCTTGCAAATTATCACTTTTTAAGACAGTAACATTTATCTAACCACATTTTCCACTATTGAAGTTTTCTGGTTTTTTGTTTTTTTGAGACAGAGTCTTCCTCTGTCACCTGGACTAGAGTGCAATGGTGTCATCATAGCTCACTGCAACCTCAACTCCTGGGCTCAAGCAATCCTCCTGCCTCAGCCTTCCAGGTAGCTGAGACTATAGGCGTGCGACATCATGCCCAGCTAATTTTTCTGTTTTTTGTAGAGACAGAGTCTCACTCTTGCTCAGGCTGGTCTCGAACTCCCGGCCTCAAGTGATCCTCCCACCTCAGCTTCTCAAAGTGCTAGCATTACAGGCGTGAGCCACCATGCCAGGCTTGAAATTTTATTCTAGTTAGAGAATACATTAAAACATTATGCCCAGTGCTGCCTGCACAGGATATCAATCAGAAAGTCCTTTGCTAGGATGGCCTTGGACCCAGAATTTGGATTTTCATTTTGCTTTTTCCCCATTTGAAATTCTTAAGGTATTTGTGCTAAAATGGATAGACTGAAAAGGCAGATTCTGATACCATTTTAAGGCTGACCTCAAAAATTTCCCTGCTCGGGAATGCAGACCTGGCCAACCACAGTTTGCTCTCCAAGTAAGAGCTGCCAGTTGCCCTACTGAAAATACTTTCAGAATTTTATATCATGATGAAAGATTTCTGTCTAGCTGTGTCACTGAGCCACACCTTTATCCTTGCTGCTTCAACTTCTTCATCTATAAAATGGGGATGGGAACATGAGGTCCATTTCAGCTCTAACATTGTAAGGTTTCAGTATAAGTAACAATATATTACTTACACAACATCAGGTCTCTGCTTCAATGTCACCTCCTCAAAGAGGCCTTCCCTGACCAATCTAGAGTAGCAGCACCCGCTACTCTCTATTCCCTTATCTGTTTTATTTTTCTTATTAACCATCAACATTACATCAGATTTTTCTGTATTATCTGTTTTTCTCCACTAGAATGTAAGCTCCATGCAGGAAGGGACATGTCATTTCTGCTCACCACCGTCACCAAACAGAGCACAACGCTGCTACAAGCATCTAATGTTGACTGAAGGCTGCAGACAAGGCACAGTGCCAAGGATTTCCTACATAGGGTCTTAGTCAATCCTTACTGCAACCCTATAAAATAGGACCATTATTACTTCTCATTTTACAGGTGAGAAAAATATTGCTTAAACAGTTTTAAGAAACTTACCCTAAGTCATACCGCTCAGAGTTAAAGAATCACGAGAAAAGACTCATTTTTTCCAGAGTTAGTACATTCACAAAGCCAGGAATATATGCAAAGCCTGGTTTTTACTTCCTTCCACCCTCTGTATGGGAGAAGCCTGCACTGTTTCGTAACTGGTGACAGCTCAGGCCACATCAAGGCTCCTGCTGCCTGTTGCCTGCTGCCCTTGGCTGGCTCTGGTTTGACTGTTTCCTGTCTTTCCCAGCCTCAACACCTGCTGGGTGTGTTATAAGAGTAAGAGGAGAAAAAGGTAACCAGGACCCAACACTATTAAACATCATTAAAATACAAATAAAAGCACAAACAAGAAATGTCTTCATCTGGACTTCTCCTACTTTTACCACCCTATGAAGGGCTTGGGTGGGAAGCCTCTTTTTCCCACAAGTTCTCCAACAGTGAATATTTCTGTTTACAATTGTTTGAAAGATTAGAACTATTATTATTTTCCTAAAGTTCACAAAATATTCTTTTCCAAAACTACAAAGAGATAATGCAACTGAATCAATAAAACTCAGCTGTCCAGAGAGGGCCACTGTTTCCAAGGGCTAACCTCTGAGTTAATTACCTTTAACTTTTTTAGCTCCTGAAGGATCATATAATCAGGCATGTTGTCAAAGAGTCCATCTGTTGCTGTCAGGATAATGTCTCCTAACTGGACATCGAAAGACGTACTATCAGCAGCATCTGGGCTGTGGCAAGGACAGAGGAGGGGCAAAGTTAAGAAAGCCCTTTAGAGATACAGTTCAAAGTTTCCTACAGGCAATATTTTACAATGCAATAAGGCTTCTTTAAGAAAAACTAATTTATAACAATGGAGCCAATTTTTTTAAAAAGTGATTCTGAAATTCTTAACCCTGAAAAAATTAATCGAAAACTCTAATATAAATGTTTCAAAAGCTTAACTGAAACTACCAAATAAAACTAAGTCTGACGATTAGTCATAGTGGCTTAAAAGAAAGAAGGGTTCTCTTCTGAGTCAGATCTAACATGCCTCTAAAACAAATATCTGTACTTCCTAATTCTTTAGAGCCAAATTCCATCCTCTCTTATTCATTTTTCACTCACCAGTTTCCCTGCATGCTTGAATCTGGCTCTCAGGGTGCTGAGCACCCACGGAGACAAGCACACCGGTCCTGTAAGAAGTAATTCACAGGAAGTATCTACAATTGCATAGTTGGGACTGCATGTCTCTCAGGGGTCACAAAATGCTCATCATGCATGCGTGTTTATTTATTAGGGTGCCTGGCACACAGTAAGTCAAGAAATATCTGTTCAATGACTAAAAGAATGAAGGAACAAAGTATTTGACCTTCCAATTTGGGGAAAAACTCTTGAACATATTGTTACAGGAAGAAAACAAAGTGTTTGTTTTTACCATTTCTGTAAAAAAAAAGAAAAAAAAGCAGGAAGACACACAGATGTAGATGCTTCTATATGCAGAGAATAAATCTGGAGAGAGTCAAAGAAACTGCTCCCAGCAACTCCCCTGAGGAGAGAATGTGTGACCTGGGGCAGGGACAGGAGTTCGATTTCTCACTACATTTTTTTGTGTATAACTTTTTAAAACACAGATGGGAGATCTTTTCCTCAGATAACACCTAATGAAAGCAGAGATAAGAATGGGGGTATGCTAGGTGAGGAGAAAAGATGATGTAGTCAGAGAGTTCAGGGACTCCCTGAGGCTGGTTCTCAGCCATTTCTGAAGGCCAGTTTCACTGCTTCCAGGCTTCTAAGGGGAGGGCAAGATGAGATCCAATAATCTGCCTTACCATGTAATTAGGAAACAGTAGCCAAGAAAAAAATGCAGACACTGACCGGGAAGGGAGGAGCCTGGGCCAAAGCATCCTAAGGCTTGACAGAAAAACCTCAACACTTGTCTTAAGTGACATGTTATACAATTTGTGAAAAGAAAGCATAAAAACAAACAAAACCACCCATGCCTGCTGGAAATTTACACAAAGTGTATTAAGAAAATTTCTGGTTCATCTTCACTTAACTGAGGAAGAAAGTGGCACATCTCAAGTTCTGTGATGTGCTGTTGCAGGGAACAAACTTTCACTTGCACATTTATATAATAAATACTTTGTAACAACAGATATTAAAGGAAAATCTGTAAGTTAAGGTTAAAATAAAATTCTGTGGAGTGACAAATAACTAAAGAGATACATGTAGCAAGGAAAAAAAAAAGACCGTAAAACTGGTAGAAATCAGGTCGATTCCTTCCCTGGAATAAAGAGAAACAATGCAAGGCACACTCATCTGCTCAGTCTTTGAAAACTAATCGGATTCTAGGAGTGTGGATTAATGACCAGGTTGGCACTGAAGCTGTACTTTATGCTGAGGTTTTTCTTTCCCCAGGAGTGTCCTTTGCTATTCTGCCTGTGCGAGTCCTGCTCCCATTGGACAGTTCGTCCTCTCCTAATGCTCCCACCCATGAGCTTGGTGTTCCGCCAGTTGCAGTTTTGCCCATTTTGATTGAACATACTGTGCTGCTGGAAACTTTTGACTGCACTGAAACACGAGCCGAAATCACATGCTCACGGCTGTCTCTGGGCTCCAGGGGAAGCCACCTCCACCTCGCTGGCAGGCCCGCAGAGTGCTGCCCTAAGCAGACTGTCCCAAAGATAGTGTGAGAGGCACGGCAGGGCCACCCCAGCAGTTAGAAGCCAAAACGAGAAGAGTCAAATGAAGGAAAATTAAAGTACCATTCTCCAAAAACTGTTATCTGAGCTCGGTATCTATTGCAGCCTTGGGGTTCTGAGTTCTCCCCACTCCCATAAGGCTAATAGTAATGTGTATTAAAGCCAACTAAAAAAGAACCTATAATCAAATATTCTTCCAATTATGGTAATCTGCCTAAATCTGAAAGTAAAAAGTGCTTCCCCCTCTCTAGGAGTCAGCAGCAGACTTTTTAGATGGGCAATACTGAATGCCTAATTATATAATATGCTCATTCCAGTTTAAAAGATGGCAGTAATAATCATTTTATCTTAAGTCTGGACTTAAGAACTGGTTTAATAGGAGCTATTAAGTAGAGACAACAAGCACTTCCTAGAATGCCTCTATTTTTACAAAAGGTTCACTACCCGTTTAACAACATTTATGAATTGCCAATGATATTTCTGCCGTGTTCTATAAGGTCATTAAAGGCAGTGAAATCTGAGATGGTCTTAGCCTTAGTCTGGATACTCATCTAAGAAAAGAAACTATAAAAGTTAATTCAAAAGAGAAAAAAGTACCAATTTTCTTGGAAAGTGCTTGTTTTGTTCTTTCTTTTTTTTGGAGATAGGGTCTTGTTCTGTTGCCCGAGTTAGAGTGCAGTGGTGTCATTATAGCTCACTGCAACCTTGAACTCCTGGGCTCAAGTGATCCTCCTGCTTTGGCCTCCCAAAATGCTGGGATTATAGGCAGAGCCACTGCACCTGGCCAGAAGGTTCTTGACAATTTAAAAATGAACTGAGAGCAGATGTTAGAAAGAAAAAGAACACCTCAAAAACATCACACAGAACATATCCAAGACCATTTTTTATTTCATTTCCTGTAAGTTCTATTTGATGCATGTAGTAAAAGGTCCAAAGAATCAGGAAGTTATTCTAATAAATAAAGCAGATGTCTGTCTGTGCTCTTCCCTAACAATGTATGCAAAATCTTGCATAGGCAATGGCATGCATGACTCACTTCTCCAGCACAATTTAACCCATATACTGTATGTACCATGTGGTACTGGTATGAAAAACTGGTATTCTGTAAACCAGAAACAGTATTTCAGTCTTGTCAAATTATTGGGTGTTTATCAGAATTCAGTTTGGCTTTATTATCTAGTTCAAGCAAAACAGCTTTCAAAGTCAAACTAAAAGGTCCTCTTGATGACAACATTCTCAATGTGTCTTCTTTTCTCACATTAAAATGGAAAATGCCTATCTCCACTGCATTCAAAGGGCACAGAAAGGGACCTGTGGATGAGCTCATGCTCACACTTCCTGGCTGAGAAGGGAGATTACCTGTCACTCAAGACAACTCCCTCGGCCTCTGGGGGAGCAATCGAGAGCTGGAATGGAGTGTTGAAGTAATGCTGCTGCTCATCTGATCGGTGCACAACTTCGCCACCCCTGACAACCAGAAAGCCTGAATCACCCAGGTTCGCTGTGTGCAAGCGGTGGCTAGTTCTGTCCAGCACCACGATGCAGGCAGTGCTGCTACCTAGAAAAAAAATGATCTCCATTTATTTTCTCTTCCTAGGCTGCCTCTGCATACACATTTTAATCACATAACCCCAAAGAGCAACATGCCATAATTTCAATCTCCTTTCATAATCTCCTAAACAGAACCTTTCTTACTTTCCACACCCCCAATAAATGTCAGTAACAACCTGATCGAGGTCAATATGGTGGGGAAAAAAAAAGGAGCTTACATTATACATGGTAAGTGAGCCACTAATGATCTGAATTCTTCCATCTGCAGAGATCAAAATCAATAAAAATAACTGGTATTTAATCACGTTATTTCATTTCAATAGTGCTATAATCTATGCCAAATGCTCAAAAGCATGTTGTTGAGATATTAAGTTTTTTTTTTTTTTGAGATATTAAGTTTTAATACTTAAATGCCACGATGAGAATGTCAGGCTTTCCCAACATTTCTCACTAGTCATTGGCAGGAAGTCTTCTCCACGAAATTCACTAACATTTATGACAGGGCACATAAATGCAATTTTAATTTCCATCTGTTGAGGCCATGAAGAACTTTTACTGTAGACTAATGACTCAATATGAAGTAACAAGATCAATTTTTGCAAGTAGCTTGTGGAATCAATCTGTTCACTGTTCAGAGACTGCTAATGTCCAGAGGGAAGAATCCACATTCCAAGCAGCAAAGAGCTCTGTGTGCTTCTGCTGCACACGGCTCACACCATCTTCCCCAGACTGAAAGGCTGACTGTACAACCAGTAGACATCACTTTCACGTAACAAAATTTAAAACTATACCTACCTCTACCAGAAAAATGGTACAACAGAAAAACAGGCAGCTGACCAACAGATAAATGTAAATGGTCTGTAAATATATGAAAAAATGATCATCTCACTAGTAACCCTTTTTGCCTATTAGTTTAGTAAGAGTCAAAAGAAGATAATGCATGGTGTTGGCAAAAGTTAGTAAGGAATATATTCACTCTCATTCTGTGGTGATGAAGAGTAAAATTAACCTTTCTGAAGGGCAATATGGCCTGAGAAATGTACCTGTCCTTTGATCTAGCAATTCCACCTCCGAGAAGTAATCCTAAGAAAATAATCAGAGTGGCAAACAAAACTTAAGTATAAAAACATTGTTTAAGATCAGGAAGAACTAGAAACAACCTAAACATCTAAAATTAAGGGACTTGTTAAATAAATTACACTGCATTCATATAGTGCAAAGCTATATACTATAATGTAATACTTAGAAGTAAAGACTCCAGAATCAGCCCGCTCCTGAATCCTAGCTCTGCTACTTGCCTGCCATGTGACTTGGGACAAATCACTTAACCTCTCTGTGTCTTGGTTTCCTCACCTATAAAAACAGGGATAACGGTAACTACCTCATACCGTTGTTTGTAAGGATTAAAATTAGTTAAGTCATATCAAACACTTACAACAGATAGTGTTAGCTATTTGACAGCCATTAAAATTATATTAAAGAAATATATTTGAAAAGGAAAGATAAGTGAAATAAATAGATTACAAACTCGTATTAAACTTTTCTTAACAACAACAAGGATGTCAAAACTTAAAGAATTGTACATCAAAAAGAGTAAAGTCTACTAGGCAAAGTCTAAACTATTGATAGTTAAGAGCAAAAGAAAACAGGCTGTGGAACTAGCTATGTTAAATCCCAGTATGGCATCATTTTCTAGCTGTGTGACCACGGGCAAGTCACTCACTCTCTAGGCCTGTTTCTTAAAATGGGGAATAAAATTAAGTACCTGTGTACCTACCCCATGCAGTTGCTGATAGCACATAGTAGACTCAATTCAAGTTATCATTATCCTATGCACATACATAGAAAAAAATCTGGAGCATAATAACTAAAATATTAATAGTTTTCTTAGTGGGATTATGTGTAATATTTATTGAAAGGTGGCCTTACTAATAATCTATCCAATAGAAGAAAATAACAGAAAGTAAGGGAAATAAATTTGTAACACATAATTGCCCCTTTAAAGAAAAAACTCACAAGTATCCACCCTTGTTTTGCTTTAGACACTTGTGGCCTAATTCATCATCTCTACAAGTTTGTCTCTCAGCCTTGAAGAGCCCTAAGCAGACAGTAGAGGTGTGAGCTCCCCACTCCAACTCTCTGCCTCGGTTCCTGACAAAAACACATTTCAAGGACTTAGATAAGCTGTCCTCACAGAAAAAAGAGAGAGAGAAAAAAAAGAAATAAAGAACACCTGCAACCACTTCACAACCGCTTCTGTTATCAGTCTGCTGAAGCAGATAGGGAAACAAGCCATTTTTACCCTTTAAAAACTCCAAACAGTTTTTCCTTAGCTGCAGGGCACTTCCTTCCTCCATGTGCCATCGCCACTCCCTCCTTTTCTCTTTCTCTTTCTTTCTTGGAAAAATAAATAATCTTTTTACTACTTTTTATCTTCATCTTTGTGTGAAAAACCGTTCTCTGCACGAATACAGATTTCCCACCCTTTCATTTGTTATTAATTTTGACTCAATAAAAAGTGTATAACTTAATTTAAAAATACTTAAAGATACACATCTTTCTCATCCTAATTATTTAGAAATTCCATTTCCATTAGTACATGCATTGGTACTAACCTGACACTAACGTTAAGCCATCTAGTCCCTATCTATTAAATGTCAAAGGAAAAACACAGGTATTGTAACTCACTGGTAGGGCTATTGATAACCTGTTCGATAGCTTACAGTAAAGATCTACTACCTTTCCTTCCTCACTCAGAGTATAAAAACTCCAACTATTTATCATTAACAGAATTACTACCCAGAAGATCTTCTGAAAGCTGATGGGATTAAGTTCTAACTAAGAATGAAAACTTACAGAGGAGTAGCAAAGCCTTGAAAATTCTGCTGCAAGGAGGACTGATGTTGACTCATAATTAGTCACTGACAAACCCAGGCTATCATTTTGCTACCCCTGTGGCAGTAACTCGCTGAGTTAGAATCAAAATGGTCCTGATGAGTGACTAATCTTTAGTATCCAAAGCAGCACCAAAGAATGCAAGCCCAGCCTTACAGAATCATCTGGGCTTGAAGCTTATACTCTCCTCCTTTGCCTCCTCAGATTGCTGACATGGGCACGTGGCTCAGGCCCAGAGAGCCTAGTATTGGGAGAAGAGCTCATCATCCTCGTGTGAAGAGGAACAAGCAGGCAAAGAAGAGCAAGAAAAGAGGTGCTGAGAACGGCAGTGCTGGGTGTTCAGATGGCTGACCCACACAGACAGGCACCGAGGCAAATCTCTTTCACTAAAATGGAAATATTTTTATCCCTCAGCCCCTTATTTTGTAAACTACTACTAAGGCTTCTGTGCAACAGAGAAAGGGATAACCTTATTGGGACTGGGATTCCTTTGCAGGCTTTTTACCAATTGCTGGATTTAAAAAAAAGATTACCTAATCTTATAAGGTTATTATTATTTACAATTATATCTAACTAAAGTTCAGTAAAACTCAGCAGCCTGCCTTTGCCAAAATATGCTTTAGTTTAGTTACAAACAATCTAGAGATGTGTGTGTTTGTCAAACATGGTAACAAAGGATTATTTCAATGTGTCTTTCAGCAGAAAAAAGTAATAACAATATTCAATGTAAGAAAACCTCTAATATGTCCTGAAATTAATTTTATTAATATCTCCTAGTTACATGAGGGATAGGGAAAAAACAGCAAAAAACACAAAATTTTTAAAGTACAAAATCAGGATAGTTCTGTGTTTTCTAACTGGTTGTCCCAAGTCAAAGTAAATGATGGGGAGTCAGGGGGAGAGATGGCATCAGAGGAGGCACTCCTGGGAAAACACAGGAGGCAGCCCCCTAGAATCTGCATCTAAGGGCTCTCTCTTCATTTAACTTACGATGCAAGGAGGTCACAGGTTAAGTGGCTGCCCAAAGTCATACAGCAAGGGGATAAGAGGTGCTAGGAATAGAATGTAGAATGCTTCAATGTGTCAGGCAATCTCCAGATTGCATGTCCAAAACAGGGGATTAAGGCAAAGCAGTATATACTGAAACTGCAAGAGAAGATTTCTCTTCAGTTAGAAGGAAAACAAGATGGCTAATCACAGCACAAAGAAGACAGCAGTGATAAAAAGCCCCTTCTTACAAAGGATTTAAATTGAAGGCAAATTCTACAACTGTGGCACTTTCCATTAACACTGAGCAGAGGCTGATTTTAAATGTGGATGGTGACTGGAAAAGAGGCCTTCTAGTAACCAGAAAGACGCTGGCAATTAGCAGAAACTTAATAATACCCTTTCTGAGAGCCTGCTTAGAAGGCTGGGTATGTTCCCAGGAAACCATTTAACAAACAAATGTAGAAGCTTGGCCAAAGATGCTCCATTAGCATTCCAGATAAACAAACCGCAGGTATTTGGTTGTAAGTTTTCTAATACAAGATTAACAGAGATCTAATTTGTGCCACGCTAGTTCATGAACTAATCAGCTATTAGCAGTCTGAGGTAACTGTCTGCAACTTGAATTCATCATAGGTAATCAACTGAATTCTGCAGATCAGATCCTACCCCCTTCTTCCTTTACAACCTCTTGCTCTTCTTTTACCATATTTCAGAATCTCTAAACAATACAGTTTTAATTTTAATGTTTCTGAACCTGAAATATATGGAATTAGACTGTCAGGGAATCTTTTCCGTTCACAATATGTTCCTGAATATGGCCTGTAGCTTGAAGTCATTCCTTTTCAAAATGCATTTTTCTCCTACTGATAGACTTAGGTTGTTCCCAGTTTTCTGCTATTATTGACAACGTTGCTAGAACCTATCTCTTGGTTTATAGACGTGCAAGATCTTCCCTGGTCTAGGGTAAATACCTATAAGTGGAACTGTTGGGGTATACTATATGTTCATGTTTAACTTTATTTGGTAATATCAAGTTGTTTTCCAAAGTGGTTGTACTACCTATTTACATTCCCTCCAAGCAATACTAAGTATTCTGGTTATCCAACAGCTTCTCTACCAAACTCTGCTTAGTAGGAAGAGCCTCAGAAAAAAGTTGGGCTGATAAATTATTTTCTTTGTTTTGTTTTAACACCAAGCCATCTAGTGGGTAAACACCAAGCCATCTAGTGGGGTTTTTTTTTTTTTTTTTTTGAGACAGGGTCTTGCTGTGTTGCCCAGGCTAGAGTACAGTGGCATCATCATAGCTCACTGCAACCTGAAACTCCTGGGCTCAAGGGATCCTCCCGCCTCAGTTTTCTGAGTAGCTGGGACTGCAGATGTGAGCCACTACACCCGGCCTTAGTGGGCTTCTTTAAAGATGAAAATGCATAGGATATCTACTTACCAAGCAAAGGTACTTTATTTTGCAGCAACTCACAGTAGCTTGTGGTGAGAATTCCAATGGGATTACTTGGTACGAACCGTCCTTCTTTTACTAAACGTTCACACGTTCGCATTAAAGTCCCTGAGAACTGAGACGGATCAACTCCATAGTCTCTCCATCCTCCTACACCATCTGCAACCCCTAAAAAATAAAAATAAAAAAATATATATTTAAAGAACAGTCTCACCAACTTCTCAGGAATTCTTGCCCGTCACCTCCTAACAGTTAATTTCACTAGATACTAGTACATATATTTACCCCCAAATTCAAAATAAAAAGTGCTCAGGTTTAATGTATTATATACTAATATTTCTAAGCCACATTGTCTACTCAGAATTTGGTCTTTCATATATTGATGAATAAACTTTTGAGCTACCACATGGTGGCATTGCCTAACAGCCAAGAGTTCAATTTCAGCTGGATTATCATTTTTGTATAGAAGTATGTGAGTTATTAATACTCTGTTGTATTTATAAGAATGAAAATTGATTTTTTTTTTGAGACAGAGTCTCACTCTGTTGCCCGGGCTAGAGTGCCGTGGCGTCATCCTAGGTCACAGCAACCTCAAACTCCTGGGCTCAAGTGATCCTCCTGCCTCAGCCTCCCGAGTAGCTGGGACTACAGGCATGCGCCACCATGCCCGGCTAATTTTTTATATATATTTTTAGCTGTCCAGGTAATTTCTTTCTATTTTTAGTAGAGACAGGGTCTCGCTCTTGCTCAGACTGGTCTCGAACTCTTGACCTTGAGCGATCCACCCGCCTCAGCCTCCCAGAGTGCTAGGATTACAGGCGTGAGCCACTTGAAAATGGATTTTTAAAAAAGTGCTGATGTTAGTGATAACACGACTGAGTCAGAGCTGGCAATCATTAAGAACACCAAAAGCAGCAACCTTTTAACTTCAAATATTGGTCAGTAACTGTGAAATAAAGAACAAAATTGAGAACATATCCTATCCCCTTTCCTCCTCCCTACAACATAACCACTCCCCTGTACAGGGCGGTGCTATCCAGTATGATAGCCATTACCACATGTGACTATTGGGCACTTGAAATGGAGCTGGTTCAAACTGAAATGTGCTGTAAGTATAAATGAGATACACACTGGATTTTGAGACCCTAGTATGAGCAAAATAAGTAAAATTTTTCATTAATTTATATATTGATTACATACTGAAATAATAGTATGGATAAAATGAACTAAAGGGAATGTATCACTAAAATTAATTTCATCTTTCTTTTTATTTAATGTAAATACCAGGAAATTTTAAATTACATATGTGGCTCACATTATATTTCTGTTGGATAGCACTAGTATAGAGATTTTCACAGGTCCAGAGTTGTTGAGTTCACAGTCTGCTTAAGGCTTCTTTAAGCTTCCTTTATCAAGAGGAAACTAGTGTTTAAAAAGGTCAATAAAACATCAAAACCAACATCATACAATCTCCCATTCAAACCCCTTGCAAAACACCAAGCTATTCTTTTCAACATTAAAATCAATTTCTGTCCACTAAATTCAAAGAAACTGAGAGAAAATGTCAAATATACATTATTCAGGCTTTAAATGGCCTTTCCAGAAGGATCTGTAAGAAATTAACAATAGTTGCTTTGGAAATAAAAAACTGAAAACGGTCAATGAACAAAAGGGGAAATTTTGCCTTTTATTATACTTCATACCATTCTCTATTGTTTGAATTTTATTTTTGTCATGAGCATATGATGTTAAAAAACAGGAATCTGATAATCTTTAAGACTTTCTGAGCATGAAACATCTTCCCCATACACACATTTACGTTTTTGTACATTCAACTTTCATGCTCCTCTTGTACTTTTGGTACAAAAATAGGAGAGTGTCTGTGTATATACCCTTGAAAAACAAGCTTAACATAAAATACACCCGTGAAACTTTGTTTTTCTGGGGATGGCAGTTATCAAACAGAAAGGGAACATATTCTGAAAAAGTAAGAAGAAACAGGATTGGAATACAGAAAAGAGGGTTACAACTTTATCACACTGGGACAGCAACTTTCCCCACCTTATGCAATCAACCAATAAGCAAAATTTTACTTCATGGCAATTTCAAATAAGCTGATTAAATGATACAAAATTTGGGATTTGTTTCAAGGTAACTGGGGAGTTGAAAGGGGTGTGATGGAGGCATAGATGCAACAAGACTGGGCATGAGTGGATCAGTGCTGAGGTTGAATGAGAGGTACACTCATCTCTCCACTTTGATATATTTGAAATTTTCTATAATACAAAGTTTAAATAATAATAATGATGATGATAATCAAATTTAAAAAGATAAAGACCTTCTGCCTGCTGTGTGGAGAGTGAGAGTGGAAGCAGGAGGCCAAGTCAGTGATCTGTTTCAGTTGTGAAATGCTGGCAGTGAGGTTATAGGGCACACACACTCGGCATCTGTGAAACGGGACTCATGGATTTGGGGGGTCAGGGTGAGAAAAAGAGAAGTAGCAGGGATGACTAGAGATCTACATTACCAGGAATAAGTATCATATTTTACTCTATGTTTTTTAAGCAGCTGTGAAGCGATCTGGGAAATCTATTACAAGAATTTAAGATAGTTTAATCAGAACTTCTTTTGAGGAGTTCTTATTTGACTGGGGGTAAGATTTCACCACAATGTAAAATGCAACAGTTTATGTTAAAACATAGAATACAATTATAGTCTTTGCCACAACATCTGATGAATCATTCATTCTTTTCAAATTACTGCCTGCTCCAGAAAAGAATTTCTTCTTAACCAGACTCTGGTCCAAGAGCCACAATTAACTTTAAACACAAATTGGTTTCATCTAAAATGCCCTTCACAAGAAAACCATTAAAATCTGAGATAACGTTTAGAGTCAATCCTGGCATTCACTAAATAATCTGTCAGCAGGTTGAGTCTGACCTGACACAGACCTTCAACATTAATCAGATTTCTCCCAGAATAGAGCACAACCTTTCAGGCACCTGTTAGCTTTTTACATGGGCAAATGATGCCAGCCAGGCAAAATTCGACTGGTCAAATCTCTTTAAGGGAAAAGGAAATTCAAAAACCATCTAAACTTTTCAATGAAAGCATGGGGGAAAAAGCCTTAGTGCAGCATGTATCTGTAATTTACTTACGAAGAACAAACTATAAAAGGGTGAAGAGTCACATTTGGGATCAGAATAAGGCTAAATACCAGAATAACCTACCACACGTATATTTGAAACCTAGTTTTATCCATATTAGGTTATTAATATGTCCTCTCTTGCATAAGCAAAAGCTTCAGACAACAAAGAGCAAGAACGCCTTTTATTTTATTTTTTTTATTTCAGCATATTATG
>NW_012154285.1:5565324-5565964 GCF_000956105.1 Propithecus coquereli
AAGGGATCCTCCCGCCTCAGTTTTCTGAGTAGCTGGGACTGCAGATGTGAGCCACTACACCCGGCCTTAGTGGGCTTCTTTAAAGATGAAAATGCATAGGATATCTACTTACCAAGCAAAGGTACTTTATTTTGCAGCAACTCACAGTAGCTTGTGGTGAGAATTCCAATGGGATTACTTGGTACGAACCGTCCTTCTTTTACTAAACGTTCACACGTTCGCATTAAAGTCCCTGAGAACTGAGACGGATCAACTCCATAGTCTCTCCATCCTCCTACACCATCTGCAACCCCTAAAAAATAAAAATAAAAAAATATATATTTAAAGAACAGTCTCACCAACTTCTCAGGAATTCTTGCCCGTCACCTCCTAACAGTTAATTTCACTAGATACTAGTACATATATTTACCCCCAAATTCAAAATAAAAAGTGCTCAGGTTTAATGTATTATATACTAATATTTCTAAGCCACATTGTCTACTCAGAATTTGGTCTTTCATATATTGATGAATAAACTTTTGAGCTACCACATGGTGGCATTGCCTAACAGCCAAGAGTTCAATTTCAGCTGGATTATCATTTTTGTATAGAAGTATGTGAGTTATTAATACTCTGTTGTATTTATAAGAATGAAAATTGA
>NW_012154285.1:5569589-5578426 GCF_000956105.1 Propithecus coquereli
GTGAGCCACCGTGCCCAGCCAAGAACACCTTTTAAACAGTGGAATTGATCCAGATACAAAGGGAAATTTCACTAAGAATACATTTCAAAGGTGAAGAAAACAATTGTTAAAGGAGAGATTGCTTAAGATCCCAAAGGTGTCAGCGGTGCACCTATCAAACAGCAAAGGATAAGAATGTCCCCAAGAGCAAATGGAGGGCACACTGTACTATTACGTCATGTACACTGCGCTGGGAGTAAGAGGGCCAGGGGAGACACGGCCTGCCTCTAAGAAGCTCCCCTGCTAGTGGGGAGCTAGACTTCTCACACAGGAATCAGGGAGGGTCAGGGGTGAGTGGTTAGTGCTTACAGGACACCACAAGATTAAGTGGTGTCCAGATAGGACCTGGTGGGTCAGTCAGATGTCCACAGGCAAGGAAGGGAAATGAGGGGAAAAGAATGGCAGACAACCGGATGTGGCTGGGGCTTGGGTGAGCAGGGAGAAGTTGAAAATGCAAGGTACGAGCAGAAGGCCCAGAATGCCAGTCTGAGAATGCTACACAGTTCCTTACGCTATATAGTCTGGTGCTGTCTACCAGGGGAGCCACTAGCGACAGGCTACAGAGTTTGAAATGTGGCTAGTTTGGATTGAGATGTGCTTGCTGTTAAGTGTAAAATATACTCTGGATTCCAAAAATTTAGTACATACAACAGAAAAACTGTAAAATATCTTAGTAATAGTTTTATCCTGAACATATTAAAATATTTTAGATCCTACTGGGTTAAATATATTAATTAAAATTGCATCAGTTGGATTTTACTTTTTTAGATGTAGCTACTAGTAAACTTAAGATTACGTATGTTAGTTTGTGGTATATTTCTACTGGACAGTGCTGCTATAGACAGGGGAAAGTTGAAGTTTCTGGGTAGAAGTGATATAAGCAATCTATATTTTAGAAAAATAATCCTGACAACAGCATAGAGAATGGGCTAGAAGAGGGGAGAGGTTGAAATCTTACAGGAGTCAACTACAAGATTCTAGATTAGAGGTAATAAATAAGGCCGGGCGCAGTGGCTCACGCCTGTAATCCTAGCACTTTGGGAGGCCAAGGCGGGCGGATTGTTTGAGCTCAGGAGTTCGAGACCAGCCTGAGCAAGAGCGAGACCCCGTCTCTACTAAAAATAGAAAGAAATTAATCGGACAACTAAAAAATATATAGAAAAAATTAGCCGGGCATGGTGGCACGTGCCTGTAGTCCCAGCTACTCGGGAGGCTGAGGCAGTAGGATCGCTTGAGCCCAGGAGTTTGAGGTTGCTGTGAGCTAGGATGATGCCACGGCACTCTAGCCCAGGCAACACAGTGAGACTCTGTCTCAAAAAAAAAAAGAGGTAATAAATAGAATCGACAATGACTGGAAATACAGAGGAAAGAATAAATACAAAAAGACACTGGACTCTACTGTCAATACAGGAGTTCCCCTTATCTGAGGAAGGTACCTTCCAAGACCTCCAGTGGATGCCCAAAACTGCAGATAATATGGAACCCTATGTAGACAGTTGACCCTTCTCATCCACAGGCTCCACATCCATGGATTTAACCAATTGCAGATTGAAAAATATTCGGGGAAAAAAAAATGGGTCTGTACTGAACATTGTACAGACTTCTTTTCTTGTCATTATTCCCTAAACGATACAGTATCACTTTTTTTTTTTTTTGAGACAGGGTCCTGCTCTGTTGTCCTAGGCTGGAATGCAGTGGCGTGATCATAGCTCAGTGCAGTCATGAACTCCTGGGCTCAAGTGATCCTCCTGCCTCAGCCTCCCCAGTAGCTGGGACTACAGGTGCATGCCACCACACCCAGCCTCCAGCTAACTTGTTTTCCACTATTTGTAGAGACAGGGTCTCACTATGTTGCCTAGGCTGGTCTGGAACTCAAGCGATCCTCCCTCCTCGGCCTCCCAAAGTGCTGGGATCACAGGCATGAACCACTGAGCCTGGCCAAATATTTTTACACAGCATTTATAATGTATTAGGTATTTTAAGTAATCTAGAAATGATTTAAAGTATACATGAGGACGTGCATAGGTTGCATGCAAACACTATTACATCATTTTGTGTCAGGGACTTGAGCATCCACCAATTTTAGTATCCATGTGGGAGGTGGGAGTCCGGGAACCAATCCCCTATGGATAGTGAGGAATGACTGTACTGTTTTTTCCTATATATACATACTTATAATAAAGTTTAATTTATAAATTAGCCAAAGCAAGAGATTAACAATAACACTTAACAATTATAACAATATAATAGAAGTTTTGTGAGTGTGGTCTCTGTCTCTCTCTCAAAATACCTTATTATAATGTACTGTGGGCAAACCGAAACCTTGAATAAGGAGAACTACTGTTGCTGGACTTTGGGAATGAGAAAGGATTGATTAGATGATTCCACAGTAGGCCAGGGTGTGTAAATGCCTTTAGGAGATACCGAATTCTGTCTTGGGTATGCTAAGTTTCAGGTGCCATCAAGGCATCTTTGTGGAAACATTTTGTACAATGTCAGCAACTTTTGAGCCTGCAGCTGGCAAGGCAATTCAGGGCAGGAACATCTGAGAATTGACACCATAGTGATGAATGAGATGCTCAGGGGGGTGCAGAGAGTAGTAAATTTAGGGTGCAGGTCGGGGCGGGGCTGTATGATAACTATTACGATCTTATTTTAGGAATGAGAATTCTTAGCCAAATAGGTCACTTGTGAACTGTATTAATACCTTACTCTAGGCATCAAATTACCATCACAGATATATGATAATTGATTAAGGAACAGCCAAGTATCCAGTTTGTCAGAATGATATAATCTCTATAGAGGTAGAGAGAGGTGAGTCTGAAAAGACAGGCTGAGTTAATAACCAGGAAGGCCTTGAATGCCAAGATAGAGGTTGCACTGAATATAGAAACTATTTCCTTTAATTCACTGTAATCATCTTATGTCTCCATTAATAACATTCTGTGAACACACAACTAGCTTGTGTTTCCTTTGACCCCAAATCCAATTAAAACCATTATTAGATTAAGATAATGGTTATATATCAAAAATAGCTGAGCAAAAGGCTGAGAAGAGACTATAGGGCACAGAAAATTCCTTCAGCTTTATTATTTAAATGGAAATGTCAGTTTTACAAAGCAGAAAATGATCAACTAGAAAATATTTATGATATTTATGCATTTTTACATAGTATGTTAAGTTTTTCATAGATTGATTTTCTAAAATGAAGAGTTAAGAGAAATAATAATTCTGGTGTGTCTCCCATCATTTAAATGTATCTTTTTATAAGAAGAAAATTCTTAATCCAATTTTCATTTTTCTTTTCTTTCTTTTTTTTTTTTTATTTCAGCATATTATGGGGGCACAGATGTTTAGGTTACATATGTTGCCCTTGCCCCCCCTTTTTCTTTTTTAAACAAAATTCAGTTAGCATGTTTATTCATTTTTTTATTTCAAAATATTATGGGGGTACAAATGTTTTTCATCAAATGGATCACTTTTATAATGCCTGAGTCACAGCTGTAAGTGTGCCCATCACCCGAATAGTGTTTATTGTACCCTTTAGGTAGGTTTTTGCCCATCCCCACCTACCCCCCAAATTTTCATTTTTCTAATTAGCTTTTGTCTTTTCGAAAATAGTGTAACCATATAAAATGGTAGTTATAACCAAATAATAGTTATCATACAAAAACAACGTTTTGCTGTACTTTAAAAAAAATCACTTAACATTTTATTAATTTCAGAATTTTACTTAATAGCTTTGTTCTAGGCAAAAAGTTCAAGGAAAAAATGTTTGGCAAGTAGGCTCAAATTATGAAACATTAAAAATCTATCTTCCCAATTACACACAGCCACCTAACTACGTAGTTGCAAAGGCTCACCTCAAGGAAGACTTTGGAACTAGCCAACATCAGCACAGATCTCTCCAGTGTCATCCTCCATCATCAGCCATCAGCACGATGATACAATTCTTAACCCCTCCTACTACACTCCCCTTCAGACTGACATTCAGTTACTTATAAAGCAAACATTTTCTAGAATAAAGTGATGCCCAGAAAATAAGCACTAAATTTCAATATATAAGCATCCATGAAGATAAACTTGGCAATTTTATTCAAAAATGTATTTAACATAGACTGGCAGAATTTCAAATATTGTTAATACTAAGTACCCCAAAGTAATAAATAGCTTTATTCCCTGCACCTTTGATGATCTCCAGGCATTTTACATCAGGCTTCACACTCCAATGAAGCAAGCTGGTTCTACAGGGATTGTTTTTCCATCAGTGAAATACATCTCCAGTCTACTAAGATGGGTACTTTGATAGTGAATCGAAACTCCAGAAGAGAAACTGAGTAACAATCTGGCTGGATCACAAGGGTTGAATAACAGAAGTAGCAGGAGACCCTCTGTACTCTGAGGAATGAGGGTATCTGCTTTTGCAGACTTTCTGCAACAAGGGTCCACTAATGAGGAAATAGCTGGGCAATACTTAGTGCAACAGCCATCTTCTTTTCAAATGCTGAGGCTCTTCTTCAAATACTATCATCTAGTGTTCTCAGAGCCAAACTTATTTGCCTAGAGGCATTGCAGTCCAAAGCATTATAACAAGAGAAAAATGAGATAAGAACAGAAACTCAATTTTCTATCAAAAATGGAACAGATCACATTTCTATCAACATTTCTTCAGCCTCAACTATTTGGGCATTTAAAAACATTCTCCTGTGATTCAGGACTGTGCAATGTTGTATCTGCAAATATTCCAAAGGGAACGAAAAACAGGATTACTGAAGAAATATATTCAACAGTCAAATTATTCAGAAAAAGTGCAATCTGCTTTGACTAACAGTCCTTTTGATTCTCTAGAGATGAAATTATATAGATTATGATGCTCTCCCTGCTTTAACAAGCAAGTGATATATATTCCCTTTGCAAGAAGTTTCCCCAAAGCAATCATTCTGCATTAATCACAACGAAACCTGAGTCTTTTGATCCCACAGAGACCAAGTCTACAACAAGAACTCAAGATTTCCAAGCAGAACAGTTAACTCAAAAGCCAAGGCAGTGAAGCTCAAAGGATGGAAAGGAAGAAAGATTCAACTCTGTAATAAAATGTGTGAAAATGGAACATAAAAGCAAAACTCAAAAGAAATGGAACTGTCCAGGATAGTTAACAAAACTCAAGGAATCAAAGCAGGAATAAATAGTCCATTTTATGTTTCAGAATTCCAAACAAAATAGTGAGCTATTTGTTGCTGGCTTAGTAAATATGAAATTAATTAACCAAATTAATGAGCCCACACATACACATACTTACATCTATTGTCCAGAATACTTCATTTTAGAGAAGATAATTTCCAGACTATTCTGGGCAGTACTTTGTCTTAAAAAGCAGTGAAAAGTGTTGAAATGAGGATTAGGAAACAATAGTGTAAAGGCAAAGAAATTTAGAAGTCAATCTTTTTAAAATAAAAATGTTCTTTCTCTAACTTTAGCTCTTCTGTTTAAACAACAAAGACTTAATGTGGAATTATCTATGCTGGCTCAACTATGGCTTGGGGAACTTGTGTAACTTAGAGACTTGGTATGAATCACTAGCCTTCCTTCTACAAACTGCAAAGTTGAAGGTTAAGTCACTGAAAAGGTCACCTCACTCCTTTTGGACTGCAACAGTATCTTCCTCAAATGCTAAATGCTTCCTGAACAGGGGAAGCAACAAACCAACCATCTGGGAGGTCATACTTATTTTAAGTTATGAACAGTATAAGCAGGGCACCAAATGTGGAACGAATCAAGGGCTTTTATTAAAGCTGTGGCTTCTGTTAGGTTTTTTGGTATTAGGAAATGTTACGTAATGCCAAACAATTTGAGATTTAAGTAGGGAAATAACAAGCAATTAAAGGCTAGCTATCTGATATGCATCTAATTGTACTGCCCCTTTAGGCTGAAAGATTTTCCTTCTGTTTATAATTTACACGATTAGATCTAGAATTCTGGTCAACGTAATATTTATGCCAATTAAACTATATATCCTTGACCTAACACCAAAGCTGATACTATTTACCCCTTGCTTTCTTTTCTCTCCATAAAAATAAGGGCTGGCCTTGACTGAAACACACACCCTCTGGGAAACGTCAAGAGTCACATGCAGCCCTGGCACAAGTGTTCCCTTTTATTTTTTTCCTCTCTGAGAACATTATTCTTTTGAATAAGCCTGCCAAGTGGAGAACTGTCTCTTAATTTCTGAACACTAGCTATATTTTTACTCTCCATGATTTTCAATTAAGTACCTATCTTTGAGTAGTAAGACAATGAGCAATTTTTTTCTTTATTATTTTCCATACTTTCCCATTTTTCAGTAATGAGTACATATTACTTTTTTATGAGAGGAACAACAAAAACTATTTATATAAGGCCGGGCATGGTGGTTCACGCCTGTAATCCTAGTGCTCTGGGAGGCCGAGGCAGGAGGATCACTTGAGCTCAGGAGTTCGAGAACAGCCTGACCAAGACTGAGACCCCGTCTCTACTGAAATAGAAAAAATTAGCCAGGAATGGTGACATGCACCTGTGGTCCCAGCTACTCGGGAAGCTGAGGCAGAAGGATCCCTTAAGCCCAGGAGTTTGAGGTTGCCATGAGCTAGGCTGACACCATGGCACTCTGGCCCGAGCAACAGAGCGAGACTCTATCTCAAAAAAAACAATCTATATAAATCAGTTAGAACTACATTCCATATTTACATTTAGTATTGAAGTTATTCAACATATTTTATTGAATGTTTGCTGTATGCAAGACATTGTGGTGAAAGGGAGCTAAAGGAACGCACATGTAATAAAAGATTTCCTGTTCATGGGAACTTAAAATCAAGTGGTAATGATTGTGGTTGGAGAAGGGCGTTTGGAGAGATTTAAGATAAATGACTATAATAAAACAAAATAAACACGCACCAATAAAAACAAAAGCAAAGAGAAATGATATGTAGCCAAATGAATCAGAAAAGGATCCATGAAGAAGAGAAATATCTGGAATGAATCTTGAAGGATGAAAGAAAACATGAGTTGTGGGGAGGAGGTTGAGGAGAGACTCATTTTGAGCAGTTCCCTACAATTTGACTAATATGGATAAAGTACAAGTCATAACAGGCGCGAGTTCTAACAGCAGAGCAACCTGACAGCCACGTAAATGCCTATTACACCTGCGCCAGGAACCTCGCGCCGTTCATCAGCACAGACAATGCAGTGCAGGAGTTCAAGCACTTAGGAAGGAGGTCCCTGGGAAGGAAAGGCTAGTCTGAGGCTACCAAACTCAACAAGGCTCCTGAGGCCTTTATTTGTTTTAAGTAAGGGGCTTTGCTCAACTATTAGCTTAAGCACAGCTAATAACTAAACAGTATTCAGAATCAGCAAAAATTACCTCAGTAAAAGTTTTAAATGATCATTTCTATCACGAAAGGCAGTGTGGTATACTGGGCAAGGGCATAGGATCCGGAGGCAGATCTGGGTTCAAACTCCAGCCCCAGAACTAGGTGTACCTGTAATCCAGCCCCCTTAGGTGTCCTCGGGCAGCTCTCTGAGCTGTGGTGTCTTCGCTTGTAAATGGGAATCATACAGACTTTACTGGGCCAGTGTGAGGAAGGAGGATAATGTGCTCAGAGTGCCTGCCACAATGCTCACCTCCCAGCAGTCAGTGAATGAGTTAGGCCTATCTTTAAGAAAGACCAAGGAGGGCCAGGCACAGTGGCTCATGCCTATAATCCTAGAACTCTGGGAGGCCGAGGCAGGAAGACTGCTTGAGGCCAGGAGTTAGAGACCAGCCTGAGCAAGAGTTAGATCCCATCTCTGCAAAAATTAGCTGGGTATGATGGTGCACAACTTGGGGAGGCTGAGGCAGGAGGACTGCTTGAGCCCAGGAGTTTGAGGTTGCAGTGAGCTATGATGATGCCACTGCACTCTAGCTGGGCAATGGAGTGAGATCCTGTCTCAAAAAAATTTTTTTTAAAAGACTAAGGAGCAAGTGGCAAATACACCAGTCTGGCGTGGAGCAATCAGGAAAAAAAGAATCTTTGACCCATGTTTGTAGGCTGCCAGCTCTACAAACACTAGTCAGTGGTAACAACCAAAAGACAATGCCCACTCACAGATAATGTGTAAAAGATGAGTGGTCCATTCAGTTCTTCCAGTCACGCATCTACCACCATTCAACAGTTCATTAAACATTCAACAGTAACACTTTCAAGTACTAAGAAACAAATATATATTTGTCTCCAAAAATACATAAGAAAAAAAAGATTCCCTTACATTTGAAAAACTGACTTTTTTCCCATAAGTGACGCTGAAGTAACCTATTTAACACATTTCCCTTCAATGCCTGGTGCCTCCTGTGTGTCAGGATTCAGACAGAGATTTCTCATTTTAAATGGGAAACCTTAAAACAACTAGCAATAACTAAATGAACCTAATCATTTTCTTAGGCCACTACAATAATACCAGTGCCTTTGTCGTGATCTTCTCCACTTCTCTTTCTACCCTCTATACTGTGAGCCCCCAGAAGGCCGAGTCTCCTTCACTGCTAGCCACCACTTTGTCCCCACTGGCTAGCCTGATCCTGGCACAACAGTCCTCAACCCTTGCTGCACACTGAGATTACCTGTGGAACCCAAGCCCCAACCTCTGAGTCCTGAATCAGTGTGCCCAGGGTGAGCCTGGGCAAGTCCAGCACAAGTGATTCTATTGAGAATCACTGAACCAGCTGGATGCAAGCATTCCAACAAGCCTGATGCTTCTGCCTCTGCAATGCCTCTTGCACCCAAAAAAAA
>NW_012154285.1:5578851-5608346 GCF_000956105.1 Propithecus coquereli
CATCCTAGCTCACAGCAACCTCAAACTCCTGGGCTCAAGCGATCCTCCTGCCTCAGCCTCCCGCGTAGCTGGGACTACAGGCATGCGCCACCATGACTGGCTAATTTTTTCTATATATTTTTAGTTGTCCAACTAATTTCTTTCTAATTTTAGTAGAAACAGGGTCTCGCTCTTGCTCAGGCTGGTCTCGAACTCCTGAGCTCAATCTGCCCGCCTCCGCCTCCCAGAGTGCTAGGATTACAGGCGTGAGCCACCGCGCCCGGCCTGTAAAAACATTCTTTAGAAAGATACTCAAGAAAATAGTAACACTGGTTGCCTCTTGGGAGAGGGACTTTGTAGCTTGGCGACAAGAGTGAGAGGGAGACTTTTCACTGTACACCCTTTTAAATTCTGAACCATCTGAAACGTGCAGCATCTTCAAAAACAACCAAACTAAAAATGACAAAAGTAAAAACATCTTCTATAGCTTCCTACCGAAAAAACAAAACAAAAGAACACCCAACTCCTTAACATGGCAACTGTGACCTTTAGCAATTTGGTCTCAACTGTATTCTAACATCAATTCTCAACAGTACCCTCTATCCTGACACCACAAGGAACAAGACAGCTGTAGTTTGGCCAATCTACTTTGCCTTTGCTGATCCTCCAATGTGGAGAGTCTTAGCATTCTTCTCATTTGCCTCACTTCAGTGAAAAATCATCTTGCGAGGCCTGATTGCTTCCACAACACCTAATGTGCATTCTTTCACACTGGTCCTGTGCTTATGTTTGCCTTCCTCACCAGACTGAAAATTCAGAGTTAAAGTCTGTTTTGTTCATCTTGGTTTCTTCACAGTACCTGTCAAGGGCTAACAAACAGGAAACAACCTGTGAACAATGAATTCAGTTGACTGCACTGAAAAGTTAGAATACCAACACTACTCTAGTATACAAACTTTCAGCCAAAAACTCCAAAAAGAGAATGAATCTTGTATCAGATCCTAGCACTGCACAAGGTGTCATTCCCTGGGTCAGAACTTGCTACAAGATGCTCCTATTAAAGAGAAGGCTGCTCTTGTACAAGTGTACAAGATGCACACTTGTAGCTCCAGCTAGTTGGGAAGCTGAGGCAGGAGGATCACTTGAGCCTAGGAGTTCAAGGCTGCAGTGCACTGTGATCATGCCTGTGAAGAGCCACTGCACTCCAGCCTGGGCAACATAATGAGATCCCTTCTTGAAAAAAAAGAGAGAGAGAGACTGAGAGACAGAGACAGAGAGAGAGAGAGAGAAAAGGAGAGAAGGCTGATGGAAAGAGCACTTGAAAGGAGTCTGGAGATAACACTACTCCACTAACTGGAGCTAGGACACTGGCCAAATTACTTCTCTAAGCTTTAGTTTCCTCATCTATAAAGTGAGGGGCAGGAGGACACCTCCTCTCTAGAGTTCCTTTTTCAGGTCTAAGATTCTGGGACTCTAAATCACACAGCAAGAAAAAAGGGCCCATTCTAGAAACTCTTTATAATATAATGGTTAACAAATACAGCTAGACTTTATGTTTCACATGCAATGTTACATTTACTGCATGAACCAGTTTTGAAGCAAAGTTTCCATTTCAGGCTTCCCAATTTATCCTCTGTCCCTATTACACTGCCACATGTACATTCTCAGAGAGATTTCAATAAAGACTCAGACAGTAGATACACTTCCCCTTGTCGTTTCACTTTAGTTTTAACCACCTGACTAAAATATTGGTAAAGTTTTTCTCTTTTAAGACATTAACAAAAAGTCAGGTCAACCATTTTTCAATTTGAAATTCTAAAAAGAGTAAAAGGGGTGCAAAAAAAAAAAGGTAAAAGATGGTTATAGATTAGCATTAACTGACTTCACTGAATTCAAATGATCTGTAAATAATATGTACAGAACATACACTAGTCAGCGCTTATCCAAGGTTTTGCTTTCCAGTTTCAGTTACCTGAGCTATAGTACAAAAACAGTTTGAGACCATATTCACATAACTTTTATTACAGTATAGTTATAACTGTTCTATTTTATTATTGTTGCTGATTTCTAACTGTGCCTAATTTATAAATTGAACTTTACTGTGTTCATGTTACATACATATAAAGGTATGAATGTATATATGTATAGGAAATAGCATAGTACATGTAAGGTTAGGTACTATCCACAGTTTCGGGCATCCATTGGGAGTCTTAGAACTATCTATCCCCATGGATAAAGGAGGGGCTAATGTATTTACAAAACACACTAACCTTGTTATTCAAAGCAATGAGTGAATTCAGCATATGTTAACAAGAAAAACAATAAGGTCAAAGTGGCCTCACAAAAACCAAGAGAAATGGATTTCTAAAAATAAGGCTTGGCAGGGTGCGGTGGCTCACACCTGTAATCCTAGCACTTTGGGAGGCCAAGGCAGGGGAGGACTGCTTGAGGCAGGGAATTCAAGACCAGCCTGAGCAAAATGGCAAGGCCCTGTCTCTACAAAAAATGGAAAACAGCCAAGCATGGTGGTGTGTGCCTATAGTCTCAGCTACTCAGGAGGCTGAGGCAGGAGGATCACTTGAGCCTGGGCATTTGAGGTTGCACTGAGTGAGCTATGATGATGCCACTGCACTCTAGCCCAGGCAACAGAGCAAGATTCTGTCTCAAAAAACAAAAACAAGGCTTGCATAAGACATCCCTGTTTAGATTTTCTCATTTCATATAAACACTAATGACCATATCACTCATGGTCAAACCATAAATGGTTTCTAGCTTTTACGGAAATAGCTTAATACATTAACTGCCAGGAGAGTTGTATTTAACTTGTGAAGCATATGTAACTCACTCATCTCTACCTTGGAAGCTGTGTGAACTATTTTTCAAGTTGCATATAACTCACGCACAGAAAACAATGAAAAATAACAAATTTTTCGTTAAGTTAGAAAGGATTTTTTTTTTTTTTTTTTGAGACAGAGTCTCACTCTTTTTGCCCGGGCTAGAGTGAGTGCCGTGGCGTCAGCCTAGCTCACAGCAACCTCAAACTCCTGGGCTCAAGCAATCCTACTGCCTCAGCCTCCCGAGTAACTGGGACTACAGGCATGCGCCACCATGCCCGGCCAATTTTTTTTTTTTGTATATATTTTTAGCTGGCCGATTAATTTCTTTCTAATTTTCGTAGAGGCGGGGTCTCACTCTTGCTCAGGCTGGTCTCGAACTCCTGAGCTCAAACAATCCGCCCGCCTCGGCCTCCCAGAGAGCTAGGATTACAGGCGTGAGCCATGGCACTCGGCTGAAAGGATTTTATTTTTAAAGTTTTTATTCTATTCTCATAACAAAACATCATGGCCCCAAGGAAAAAAATTTTTTTCTAGTGTGGCAGTCAATGTGTTAAATCTATTTTCTTATTCAAAACTGCTATCGAAACAGCAGATGTGAAAACAGAAGCACTTCTGTTTGCTTCATTCAGCACACCAACCTTTTGCATCTACCTCAAATGACAGCACAAATTCTGACAAGTCAAAAAACTTGCTAGACGACAGTATCCTTGAAAGATCAAAATGTAAAGTCATAGTAGTCCAAAAAGAGATAAATTCCTTTTCTTTTCAAAATAGTCTGCTGGCTGTGATTGGTAGCTCACACCTGTAATCCCAGCACTTTGGGAGGATTCTTGAGGCCAGGAGGTTGACACCAGCCTGGGCAACACAGCAAGACCCAGCTCTACAAAAACTGGGGAAAAAAAAATTAGCCAGGCATGGTGGTGTGTACCTGTAGTCCCAGTTACTTGAAAAGCCGAGGCAGGAGAATCACTTGAGCCAGGAGTTTGAGGTTACAGTGATCTATGATTGAGCCACTGTACTCCAGCCTGGGTGACAGAGTGAGACCCTGTCTCTGAAAACAAAATAGTCTGTTAATGGGTAAGAGAAAAATCAATGCAAAATGTGTTGGAATTGGTCCGAGTAAAAATAGTACTGGCCCCTTCAACAGAAAGCAGTCTTTGTAGGAAGTCACTTTTGTAGTCTCTGGCAAAGTTTTTGCAGTCATTTTGTAGTTCTTGGGATTCATACCAACAATTCAATCACTTCTAGAACTATTCACCCACTATAAACTTCTTCACCTCAAAAACAAGTGTTTAAGAACCTAGTAAATTTATAAATTGTTAAATGAGACAGACTCAAGATCAACAATAAGCTTGATGATGAGAGCAATTTCAAAGCAGTTGGGAAAGTATGTAGTAGTATAACCTTTCTGGAGGGACCTACGGTAATATTTATATCAGAGGAGTTGTAAATGCTCATAGCCTTTGACCCAGGAACTCCTATTCAAGGAATTTTCCCTAAGGAAATATTGAGATGTAAAGAGATATTCACTCTGGTGTTATTTATATAGAAAATTAGAAACAAAAAGGAGGACAAGTTTAATAAATTATGGACTATACTTGCAGGAGAATATGATACAGTTATGCTTATCAGTATGGACACATGCTCAACCTACCTTTAAAAAAAAAGCATTACAGAGTAGAATACACATTAACCCAATGCTGTTTAATAATGTGTATACATACAATTATATACACAAGGGCTGGAGGGACCACATTGACTACAGATGAGTTATGAGTTACAGGTGTTTTATATGGTACTCTTCTGAACATGTGTAACTTGTATAAGCACAAAACAGAATCATTTATTTAAAAGCACTAGACCGGCCTGGCGCGGTGGCTCATTCCTGTAATCCTAGCACTCTGGGAGGCCGAGGCGGGCGGATCGTTTGAGCTCAGGAGTTCGAGACCAGCCTGAGCAAGAGCGAGACCCCGTCTCTACCAAAAATAGAAAGAAATTAATCAGACAGCTAAAAATATATAGAAAAAAATTAGCCAGGCATGGTGGCATGTACCTGTAGTCCCAGCTACTCGGGAGGCTGAGGCAGGAGGATCGCTTGAGCCCAGGAGTTTGAGGTTGCTGTGAGCTATGATGATGACACGGCACTCTAGCCCGGGCAAGACAGTGAGACACTGACTCAAAAAAATAAATAAATAAATAAAAGCACTAGACCAACAAGCCAGAGACCTAGGTTCAAGTCCCAATGTGATACTAACTATACCAGCCTTACTGAGTCAACTTCATAGATGAGGAAATACATTCAGATTAAGTGGAGTTAAGAGCAGCTACTTCATAGAGTTATAAAGATTAAATAAGTATATAACATTAAAGAGCTCCATAAATCTAAAGCACTACATAAAGCACTGGTAAGATGGTAGAATCATGTTTTGTGATAGATATTGAATAACTGGCTTAGAAGAAACAGAGTGAAGTACTTTCACTTCTTGAAGAACAAATTCTGTCACTTTCCCCTCAAATCCTGTTTGGAATCTTTTCCAAAAACATTTAGCACCTCTCTTCTTTAAAAATTTTAAACTAAATTGAAAGAGCTGTGCCAACTGCCAACTCAAGTTCATATGAGTAATAAATTGTGTGTTAGCTAATACTCTCTGCAGTAAGTCTGCTTTTACAGAAAGTCTTGATTTATGTCATTCAATTTTGTGAACTGTTTAACAATAGGAAACAAATTACTTTAGATCAAGGAGATAAAAAAGTCCCTATCAGATTTTTAAAATATAGGACAACTCCCAAACAAGACAGACACAGAAATTTTATTACTAATGACAAAAATCAGGATCCAAGGCACTTCTTAAAAAGAGCCCAAAAATTAACAACTCATTTTGAAAGGCAAACTCACAAGGCACACTATTTTCAACTGACTAAAACTTCTGGTTTGAAAAGTCAAATTTTTTTAGAAATAAAATATTGTTAACTTACTTTTCCAAAGCATTTTTCTGAAAATTCTGAACCTAAAGCCCATGTAAGGCCTATCTAAAAGTTATCACGATATATATAAAATGAATTTGACATTTAGCTTGAACTTGATGTAAGTGTTTGATCTACTCAAAGGACACGGTTGTAGGTCATATTCTAAGCCAGTGTAGTGCTTCTGGAATCACACACTAGTACAAACTCCATTTGGATACTGTTGCAATCATTCAGGTTATGTATGGCCCAGTTTCATAAAGCAGTGCTGAAGTTCAGGGTACAGTCTCCTCCCACCCAGCAGCCACCCCATCCCCCCAAAAAAAACCTCCACAAAAGCCTCCATCTGCTACAATTTAAAATCTCTTTGCAAAAATATATCTTCTAAAAAGTATAAACAGTTATGCTTCTAAAACTCAATTGCTTGCTCTACAAAGAGTCATCCAGATCCTTTAAAGAGATTATTAAAAATTGAGAAAGAAGCTGGAAGTTGGGAAAATTTAAAACTAAGCTAGAGAATCTCTAGATTAAAGATTTGTGAACAAAGGAAAACTAGCTCTGAAACTATTAACAAACAAGGAAATGACTTTTAAAAAAAAGGTACCTTATAAAAAGTACAATACGCCTATATGGTAAAATGAGAAAAATATCCAGGAGCAGGAGTTTAAAAAGCAAACAGCAAACTTCCTCCATCCATCAACCTGTAATCTTATTACAGAATGAAAGAATACTCAGAATAGTCAGCATCTAGCCAGTGGCTTCTTAAACCATGCTGTTTCATTAGTCCTAGATGGCTCTTTTACTAAACCCAGATTCTCACACTTAACATTTCACAATTTTCTCCTGAAAGCACATGAATATTATGAAAGCAGGCACATTTAAAGTCTGACTGATCTCAGAACTCACGTTTGATTGTTGCAATTTAAAAAATAACCTCCCTTATATAAAATAATTATATGTATATTAAAACTATATAAAAACAACTATATTCCTCACAAAGTTAAACAGAGTTACAATATGACCCTGCAATTCTAACCCCCCAAATTAAAAACATACATGGTCATACAAAAGCCTGTACAGGGCACTATTCACAATGGCCAAAAAGCAGAAACAACCCAATGGCCATCAACAGATGAATGGCTCAACAAAATGTGGTATATTCTTACGATGGAATATTACTCAGCCATAAAAAGGGATAAAGTACTGACACATGCTCCAACATGGATGAACTTTATAAACATGTTAAGTAAAACAAATCAGACACAAAAGGATTCCATTTATATGAACTGTATAAAACAGACAAATCCAGAGACAGAATCTACCTTCTGTTTGTTGCCAGGGATTGGGGTGGGGAGATGGAAAGTGACTGCTAATAGGCAGGAGGTTTTGGGGGAAGTGATGAAAATGTTCTGGAACCAGGTAGTGGCAGTGGTTGCACAACATTATGAATGTTGTCAATGTTATGAAGGTAAAAACTACTGACCTGTACACTTTAAAAGGGTAAGATGTTACAGCATGTGAATTACACATCTCAAATTTTAAAAATTCATTCAAGGTCATATTTGCTATCAATAGGTAGATAAGGCTAGAATTTGACTTTATTACGACTGTTTGAAAACAGCAAATTCTACCTAATCCAGTCACTTTTTTTTTTTTTCGAGACACAGTCTCACACTGTCGCCCCAGCTAGAGTGCAGTGGTGTCATCATAGCTCACTGCAACCTCCAGCTCCTGCGCTCAAGGAATTCTCCTGCTTAGCCTCCTAAGTAGCTAGGACTACAGGCCATTCACTTCTTAAATAAAATTGAGATCTTAATTTTGTTCACATAATCTTTATACTCTTTGTATCTTAAAACAATTAGTTTTAAGGCTGACATTACTCACAAAACACTCCAAAATTCTTTTTTTTCTTTCTTTCTTTTTTTAAATAAGATGGTTTGAAACACTCCAAAATTCTGACCACAATCAAAATTAGATTCAAAGGCTGGAATATGAAATTGTTTTAATTTCATTTTTAGGTTTCAAGTTTAACCAAGCTTAAATAAACATCCAACAGTTTTATAAGAATTGCTTTACAATTCAATATTCAGAGGTCAGAATTTACATGGCATAGACCATGCTGCCATTTTTTAAACAAGTGGTTTCTGTAAACTGTGGTTTAGCATGCAGAGGAGTTTTTGTTGCATTTCAGTTATGAGTCAGAATGAATAATGAAGTTATAAACACACACACACACATACACATGCCTAAGAGAAAAAGCATTAGAAGGATAGAAGTACCAGGAGATGGACTGGTCCTGAATGCACAGATATCGTCAAGAAAACTTGACCAGTGCTGTAAAAGAGGACTGGGGTGAGAAATCTAGGTGCTAGTCCCAGTTCTGTCAATAACTAGTGCAGTAACCTTGGGAAGTCAATCGACGCTCTGTAGGCCTCTGTTTTCTCATAAGTAAAATGAAAAAACTAGTCTCCAGTGTTTCTAAGTCTTACAATTCTCAACAGTCTTTGATTCTATTGTTAAGTAGCTTAGAGCTATGGGAAGCGCAGTGATTATATTAGGCAGCTCTCATATTTTTGTGTACCTAGGAAGCCACACCATATAAAGAGTAATAAGAGAACTTGGGATTAGCCACAGGGAAGAAGGAACAAGAAAAGTGTACATAGCTCCTGCTGGGACTGGTTTACTCCTGTTGGACCTAATAAAGAGAAAGCACCTTTGCCAATTTTCTAGAGGATGATAGGAGTGGTTCCTACGCCTCACCACACCCACCATAGTTGGTTTTTCCTAAAAGAAACTCACTGGGGACTCTACAAAAATGTTGTGAAGCACAAAGTACCATTAGTCACTGCGTGACTAATAAGACAGATCAATTCTAAACTAAAGAAACAAAACAGCTTTCTCTTTCTCATGTAAAAAGAAATAAACAGCCTTCATTCCAGTCAAGGAGTCCTAGATGACCACAGTAAATAATCTGAGGTGCACAGATACTCAGCAATAAATATAGTATCGAGCCAAAGAAAATGAATTATCTATAGAAGTAGAGGTTCAAAAGCACTGAAGTTCAACATAACTTTATTTACTACTCAACATAGCCTTTTGATGTAATTTAGTTTGTAACTCCAACTTCTAGAGTAGAAAGCAGTACTAAAGGCTTGATGAGACTCATCACTTCTTTCACAGCAAGAGCTAATCAGATCAGCCTGTGATGGAACGGTATCAACAAAACAGAAGTCACCATCATATGAACGGTTTCATGGGAGCCAAGGAGCAAATGAGGTCAACTCATGAAGTTATTTCAAGTGGCTCCCAACCAAGATCACTTTCTGGAAGAGCTCTTCCACAACAGGACAGTCCTAGAGAAGCTGTCCTTCACTGTCCCTATCCCCCACCATCTGCACATATGCCTGTTTGTTCATGCTTGATCTTTGTCAAATATGGCCGACGACCATCCCTTGGCCATATAAGCAACCACCTGTCTGCTTGTGTGCCTGGTGGCATTCCTTTTAAGAAGTACAGGCTGGGCGTGGTGCCTCACACCTGTCATCCTAGCACCTGGGAGGCCAAGGTGGGAGGATTGCTTGAGCTCAGGAGTTTGAGACCAGCCTGAGCAATAGCAGGACCCTGTCTCTACAAAAAAGAGAAAAAAACTAGCCGGGCATTGTGGCCCGCACCTGTAGTCCCAGCTACTCAGGAGGCTGAGGCAAGAGAATTGCTTGAGCCAGGAGTTTGAGGTTGCAGTGAGGTATGATGATGCCACTATACCCTACCCAGGGCTACAGAGTGAAACTGTTTCAAAAAAAAAAAAAAAAAAAAGTAGTGTACAGAGCTAGGGTTCTTAATCTAATACCCATGCATGGGCTTCTAGGTGGTACATGGATGGACTTCATACAGTCAGTGAAGTCCCTGAAAGCCTATGCAAAATTTTGTTTATGAGCGCATTTTTTCTGAGGAGAGAGCCCTTGGGTAAAGATCCTCAGAGGCTGTCTGTGAACCAAGGAAAGCTAAGAACCACTGGTTTAGTCCTAGGTACAAAACAGAAGAAATCTACAAAAAAGTGCCTATGTGAATGAGATAGAAAGTAATGCCTGTTATTTGAGGTTCAACATTAACAAAAGGTGCCATCTATTCAAAACAAAAGGAAACTACCATCTGATGAGCAGAAGCTGTAGTCTTTAGGGCGAGGTAGTCCACTCCCTTCATCCTCTAGTCTGGATAAGGAAAATGAAGAGAGGATCTGCCCAAGACCATTAATCACAAAACTACTAAGTGGCAAAGCTAAGCATCAAAGTAGTCCAGGTTTCTACCAGCATGCCAGACCATGAAAATATGTTTATACTTTTTAGAATGAGTTTGATCAAAATTCTCCATACCCATGTAAATATCCCACTCCACTAAGAAAGTAGCTCTCTAAAATTTTAAAAGAAAGCTTCAGTATAGGGATTTGATACATTTAAACAACCTCAAATCATCAATCAAATCACAGATCTTTCACAAAAGCCAGCATATAGCAGATTTATAAGGTGAACCTAGATGCTCATTATCCCCTATCCTGTTGAATTATGAATGCAACTTAAAAAAAGCAGCATAGGTCACAAGCTCACTGAGTAAGGCACTTCTAAATGCAATGGGAAAAGATAGCTACTGACAGCCCTTTAAAAAAGATACAGTTCAGTCATGCTAACTTCAGAGTGGATCTGTACAATTTCAATCTGCAAGGTCCCGGACCTTCTAATTCTCTCTCTCTCTCTCTCTCTCTCTCTCTCTCAAAGGTTAATATGAATAGCGTTGCCTAAACAGTAAATGACGTTTTTTCAACCCAGGTAATGCGGTCATTCATAAATTAAACTGAGAAGAACCTTTCCAGTCCCATGTTCACAAACACTACATGTGGTAGAACCAAAGATACTAGGCAATTATTTTGAGATCAGATTAAAAAAATAGTTACAGGCCGGTCACGGTGGCTCACACCTGTAATCCTAGCACTTTGGGAGGCCAAGGCTGCAGTACTGCTTGAGGCCAGGAGTTTGGGACCAGCGTGAGCAAGAGAGACCCCACCTCTACAAAAAATAGAAAAATTAGCTGGGTGTTCCAACTATTTGGGAGACTGAGGCAGGAGGATCGCTTGAGCCCAGGAGTTGGAGGTTGCAGGGATATATGACGATGCCACTGCACTCTAGCCTGGGCAACAGAGCTAGACCCTGTCTTAAAAAATAATAATAGTAATAATTACTGTCATAAAAAAGTTACAGAACCATCTGTTCCAATGCCAAACTTCCCCTGGACACATGAAATTTAAAGTAACTAAAAACTCAGTCTCACTTGAGAAGTGAAACCAAAGTGACATCTGAACCCAAACTCAATGACAACATGTCCTTCAATTTCAAAGGAAGTGCTTTATTTATGCAAAAAATTTTAATGGCATTCTATTCTATGGTATACACAAAGTCTCCACAGATGTACATTATGGTAAAGTTTCTGTCTGCATGTGAATTATATTTAGCCTTTTCTGCAAGCTCTGTCCCTAGTCTCCCAGCCCCAAAAGGTGTAACTGGAATAGGCCTTAGGAAGCACCTGTGGTCTGAAAAGGCTTTGACCAATTCTCAAAGCTTTCTTGGCTGCAGTCTACAAGCAGGTTCGGCCATTCTATTTTGGGTCAAGGAGACTGACTCTCTGTCACCCCCCAAGTGACCGCAAGTGGACAAGATCAGTTTGGGAGAATGCACTGTGAGAGTTTTTCCACCAAGCCCGCAGTCCCCCACTATGAGATTCCGAAAAGGATGAAGATTTGGTCACGATCCAGGCGGCGAAAGAATGAAGACTGGACTATCTGCGGGCTCACAGCAGCGTTTGCTCAGGATCCGGCAGCCTGTGGCCGGGCTGTGGCGTCAGGAGCGCACGAAGCAGGGATCCCCGGGGCACGCAGAGCGAAGAGGGAGGGAACCAGAGCGAGGTTAGGAACCTGCAGGTGTCACCGAGGGAGGAGAGGAGGTCGCCCGGGGCCGGCACAGCCAAGTGACTAAGAATGTGGCTCCGGATTCGGACAGACTGGTCACATTCTCAGACTGTGACCTTGAGCACGTGGCTAGACCGCTCTGCGCCTCAGTTTCCTCATCTCTGAAATGGGGGTTGTTCCAGCGGAAAACGCGCCTCAGAGCGCTTGGCACGGCGCCTGGCGCATAGTAAGCGCTCCCTACATGTGAGCTCTCTGGCTCCGCTCGCCGCCCGGAGGAGCTGGGGAAGCCCCGCGTAGGGGAGTCCCCAGGAGGCGGATCTGGGGCTGGGGCGGGGGTACCCGGGCAGGGGACTTACCGAGCACATCGGCAGAGCGGTGCCGGGCCACGAAGCACGCGTCGTCCCCGTAGCACGCGCCCTTCTTGAGGAGGCCCTTACGGAAGTCCTTGCCGAAGCCGCAGCCGGCCGTCACCAGCCCGTAGTCGCCGCCGCCGCCGCCGCCCGCTCTGGGGTCGGTCTGCGAGAGGCCGCCGAGCACGGCGCGGGCCACTAGCCGCCCGTACGAGAGGACCGAGAACATCGCCGCCGCCGCCCCCCCGAGGAGGCGGGGGGTCGGGGGAGCAGGAGGACGCGGAGGCCCGGAGCCGGCTCTCTCCTCAGCCGCAGCCGCACTGCCGCCGGGGCGCTCCTCAGGGCGGCGCGCAGTAGCCGCCGCCGCCCCTGCCCGACGCGCGGGGCCTCGCACACGCTCAGCCGCGCGCACCGGAGCCAGAGCGAGGTCAAAGCCGGCGGCTCCTCCGCCTCAGCCCAACTGGGGTCCCGGCTGCAGCCGCCGCTGCCGCCGCCATCTTCCGCTCCACTAGCGTGTTCCGGGCCGCGCCGACAGGGCCGCCCCTCCTCTAGCCACGCCTCTAGCCCCGCCCCCGATTCGCCGTCCAGGCCCAAGCCCCGCCCCTCGGGCTTGCTGCCCTATGCAGTCACCGAGGTCGAGCGTGCGCAGAGGGTGTGACCGCAGTGTCTTCTGGGAGTTGTAGTCCTGGGATTGTAGTCGCTTTTGACTTTGCTGTTTAGGCTCTAGGACCTGAGGATTCCCCCCCACGAAGGACTTAGATTAACTTAATGAAAATTACAGGTGGGCTGCTTGAAGATTTTTCTCCACTATTTTAACCGTATCCTTTAAAGATTTTTTAAAAAAATAACAACGCCGCCATCCCTTTAAACAAAAACCTGAAAGAAACCAGGATCAGGGTCACATATTGAGAAACAGGTACACAGAAATCTAGTGACATATCCACAATTAATGTACTGGAAGGGTTTTTAGGATGGCGATCTGTTTGGAAAGAAGAGACTTTTTGCATAGTCTTTTAGGAGAAATTAAGAAAATGTAATATATCCCTATTGGAGTGGGAGGGGACGCTGATGGTGCTTGTCCCTTTTGCTCTAGCCATGCTCACAGCTGCCTCAAGACCTTTGCCCTTGCTCTTCTTTCTACCCATTAGAATTTAATTCCGTTGTCTGAGGGTCCTGTGTTTTTTCGTTGCTGTATCCCCACAACACATGGGCACACAGTAAATACATGAATGAATGAAAGAATGAATGAATATCACACTAGATTCTAAGTTCCCCAAGGGTAAGAATCATCTGCCGTTGAATTATTAGAATCTAATGCAGTGCTGGGCACACACAGTAGGAGAGTGTGTCAGTATCTGTTAAATAAAAAAAAGAAAGAATAGGAACCATAAATAATAAAAGAAAGTAATGTTTGTTGAATAAAGGAATCATTGAATGAATGGGGTTCACAAACAAAAGAAAATTGACCTTTCAGGCAAGTAATCCAATTTGAAATAATTTTTAGTTTTATTGAAACATAAATATATGTTACTCAGAAACATTGGTTCTTTTCTAGTTCACTTTTGACAGGACCATAGTTACTTTGGGGATTCCCATCTTGTTCTTAAATGATTCTTTTTTATACTTTCTTAATATGCCTGAAACCCTGCCAACCATCCACTCAACGCACATTATTCTGTTATCCTAATTACTGTCATCGTTAAACATTTTTGCTGTTCACAGTGTGCCAAGTACTCTCTCTATATGTTTCTGTCGTCAAAGGTTTTCATCAAAATTGGATTAAATAAATCACTTCACATAGTGAGTAACATTTTGTCAAACATACAGACCTCCCACCCCCAAATACTCATTTACTGGATAAGAGATATAGCAAGTCTAATAATGCAGTCACACCTTGCTATTTTTTATGGCACAAGAACTGGAGATGCCCAGAAGAGGGGATGGCCCCTCTCAGAATCCTCTGCTTGGCATTTATGTCTTTGCCAGTTGTGCTAAAGGTTGTTCTTTCAAGCGTACAACACCACTACCAAATCCCAGCCAACCTGTCAGGTAATTCTACCCCAAGGACAAACTTTTTAAAATAGTATGTCAACCCCTGGTCCTTGCCTCGTGAAACTCCTTCTGACTGTTCCTACCTCTCATTTTCAGGGCATATATTATCCAATTTCCGTGTCAGTCACAAGAACCGGTTAGATGAGATGAGTAGGAACATAAGATGTGACTCTAAGGCCAGTAACCACTGCTCTGACGGGGCTGCTGTTTTCACAGTTAAGCGATACAGCGCCTTCAGTTTCTGGCAAATGAGCTCCTCACAGATGCAAGTTGCGAACAGAATCCTTTCTCGAAGCTGCTTTGCACTTTTTAAAAGGAGAGGAGACAGGGCCTCAGGTTGCCTTGAATCATTTATTCCAGAGCCAGCTCTGAAGTTTCACCTTTGTGAGGGAAGCCAGGAGAGGGTACTTTGAAAAACACCTCCTTTTCCCTCCCTGAGAAGCACGATTCATTTTGACATTTTGCTAGACTTAAAAAGCCCTGAGTTTTCTTCCTTAATAGAGTTACATTCCTAGCACTTCAAGGATTCCTGGGAGGTCAATTGCCACAGAGGCGAACAAGTGGTGAAAATACCATCTGTGCTGCCAGGGCACCTCTATGGCATTAGGAAAGAGCTTTGCACTGGAGTCACCCCCAGCTCCTAAAAAAGCCAACAAACAAACAAAAAAAATGCACGAATTTGCTAGTGAGATTTTTCTGCCAGACTTGTACACTGATCCCTTTGGGTTTCTTTTGCTAACCTATTCAAAAGGAACACTGATTAGTTTATGGCAGTTTATGGTTTCTCAACCTTGGCACTATTGACATTTGGGGCAGGGTAATTCTTTTTTTTTTTTTTTTGATACTGGCTCTGTTGCCCAGGCTATTGTGCAGTGGCACAATCATAGTTCACTGCAATCTCAAACTCCTGGGCTCAAGTGATCCTCCTGCCTGTGCCTCCCAAAGTGCTGCGGTTACAGGCGTGAGCCACCTCACTTGGCCTGGGCAGGGTAATTCATTGTTGTGGGGACTGTCCTATGCATTGGAGGGGGCTTAGGAGCATCCCTAGCCTCTGGCCACTAAATACCAGTAACACCTCCCTTCCTACTCCCAGTTGGGACAACCAAAAATGTCTCCAGATAGTGTCAAATGTCCTCTGGGGGGCAAAATTTCCCCTGATTTAGAACCCCTGGGTTCTTGCAATGCAATGCAAGTGAGCAAATATTTGTTGAGTGCTTGTTATGTTCATGGCTTCAGGCTAAGAATAAAAAAACAGTTGGTGACTTCATGGCAGTCACAGTGTAGTGGGAAGGTTAAAACTTAGTAAATATAGAGAAAAAATAAGCACCAGCAGTTGAAATAAAATAGGGATCTGGGAAGGGGAAAAATGAGACCCAGGGCATTGGAGAACACTCTGGGGCCCTTCACGAAGACCTGACATTTGTGAGAGCTTGAAGGAACAGAGGTCTGAGAAAGGGGTATAACCATTCCAAGAGGAGGAAACAGAAATTCAACAAATGCAGAGTGTGATTGGAGGAAGGCAAGCAGTCTAGTGCAACTTGGCCTTAGGATTTGGAAGAGGAATAATAAAAAATGGGGCTAGGAGCTGGGTGCGATGGCTCTCGCCTGTAGTCCCAGCTATTCCGCAGGCTGAGGCGGGAGGATGGCTTGAACCCAGGAGTTTGGGGACAGCCTGGGCAACACAGTGAGACCCCTGTCTCTAAAACAAACAAACCAATATGCTAAGTTAAAGAAGCCAGACACAAAAAACCACATATTGCACGGTTCTATTTATATGAAATGTCCACAAGAGGCAAATCCATAGAGACAGAAAGTAGATTAGTGGTTGCCAGGAGCTGGGGGGAGGGGCAAATGTGGGGAGGGACTGTTCATGGGTACGCGATTTCTTTTTGGGGTGATGAAAGCTCTGGAATTAAATAGTAGCGATGGTTGCACAACCTTGTAAATATGCTAATAACCACTGAACTGTACTCTTTAAAAGGGAAAATATGGTATATAATTTCTATCTCAATTAAAAAATAGTTTAGGGGCCGGGCGCGGTGGCTCACGCCTGTAATCCTAGCTCTCTGGGAGGCCGAGGCGGGCGGATTGTTTGAGCTCAGGAGTTCGAAACCAGCCTGAGCAAGAGCGAGACCCTGTCTCTACTAAAAATAGAAAGAAATTAATCGGACAACTAAAAATACATAGAAAAAATTAGCCGGGCATGGTGGCGCATGCCTGTAGTCCCAGCTACTCGGGAGGCTGAGGCAGAAGCATTGCTTGAGCCCAGGAGTGTGAGGTTGCTGTGAGCTAGGCTGACGCCACGGCACTCACTCTAGCCCGGGCAAAAGAGTGAGACTCTACCTCAAAAAAAAAAAAAAAATAGTTTAGGACCTACAACAGGGGGCCTTATATGCCAAGCTGAGGGTACTTAATGCTGGAGACAACAAAGGGTAGACAAATTCCTTTAATATACCAGGTAATAATAATGATAATAATAGCAATGAGAGTGAGATCAATAGATACCATAGACTGCGCACTTACCATGTGCTCTGCCTGCAGTATCTTCTCTGACCATCTATTTAAACCACCCAACCAGTTGCGTTTGCATTTTTCTTCATAGCACAGAGCACTTATTTATTTTGTTTAATGTTTGTCTCCTCCCTGATTAAATGATAAGTTCCATGTGAGCGGGGAATTTTGTCCATTTTATTCACAACTACCTCAAGTGTCCAGAACAGTGCCTGGCATATAATAAGTGCTAAATAAATACCCAACGAGTGAATGCTGCTGAATGAAAGAAACCGAGAGATCCCAGAGAACAAGTGACTTATTCTACAGCTGAGGAAAGGGGCTGAGTAGTATGTTCATCCCACAGGAAGCTGGTAGGCAGAGCTGGGCTGAACTGGAGAGGTGTCCCTGAGACACTTAATGCCTGAGTGGCAAAGTCCTTGTCAAGGAACTAGCCATAGGCTGTTCTTTCCGTGTAACTCATCTTGCTTTGTGTCATGTGTGATGGTCATGTTTTTCCCATCTAGAATCCATTCCCCCTGCTTCTCTGATTGTAGTATTCTGACTTTCCTTGGAGGAATAATCCAACACCCCCTAGGTTGCTGTCGTTTGGTTGGAATTGGACCAGGACTCCAAGAGTGAACACATGAGGCAGGTCTGGCCAATCACAGCACTGTATTCTCTTGGTCGCAGTAATTGGTCCAGGAAGAAGGCACATGACCCAAGCCAGACCAATGAAACTCAATTATAGGATTTTGCTGAATCTATCAGGAAGGAGAAATTATCCCCAAGGTTTCTAAGCTGGTAGGATGCAAGCTTGGAACTGCTGATGGCCATCTTTGTTACTACTTGGGAGGAACCAGCCTGAGAATGAAGCCAATACAGACAGAAGCAGAGATGGTAAGAAGCAGAGGCCTGGTAAAATGGATCAAACCTCTGAATCCAGCTTTGACTGAGGGAGGATCAGTCTCTGAACTCATATGAATTCCCGAGTTTGCTCAAGCCGTTTTGATTTTGGCTTGCAATGCAGTGAATCCTGACAAACACATCATGTGATCCAGGTACTATGGCTACAATTATTGAGTGAAGAACAAGTCCCCAAACCAAAGGCAACTGTTAGAAGGGAACTTGTCCTTCACTTAGTTACACAGAGGAGAGGGAACTTCCACTCTTTAATAGAGAAATTATGGAAGGAAAACTTCTGACCTCTTTCTTTGGTACCCCTGTGAGATGAGGAGTGATTTGTCTGAATGGCGGGTTTGCGGGGCGATGCTGAGCATGTTGCTTCTTCCCTTTCTCTTTCTTCTTTTTTGCCATGACATCACCTTTGCACACTTGTTTTCTTCCTCCACCATGGGGAGCCCGTCCCTATGGAAGAGGCTTGCAGTCACCCAGCCTGTGACTGGGTAAATCAATTTAATCCAGAGGGAGATTACGTACATAACTAAGCCATGTTCTCCAGTTAGCCTTATCAAAGCTGATACTTTGGAGTTCTAGTTGCCTGATTCATGCACCTACTTCTCTGTAGGTTTGGAGTTTGGAAACGCTGAGAAAGGTGTAATTAATTAACACCCCATAAAGCCCCAACATGGTTTTTTTTGTTTGTTTTTTGTTGTTGTTTTGCTTTGCTTTTTTGAGACAGGTCTTGCTCTGTTGCCTGGGCTAGAGTGCCGTGGCATCATCATAGCTCACTGCAACCTCAAGATCCTGGGCTCAGACAATCCTGCCTCAGCCTCCTGAGCAGCTGGAACTACAGGCATGTGCCACCACGCTTGGCTAATTTTTCTGTACTTTCTAGAGACAGAGTCTTGCCAGGCTGGTCTCGAACTCCCAACCTCAAGCATCCCTCCTGCCTCGGTCTCCCAAAGTGCTAGGACTACAGGTGTGAGCCACGAAGCCTGGCCCCAACATTAATTTAAATTTTCTCTTTAGAAAACTTTGAGAGACAGATGCAAGGACTGACCTATGGGCGCTAAAATAACACGTGGAGATCAAATTTCTGATGCCGTCGATGCCGTCAGGGCTCTAGGCTTCAAGGTAATTATGAGTCCAGTGTGTTCTTGACCTGGGCAGTGTGTGACTGCTACAGTTGTTCGGCATGATTCTAACTGGCAGGAGCCTGAGTACAAGGGCCTCTGGGCCAGGCCTTGACCTAACCAGTGTAAGCACAGCTGTGACCTCAGCAGGCAGCTGGGACAGGGATTCGATTATTGGGGGAAAAGTCTTTCTGACCCAAAGCAGGCTTGCCTTAAAGAGGGCAGAGCGTTAGCTTATAAGCCTTTAGGCTCTGGTGGATAGGTTTTTGCTTCTTGTAGGTACCTCTTTCAGCAAAGCTTTTGGCCGTTCACGTTGACTCTGATTTTTTAATTGTGTAAGCTTTGACCATGGCTTTGGATTAGGGGAGTTCGGATGCTGACTTTGCCCATAGAATGGGGGTATTTTTATTAATGAAAACAAATGAAAAGAACAAGGTGCTTATTATATAGGAGATATGCTCCTTTAGAGAACATGAATGAAAACCCATGAGCTAAGAAGTCAGTTAATGAGGCTTATGCCTGGACGCTTTTGTCTCTGGGAAACAGGTTTGCTTGAGAAATCAAGGAGGACCTGACTTGTTTTTAAAAATATGCTTCTGTTGTGCTACCAGGACAGAGTGGAAGAGTCAAAGACAAATAAAGGAAGACTGACTAAACTGGAGGAAAGCAGGTGAAAGGGAAATGATTATTATTTTTTTTTTTTATTTTAGAGACAGGGTCTTGCTCTGTTGCAGGCTGGAGTTCAGTGGCGCAATCACAGCTCACTGCAACCTGGAACTCCTGGCCTCCAGCAGTCCTCCCACCTTGACCTCCTAAAGTGCTAGGATTACAGGCATGAGCCACCACGCCTGGCCTGGGGCTTGCTTTAAAAAGTTGATTTGAGGAGGCCAGGAATTTGGGACTAAAATGTGGAAGTAAAATCCTAGAGATCAACTCTGAGACTGCATGAGACAGAATGACTCCTTTCATAGTCCCTTTTTTGAGATATAAAGAATTATGCCTTATTGGGGGTAGGGGAAAGGGAATTTGGGGAGGAATTATATGCGGTTTTTCTTTTTATTCCTTGCCAAGGCACAAAAAGTCTGTCCCCATTACAGAGGGTTTCTCTCTTCTCCTTCGAGTTTGACGACAGAATGGGAAGCAGTTCCTAAGTTCCTCCATTTTTTACCACTCTCCACAACACAGGGATCTTCCTTAGTTAATGGATTTTACTAAATTACTAGGGAACAACAAAAGAATAGTAAACAAGAATGTCAAAAATTAAAACATGCCTCATTCACATAAGGAATGAATACACGTCAAAAGTTTATTCAACTTGTCAAAGAGGAAACAGACGGGAAAGCTGGGTCAGAACACATTTTGAGGAAGTAGGTATTTGAGGAAGTAGGCAATGTAGTTAGATGCAAAACTAGTTAATCTTCCACAGGGTAATAAAAACTATAAGCTACAGGGTTCTGTTTTGTACTGGAGAGAAATAATTCACAACTCTACTGGACAAAAATCTGGGCAATAAATAGCTAGGCAAACAAAGGAATATTCCCTGGCCTGTAAATGCCAAATCTGGCCCTGTTGCTTTTGTTTATAATGAAGTTTTATTAGAACACAACCACATGCTGCTTTTGTTGTGTAGTGACTGAATACTACGATGACAGAGTTGAGTAGTCCACAGATAGCAAATAGCCTGCAAGGCCTAAAGTATTTACTATCTGGAACTTTATATTAGTTTTTTTTTTTTTTTTTTGAGACAGAGTCTTGCTCTGTTGCCCAGGCCAGAGGGCCGTGGTGTCATCCTAGCTCACAGCAACTTCAAACTCCTGGGCTCAAGCGATCCTCCTGCCTCAGCCTTCCGAGTAGCTGGGACTACAGGCATGCGCCACCATGCCCGGCTAATTTTTTCTTTTCTTTTTGGTAGAGACAGGGTCTCGCTGTGGCTCAGGCTCAAGAAATCCTCCCACCTTGGCCTCCCAGAGTGCTAGGATTACAGGCGTGAGCCACCACGCCTGGCCTGGAACTTTATATTAATAGAAAAAGTTTGCTAACCCCAGGCTAGAGAATTAAATCATCTTTGGGTGAACTTGTTAAACAATGTCCTAGATGACATTGAAAGGACTACACTGCCCTCTCTTGGTCTTATTTCCAAAATTTGGATAATTTTTCTTAAAAAGGAGATGTTTGGCTTAAAAATTGGGGGGCATTTTGAGTCGTTATCTTTGGCCTATACTTCCTAAATCTTCCTTTCTACTCACCCCACAGCCCCACCACCCTCTTTCTGCATTAATGAACATCTCAATGCCCCTTAGTCAACCTTTTATTTTTGTTTTTTAGAGACAGAGTCTCTGTTGCCCAGGCCATAGTGCAGTGACATCATCGTAGCTCACTGCAACCTCAAACTCCTGGGCTCAAGTGATCCTCCTGCCTGAGCCTCTTTAGTCATTGGGACTACAGGCATGAGCCGCCTGGCTCTACTTAAGTATAGAGTTTATTCCACTCAAAGCTTGAGGATAGCGACCTGGGAAGCACAGACTTCCGAAGGGATGGGGTTAGTGTCCCAAAGTGGGGAAGCTAAAGTTTCACTTACATAGGCAGAAACAGTTGTAGCCAAGTTGCAATATTTTCCATACTAGACCAGTATATGTTACAGCAATTTCATTAGCACAGCTTGCCACATTCCAAGAAAGATGCCATTAACATTCCATAAGGGGCAGTAATATTTGAAGGCTGGGGGTGGGGTTGGGGGGGTGTCTCATCTTTGGCACTGCTTGGTCACTTCTAAGCATTTATAGGAAAAAGTAGAAGTAGCAACTGCATTCTATGTGACTCAAGCTACACAGCCATATTCCTCTCCAGGCTCAGAATAATTTAAAATTCCAATAGCTTTAAGTTTGAATTTCACATATCCCAACTCTTTTCTCAGAGGGTGGAGCTTATGAAAACCTATTTTTAAATACAAGTAGGCCTGAAAAACAATTTGTGGAGAGTGATGTTTTACAGCAACATTTTTGCTCAAGAGGGCATTCTATTTCTGGGTAAGGACTTCTGCAACATACTGGCCCATTCTCATGGAAAGTTTTCTTGGGAGGGCCCCTCAGCTTCTTGAAAGGAAGTTCTAGAGCCGTTGCTAACTGGAGGTTCTGAGAGGGCGATAGCAGTGTTTGCTGGACCATTGCTGTTTCTGGATCTTGGCACATAGTAGGTGCTCAGTAAATAGGTGTTGCGTGAACTAGAGCCAATGAAAGAATAGAGTTTTTCTTCTCTGCTCAGTGTCAGCCCTAAGGGAGGACCAAGTTTTGGTGACAAATGCTGCCATCTGCAGGGAAAAAGTGAAATGGCAAGATTCAAAACTGCTAAGCCCTGAGGAACATACAGTCAACTTCAAGGCAAGATTAACACAGAATTTTTCTCCTTTCATTTTATTAAGACTTAATCAACACCATTTTGCCTTTTTCAAATAATGGAACCCACACTACCCTTTCTCAAATAATATTTTTAAGCTCTTTGAGTATTTATTAAGTGCCTCGCACCATGCTGCACACATGCAGCTTTGGTACCTCGGTACCACGATTATCCCCATTTTATAGATGAGGAATCTGAGCACGGAAAGCATGCCCAAGGTTACACAGCTAGCAAGTGGAAGAACTAAGGATTTGAACCCAAACACTCTGGCTCCAGAAAGTGTGCTTTTTTTCCCCCCAATAGACTTTATTTTTTAGAGCAGTTTTAGGTTCATAGCAAAACTGAGCAGAAGGTGCAGAGATTTCCCATATATACACCGCCCCCACACAGGCATAGCCCCTCCATTGGAGACTGTGTGCTTTTAATCATTTCACTATATTACCTCTCCACAACTGATACGGAGAATGTTTACATAAAACATATAGAAACATGGCAGATTGAGCCCGTGCAGTTTCTTCTGCTCTCTCCTGAAACCCTCCTAAAATTATAGTAAAGGAATTAAACAGGTACAAACCCACAGAGAATGGAAGAGAAGAATGCTCATGAGAGATCTCACATCCTTTTTGGAAGATAGAAAGTGGATGGATGGATGGATTAACTGAGTGGAGAAACCCTAGTTCTTGCAGAAGGAGATGACAATGACTAATAAACAAGTTGGAGCTCATAAGTCCCCCCTCCCCCCAAAAAAGCTCAGGAATTGAAGGTTGAAAGTCCCTGGGGTGAGAGGAGGGACAGAAAACAGATAATTAATTAAACATAAATAACATCTGGGGAATGGTTAGACCCCAGATTCCCCTCCTTGTGAATCCCTTGCCCCAATCCCTGTAGAAGATTAGGTATTTATGCTGTAGAGAACTTGAACCAGAGAAGTTCCGGGTTTAGGGATAGCAGTAGAGAAAAGGGTGGAGGTAAGGTAACATCCTAAAGTCAGAGGGATTAAGTGAAAAGTGTGCAGTTAAAAAAGTCTTAACCTAATAAGGTTAAGATTAATAACTTTAATAAGCATATGGTTGGTAGTCATCTTAGTATTGTTATTCTGTATTGCTATCAGCATTGTTATTCTGTTATTAGTATTGTTATTTAGCTAAATGTGTATTTGGGGATAAAGGAAATAATAAATTATGTTGGAATTGCTGAGAACCAGGCTTTATGGTGTGAGAGAAAAGAGATACATTTGCAAGATCAACATGGTTAACAAAAACCTCTGTCATGTTGATTTTAATTGGAAGCATCGGTACGATGGATTTTATCTTGAAAGAGTACATATTTCTTAGTTCTATCCACTGAAACAGCCTGTCATTAATAACCTACCATGAAAAGTTGTCATATTTAGCAAATAAAAATACAGGACACCCAATTAAATATGATTTTCAGATAAGCAAACTTTTTTTTAAGTGTATGTCCCATACATTGTTGAGGACAAATCAAGTCAGTTGTGAGAGGTGGCATGTAGGAGGGACATTTAAGAGCTACTGTTTATGGAGCAGCTACATGCTGCCAGACCCTATGCTAAGTGCTTGTGTACCTTAATCTAACTCTTCAAACTACCCTTCACAGTAGGCATTTTCTCTATTTCTCAGATGAAGGTATTGAGGTTCAGAGAGGTTAAGTAACTTGCTCAAGGTCACCCAGCTAATAAGAGATGAAAAAGGATTAACCCAGACTGTCTTGCTCCAAAGCCCATCAGGGTCTGCCTCTTTGGTGGGTCAGAGAAGAAGGCCTCCTGGAGGAGGTGAGATTTGAAGGCTAAATAGGAGCAATAGATGGGTATCTCTTCTACTGATCTCTGGAGGGTCTGCTTACCATGACCCAGTAATCCCGGGTTGCCCCAGAAAGATTTTGTTTCTGAAACTTTAAAACTGAAGGCCAGACTCCAAATCATCATGTCCAGTGACCAAAGTAATTCTACCCAATAGAAGTGACCTGGGGGGTGGGCAGGTGTGGTGACTCACATGCCTGTAATCCTAGCCCTCTGGGAGGCCGAGGCAGCAGGATTGCTTGAGCTCAGGAGTTCAAGAACAGCTGGAGCAAGAGAAAGACCCCGTCTCTACTGAAAATAGAAAAATTAGCTGGGCGTCATGGTGTGCACCTGCAGTCCCAGCTACTCGGGAGGCTGGGGCAGGAGGATCACTTGAGCCCAGAAGTTTGAGGCTGCTGTGAGCTAGGCTGACACCACGGCACTCAGGGCAACGGAGTGAGACTCTCTCTCTCTCTCTCTCTCTCTCTGTCTCTCAAAAAAAAAAAAAAGTGATCTGGGCAGCTAACTGGTTCTCTCCCTGTGCCATCCCTTTAACAATTTTAAGAACAATGAGATGTATTTTCACTAATTCCTGAAAGTAAATACTCTTCTTATAATACAGCCATAGAGGACACTACAGTATTTGTTTGAGTCTAATTTTTTTTAAAGACTTAAAAATAATTCCCAAGTTTTTTATTTGCTTTCAAATCTAATTTGAGCAGTAGACATTAGGCAAGGCTGATAGGAGAGGGGGATTTTTGCCTTGTTTTCCGAGTGCTGCCCATAATGGTACATAGGAATGCTATGATATAAGGGAGAGAAGGTGGTTTCTAAATTTTGTTTTATTGCTGTGGTTATTTAATTTAAAAATTAGTTTTTTAATTGAAAAGTAATATATGCACAATGGATTAAAGAATCACTAGTCGTCTCTCCTCCCCAGAAACTATTACAACTGTTACAATAACCAGCTTCTTGTGTGTTGTAGAGATCATTTTAAGAGGAAACTTTAGGCTGATTCACGTCGGAAGGGGACGAGAGTTAATAGGAGTGATGTCCCACTGGAATAAGCAGCTGATCTCTGAAAGAGAACCTGTGGCTGGGTTCAGATTGGAAGGATTTTCATTATTTGTTTTAAGGAATTCCCAGAAGATTTCTATATCAAAGAGGTAGCAATTGAGTCTTTGTTCAAACAGACCTAGATCAATTTCACCTTTTCCCATCAGGCCATCTTCTCCCCTTCCCCACAATAAGCTGACAATAAAAAGGGACTTGAGGATGCTGGGGGTTTGGAATTCGGGTTTGTTCCATCCAGATTTGTCATAACTATGGCCATAATAACTCTGAAGTGTGCAGGACATTCCAAATTCTTTATTTTCTTAATAAATACATCCATACTTGTCAGACCGTGGGTCCTGGTTTTGAGTGTGGAAAACATGCTTCACGACTGTCCACAGACTGTTAGTCTTGTGTTTGCTTTTCTTTGGTCCCCATATCCTTCCCAACAAAGTTGGGTTAATGAAAGTTATGTTCTTTAAAACAAGCTGCAACAGAAATGCCTTACCCAAGGACAAGGCTCAAAGAGGCAGGGTCGGGGCTCAGGAAGAATTCACTCACAGGCTGGCAGTGAGAGGTGAATAAAAGAGGAACTATCTGAAGGTCTCAAGGAAAGGATGAAAACATGTTTACCACTCAGAAACAGAAACAGAGGTGGGGGAGGAGACAGCAGTGTCTTTCGGCGGGACCACGAGGCCAGCTCACTTCTATTTTTTGAGGCTCTTTGTGCACTGAAAAATGAAGAAGTCATTTCTTCATTTAACATTTGACAAATGCTTTTGGCACTCCAAGATTAAAATGCAATTTAGATGTGCCACTACGAGGTGACTTGATTTATTAAAAGCCAATTAATGAAACCACAATGAGACACCACCACACACACACCTATCAGAATAACTAAAAACAAAAATGAATACAAAACTGACCATGCGACATGCTCACAAGCATGGGAAACTGGAACTCTCATACATTGTTGATTGGAATGGAAATGGGAAAATCACTTGAGAAAAAAATTGGACAGTTTTTTATAAATTGAAACACACACTGACCATATAACCCAGAGATCTCACACCTAAAAGAAATAAAAAATGCATGTTCATACAAAATCTGTATGTGAATATGTGTAGCGGCTTTATTTTTAATCACTCCAAACTGGAAAAACCCAAATTCCTTCAACTGGTGAATGGATGAAAATTTCAGTATAGCCATTTTTGGAATGCTTGTCAGTAATAAAAGGAATGGACTGAGAGAAACCCTTGCACATATGGCTAAATGAGTTTCAACAAGGGTGCCAAGACTACACAAGGGGGAAAGTACAGTCTCTTCAACAAATGATTCTGGGAAACTGGATATCTACATGCAGAAGAATGAAAGTGGATCCTTACCTTACACTGTATACGGAAATTAACTCAAAATGGATTAAAGACCTAAATGTAAGACCCCAAACTATTAAATTCCTAGGAGAAAAGATTGAGGACATTGGATTTGGCAATGATTTCTTGGATATGACACCAAAAGCACAAAAGAAAAAATAGACAAATGGGAGTATATCATACTTTAAAACTTTTGTGCATCACAGGAAAAAAGGCAACCCATGGAATAGGAGAAACCAATTGCAAATCATGTATCTGATAAGAGGATAATATCCAGCACATATAAGGAACTCTTACAACTCAACAACAACAACAAAAATAACCCAATTGAAAAACAGGCTACAGTCCACATGCAGTGGCTCATGCCTGTAATCCTAACACTCTGGGGGGCTAAAGAGGGAGGATCACTTGAGCTCAGGAGTTCAAGACCAGCCCAAGCAAGAGGGAGACGCTGTCTCTACCAAAAATAGAAAAATTAGCCGGGCGTGGTGGTGCAAGCCTGTAGTCCCAGCTACTTGGGAGGCTGAGGCAGGATGATTGCTTGGGCCTAGGCTTTTGAGGTTGCAGTGAGCTGTGATGATGCCACTGCACTGCACTCTACCCAGGGGGACAGAGTGAGACTCTGTCTCAAGAAAAACAAAGGCGGGGGGGACAACAAACTTCAATAGATATTTCTGCACAAAAGATATACCAATGGCCAATAACCACATGAAGAGATGCACAACATCACTAATCATTAGGAAAATGCAAATCAAAACCACAAAGAGATATATCACCTCACACTCATTAGGAAGACAACTATCAAAAGAACAGACTATAACGAGCATTGGCAAGGATTCAGAGAAGTTGAGACACTTGTGCACTGTTGGTGGGAACATAAAATGGTGCAGCCATTCTGGAAAACAGTATGGTGGCTCCTCAAAAAAATTAAACATGGAATTACCATATGACCTAATAATCCCACTTCTGGGTAGACAACCAAAAGAATTCAAAGCAGTATCATGAAGAAATACTTGCATACCCATAGTCATCAAAGCATTATTCACAATAGCCAAGAGATGGAAGCAACCTAAATGTCCATCAGCAGATGAATGGATATATAAAATGTGGTATATACATAGAATGGAATATTATGCAGCCTTAAAAAAGAAGGAAACTCTGTCACATGCTACAACATGGATGTAGGACATTATGCTAAGTGAAATAAGCTAGTCACAAAAGGACAAATACTTTATGATTCTACTCATATGAAGTATCTAAAGTAGTCAAAGTCATGGAAACAGAGAGTAGAAGGGTTGTTACCAAGGGCTGGGGGAGGAGGAAGGGGAATTAATATTTAGCGAGTATAGAGTATCAATGTTGCAAGATGAAAAAGTTGTGGAGAACTGTTGCACAACAATGTGAATATACTTAACACTACTGTACTGTACACTTAAAAATGGATAAGATGGTAAATTTAATGTTATGTGCTTTTTATCAAAATAAAACAAAGGAATAGACTACTGATACATACAACATGGATGAATCTGAAAGGAATTAGGCTACATACCACTAATGTGACATTCTGGAAAGGGAAAACTATAGGGATAGAAGATAGATCAATGTCATCAGGGGCTGGGACAGCGGGAGGGGTTGACTCTAAGGGGGTATAAAGGAACTTTTTGCAATAGTCAAATTGTTCTATATCTTGATTGTGGTTGCGGTTATATGACTGTGTGTGTTTGTTAAAACTCATAAAATTGCACACTAAAAAATCTTGTATGCTGATGCATAAGAAAAACCTGTACAAAAACTATACACAAAAAATTTATACTACATATAAATTATCCCCCAATAAACCTGACTAAAAGGAAATGTGGAGCAAGTATGGCAAGATGTCAATGTCTGAATGATCTTGGTGCAGTGGACAGTGACGTTCTTTTCTATACCTTTCATCGCGTTTGGAAAGTTTCAATCTGAAAATAATAAAAACAAAACTGATCTTTGAAAAGCCAGCTCGTTTATTCGAACTGCAGTAAAGTCCAATAATAGGATGTGAGGTTAAAACTGTACAGTAAACAAGGAATTCTTATTCAATCCCGTCAGTGGATGTCTGTGGCCGTATGTATAACTTCATTTTAGAAAAGGTCAAATGTGGCTCTTTTTCATAGCGCCTCAGAGGCGACCAGCTGCTTCAGGATGAAGCCGAATGTCTCCTTCGCAGCCACTGGCTGCCAGAAACTCATTGACGTGGACGATGAACACAAACTTCGTACTTTCTATGAGAAGCATATGGCCACGGAAGTGGCTGCCAACGCTCTGGGTGAAGAATGGAAGGGTTACGTGGACCGAATCAGTGGTGGGAACGACAAGCAAGGTTTCCCCATGAAGCAGGGTGTCTTGACCCATGCCCGTGTTCCCCTGCTACTGAGTAAGGGGCATTGCTGTCATAGACCAAGGAGAACTGGAGAAAGAAAGTGCAAATCTGTTCGGGGTTGTATTGTGGATGCCAACCTGAGCGTTCTCAACTTGGTTATTGTAAAAAAAGGAGAGAAGGCTATCCCTGGACTGACTGATACCACAGTACCTCGTCGTCTGGGGCCCAAAAGAGCTAGCAGAATCTGCAAACTTTTCAATCTGTCTAAAGAAGATAATGTTCGCTAATATGTTGTAAGGAAGCCCTTAAACAAAGAAGGTAAGAAACCTAGGACCAAAGCACCCAAGATTCAGCAACTTGTAACTCCACGTGTCCTGCAACATAAACGCCGGTATATTGCTCTGAAGAAGCAGCGTACTAAGAAAAATAAGCAAGAGGCTGCAGAATATGCTAAACTTTTGGCCAAGAGAATGAAGGAGGCCAAAGAAAAGCGCCAGGAACAGATTGCCAAGAGACGTAGGCTGTCCTCTCTGAAAGCATCTACTTCTAAGTCTGAGTCCAGTCAAAAATAAGATTTTTTGAGTTAAATAATAAACAAGACCATATCCAAAAAAAAAAAAGAAAAATAAAAAGAAAAGGTCAAATGTAAATTGGACACCTTTTGAGAGTGTGAAGTCTGTTCAAATAGCCCTTCTGCCCCCAGAACGTTTCAGAAAACACTTGAAGAACAAGAATAGTGCCTGGGGGTTGATGAGGCATGTGGGCAGAGGGAGCGTGAGAGCAGCTGAGGATTATTTTCTTCTGGGCATTGATCTTAGAAATCAAGTACCAGGCCGGTTACTTCAGTCAAAATGATAGAGC
>NW_012154285.1:5608811-5610039 GCF_000956105.1 Propithecus coquereli
TTTTTTTTTTTTTTTTGGAGTCAAGGTCTTGCTCTGTTGCCCAGGTGTGGCATGATCATAGCTCAACACAGCCTCAAACTCCCAGGCTCAAATGATCCTCCTGCCTCAGCCTCCCGAGTAGCTGGGACTATAGGTGTGTACTACCACGCCTGGCTAATTTTTAATTTTTTGTAGAAATGGAGTTTTGCTGTGTTGCCCAGGTTGGTCTCAAACTCCTGGACCCAAGGGATCCTCCCACTTCGGCCTCTCAAAGTGTTAGAATTACAGATGTGAGACACTGCTCCCTGTCCTTATTTGTAAAATGTTTGGGTTAGAAGAATAAAGATGGATGGATATGCTTAATCACTGGAAAAAATGGATACCTAAGGTTAGAAGCCATGACATTAGCAATAACAACAATAGTAATAACCGATTCCCCCCCAACCACACCAAAGAGCAAGACAGAGTGGTTGGTGCTGTTTTGTGAAGTTGGCGTTAGCTTTTTTCCCCACCTTGCTACTCCTCCTGTCTTTGATTTTTCAGGCTCATATACTCATATGGGGCAGCTTTCAAGCAATAAATTCCAAAAAGCTGAGTTGTCCTCCTTCCTCCCAATGCCATCACAGAGTGTAAGGAATTGAGAATGCCAATAATCCCATAGAAACAGATGGACATTTAAAATCACAAACATTTATGTACAACCCAAATGTTGAGGTTTGGGGCAAAATACGGAAATAGAACTTAGCCACTTTTGTGTCCTTCCTTCCTAATGAGGAAACTCACTCAGGCCAGGGTAAAAGGAAGGGAGAGAGGATGCTTTGGGTCAAAAGATGAAAACAGGCTGGTGGAAATGGGTCACCTGTGAAATGAAAAGTTCCAGTGTTCCTAAGGTTTGCTAAATGTATCCGGGTTGATACAATCCTCACTTTGAGTCAAATGTCATACAATTACTTTTGGGCTATCTGAGTGTTTGAGATTGGACAAAAAGGGGTGGTGAGATTATTTCTTAAATTGTGATAGCAGGTCCTGGTTGGAATCATGAGATGTCAGACTTGAAGGGGACCTCAGAGGTCACATAACCATAAAGACAAAACTGGTAGAGCTGAAGGGAACTTTATCAAAATTTAATACAGCAGCCTAACATTTCAAAGCAGAAAATAGGACAAAGTGATTCACAGATATTAAGAAATAGAAAAGAAAGTAGAGGCTGTAAGTAAAGAGAAGGTTTCAAAAACAAAACACGTAAGTC
>NW_012154285.1:5611589-5662608 GCF_000956105.1 Propithecus coquereli
GCCTCCCAGAGTGCTAGGATTACAGGCGTGAGCCACCGCGCCAGGCCTAAGTCCCCATTTTTTAAACAAGCTCCGCAGATGAGCCGGGAAGCACACAAAGCTGGGATTGACACGCCCCCCGTCACCACCGGCCTTGCCCCCCAAGCCTCCGGCTCCCGCCCAGGCCCCGCCCTCCTGCCGCCGGCCTCCCCCCGCCCAGGCTCCGCCCTTCTTCCGAGGCCTCGCGCGGCCTCACGGGCCCATTCCCGTGATGCCCCGCGCCCGGCTGTCGCGGTTGCCAGGCAACGCACGAGCCCTGGGGCAGCTGGCGCGGGGATCCGCTGGACCATGGGGCTGCAAGGCCTCCCGCCTTTCCTCCTGGTTCTCCTGGGCTGCGGGGCCTCCGTGAGCGCCCAGGCCGGGGCCACCCCGGCGTTGACGACGGAGCCCCTCAACTACACCGAGGCTGCTCCGGCCACTCTCGGACCCTCCCTGCCGCCTAGGCCTCCCGGAACCTCCAGGCCGCCGGGGCTCTCCTCCGGCCCCAGGCCCACCCCGGTCACAGACGGTGGGTACCAAGTGCCAACTGCTGGGCGTCCACAGAGCTCCAACCTGGAGAGGGTAGCCTGAGTGAGGATTTAACAATGTCAGCTAACGCCTATTGAACATTCGCTGCGTGCAGACATTGCTGAGTGTTCCGTAGACCTTAATTCTCTCCACGAAAACTCTGAGAGGTAGATACTATCACTGTCATACAGATGAGGAGGACACTGGGGCTCAGAGAGTGTAAGTGGGACAGTATCAAATCTTTGAAATACTTGAAGTGGTCTTAGACAACGTTAATCTAAAGGTAATAATGAATCCCTGCAGCCGAAAATGAAATTAAATCTAAAGTTTGTAGACAGTGGTGGAGATTAATGAATAGGCTGCATTTAACTTTTCACTTACGTTAAAAATGGATGCCAGAGGTCTAGCAGCTTACTAAATGTGACTAGGTCAAGGCCCTTGTCCATTGACTTGAATTATGAAAACCCACGATTGCGCCTGTGTTGGGTTGAGGTGGGAGGTATGGGGTGAGGGCTTATGCCCACTTCTTAGAATTCATATTAGGGATAATTAACCTTTTTCTCAGATCTTCTAATCCTGGAATTCAACATTTAGTGACTATTATATGAGTTGACATGGATGACTTCAGGCAATGGCTGTGACTCCCTGAGATTGAGTGCAAAATTTTGTGACTGTCCACTTTTCTGGAAAGTTCATAGCAGTCAGTAGATTCTCAAAGGGGTTTGTGATCTCAAGAAAAAAATTTTTGAAATCCTCTTTGTGAATTGAGAGTAACCTCAATAAGTTTTTAAAAAAATCTTAAGAGAAAGAAATCTTAAATTGAATAAGACTCAGTGCTAGTAAATAAAGAAGTCATCATTTGCTGACATCCTGAACACTAGCACTTAACTTCGGTTTCTGAACTGTTATTTCTCCCAAAGGCCTTCTTCATAAATTATGAGTAGTCTGTAAGAAAAAGTACAGAGAAATATACTTTCTATTTTATGTAAGCAAAGCTGTTTTACATTTAAACTGCTGATTTGATGAATTAGTAGGGAAGTTAAATCAGTGATAAATTGGGACAGAATATAGCCAAGTATTCAATGCCTGAAACTCTCTAAGGACTGGTTTATCTTTTATCGACATAGTATTCCATATGTTTTTTTGTTTTTTTTTTTTTTTTGAGACAGAGTCTCACTGTGTTGCCCGGGCTAGAGTGCCATGGCGTCATCCTAGCTCACAGCAACCTCAAACTCCTGGGCTCAAGCGATCCTACTGCCTCAGCCTCCCAAAGTGCTAGGATTACAGGCATGAGCCACCGCGCCCGGCCAGTATTCCATATGTTAATGCACTTTCTCCCCAAAATGAAGCTATGGTTGAACCACCATTATTAGGGCACGTAGTCAGGGCTGTTTTTTCAGTATGGGGGATGAATTTGTACTTGTCTCATCTTTTTGTTTGTTTGCAACAGGGTCTTGTTCTGTTTTCCAGGCTGGAGTGCAGTGGCATGATCACAACTCACTGCAGCCTCCAACTCCTGGGCTCAAGTGATCCTCTGCCACAGCCTCCCAAGTAGCTGGACCTGCAGGAGTGTGCCACGACACCCAGCTTATTTATTTATGTATTTTTTAAGACAGAGTCTTGCCCTGTTGCCAAGGCTAAAATGCAGTGGTGTCATCATAGCTCACGGCAACCTCCAAATCCTGGGCTCAAGTGATCCTCCTGCCTCAACCTCCTGAGTAGGTGGGACTACAGGTGCTCACCACCATGCCTCGCAATTAAAAAACAATTTTTTTTTGTAGAGATGGGGTCTTGCTATTGCCCAGTCTGGTCTCAAACTCCTGGGCTCAATTAATACTCCTGCCTCAGCCTCCCAAGGTGTGGGATTACAGGCATGAGCCACTGCACCCAGCCTGTCTTCATCTTTTTAAAGGACCTCCCTTTAGCCTGTGACAGTAATAATAGTTCATTTATTAACTGCTTACTGTGTGACAGGCACTGTGCTAAGCATGTCACCTGTGATGTATCTCTTTTAATCTTCACAACAACCCTATGATGTGGGTATTGTTATCCCCATTTTCCAGGTAGCTGAAGTACTTACCTAATTATGGGTCGACACACAGCTGATAAATGTTGGAGCAGGAGACTGACTCTGAGTGGAGAAGTAGATGGAAATTTACAGAATGGCTTGCAGGCAGTTGGTGGAAGAGAAGAGTGATAACTGTTCATCGTGAGTCTGAGCTGTGTTCATTAGTACCCTGCTCCACGAGCCAGTCATGCAGCTGATAAGAGGCACGAAATAGCAGCTGAGTGCTACTTAGACCTGGCGAGGGCTCAAAAGATACTTGTTGGATGATTAAGTGCACTCACATCCTGGGTAGAGACCTTTTTTTCCCCTAAGTGGAGTTATTAAACATTATTGCTTTGTCCTCAGCAGTGTTATAGGTACCTACAATGGTTTTAAGTTTTGAAAACAAAGCAAGATTATAATTTTAAACGCGTAAGGCAGGGATCCTAAAACACTTTTTATTTTTTACATTAACGTGCATCAGTTGCATCATTATTTTATTAAGCACATAGAAGAGTCCTCGGCTACAGAGAAGCACTGTAAACTTAAGGAGGGAAATTTTTCTGTCTTAGACTAAGAAATCATTGCATATTTATTGACTGAACCTTCCCCTCACACATTTTTTTTCCCAGGGTATGCTATACTTATTATGGGCTATATTTTTCTAAAGCTCATTTTTATTGTAAAATAATTCATATATACAAATAAGAGTGTTGTATGGACCCTCTACCAGCATTTGCCTGAGATCCTTTTTTGGCTTTTCGACTTGAGATCTTTTTTGAAAAAGAAAACAATACAGACAAGATTAAAGCCCTGATCTTATTCCCTCCTTCCCAGCAATGATCACTACCATGAATTCAGTGTTTATCATTCTCATGGTTTACTACTTCTTTAAAAGGGTTTTTTCGTTGGTAGAATAAAATAGGGAATTAAAAATCCAGATAATCTTCATTATTAATAATTAAAAGTTGCCAAGTGGGGAGATTTCTACCCCTCCCCCATGCTTTATTGTCTAAATTGCCAAATATATTCTAAGCACCTGAGCCAGTTTGATTCTTGCCCAAGAGACTGTGAACATGAGTTTAGCTTCAAAGCTGCAGGTTATATGTGAGGAGAGGGACAAGGTTGAAAACCCTCCTTCCTGGAGGCAGTAAATGGGGTCCTTCCTCTGCATCAGTCTCCGGTGGAGGGGCTTGGGAATCTGTAATTGTAAACTAATGGTTCTTATGGTCAGGCAGGTTATTATGGTTTAGGCGTGCTGGTTCAGGATCACCTGGAAAGTGTTTGAAAAGTACAGGTGTCTGGGTTTTATACTCAGCTTACCAAATCAGAGTTTTTGTAGAGAGAGCACAAACAGAACTTTCCAAGCGGGTCAGATGGTTAGCCACCTTGGGGAAATGTCGAGTGCTCAGACTGACTAATTTCCACTTCACAAATTTCCCCCCAAGCGCAATAGGAAAAATAAAATGGACTTCGGGTATGAAGTTGATTTATGGTGCATTGCAGTGGCAGGGGACAGTCACCACCTGCTGATTGTGATGCTCTGGATCCTACCCTTCTTATTTCTATAGTTGCTGCTCTGTGTGTCTGTGACTTGTCCCCAGCACAGTGTGACATCAACTGCTGTTGTGATCCTGACTGCAGCTCTGTGGATTTCAGCGTCTTTTCTACCTGCTCAGTTCCAGTTGTCACGTAAGTTTATGACACGTGCAGTTTTGATCAGATTTGACCAGGATAATAAAATTTGGGGACAGAAAGTGAAAACTCCCCTGGGCTGAAAAATCCAAACCTGATTTCCTGTATTTTGCATGATTCAGAAACCATACTGTCCAAACCAATATGTAAATAAGTAGCTATCCCATGCATACATCCAGCCAGATGATAATGCAGGCACACAGGAGAGAGTGTGTGTTTCTTCTAAAGAGTATAATGAAATCTCTCAGTGTTTGGAGATTGAATTACATTTCAGTTTGAGTGAAACACATCACATATTCTGTATCAGCATATTTGTCTCCTATATAGCATGGGGTGAAATGTGCAGTTTAATTTTACAGCTTTTGTTGTGGACATAGTACTTAGAAAATTAAATAGATAGGAAAGCTTTGTACTTTTCTGTTAAGTATTTCTACCGCCAATTTTCACAGTTCACATTGTATAGAACAATGGAAAATGACATTCCCAGTTGATTACAAGTAAAGAAATAACCGTTCTGAATGATCTGTTCTCATAATTCAGATTTCTAAAACTTTTTGAAAAAACAGCACTTAGAAAAGGTTAATTTTATTCAAAATGGGACCAACTTATTCGGAGATAACTAATTTAAATTTAGCCTTATAGCAAGTTTTAGCAATTGATACTTGATAGGTTGAATCCTTTTTGGAAGTACAGTGTGTTTTTCCCTTGAGAAACTATTTAACTGACCAATGAGAAATTGATTCTATTTCTAGTGTTGTAAAAAATGCTTGGAGAATGGATGTTGTAGTTAGATTTAATTTTCTAGCTACCTAGACTATAGCATGGTTCACACTTTCTTGAAAATCATTCTGCTTTCCTGCCTTAGTAAGTACAGGTTCCTGAGAGTGGGATTTCTTCTCCAACCTGGGACTGTTTTCTAGAATGTCATTTGTTTTTTATTAGTCAATATAGTAATTTTAGATATAGCTTTTTTAGAATCAGGGTCAGTAAACTTTTTCTGTAAAGAGCCAGATAGTAGATATTTTAAGTTTCGCAGGCCATATGGGTCTCTGTTGTAACTTCTTATCTGTACCATTGTTCAGCAAAAATAGCCATAGAATATGTATTAATAAATGAATGCACTTAGCTTGTTCCAATAAAACTTTATTTATAAAAACAGATGGGGTTTGGAGACCCCTAGTTTAGAAGTTAGAAGTTAGAGCTGAATCTATAGTACCCTCAGGACAGGACTTCACATTTTTCTGAGTTAGGTTTTTGAGTTTTTTGATTGACTTTCTTTGTAAATATGCGGTATAGAAATAACCGAATCAAAAGCCGTAATCCAGCTGGGCATGGTAGCTCATGCCTGTAATCCTAGTACTCTGGGAGTCCTAAGTGGGAGGATTACTTAAGCTCAGGAATTTGAGACCAGCCTGAGCAAGAGCGAGACCCCTGTCTCTACTAAAAATAGAAAAATTAGCCAGACACGGTAGTTCGTGCCTGTAGTCCCAGCTACTTAGGAGGCTAAGGCAGGAGGATCCCTTGAGCCCAGCAGTTTGAGATTGCAGTGAGCTATGAGGACGCCACTGCACTGAGACTGTGTCTCAAAAAAAAGATAAAAAAGTCATAATCCTAGTTAATTGAGCATTCTCATTATGTAGGTTCCAATTCATAAAAGGTTTGTTTCATTTGTTAAACTAACAACTAATTCTGTCACCTAATAACTTGTAAATTCATTGGTAAGCTTAATGGACTGATGTCTCTTTTCCCCATTAGAAGCTTCACGAATGAAAGATCTCTTTTCTGTACCACCAGAGCCTAGCACAGGTCCTGACACATAGTTGGCCCTCACTAAAAACAAGTTGAATGGATCAATGAATTTCTCCCCTCACCGCTAACTGATTTTGTGTCCCCTTTTGACTTCCTCTACCATCAGCCTTGCAGGCAGACATCAGACCAGAAACCTGGAGGCTGCCAGCTCCTGCTGCTTCCTTGTCTTGTCTCGTCTAAGCAGTCTTTCACTCCTGATCACACATTTCTTGAGCACCTCCTGTATGCCAGCACCAGGGATATAAAGATGAGTTAGACACGCTCCTGCCTTCAAAGGGCTTACCGTTGAGTGGGGAGACAGATGAGTGGATGGCAGTTTCTGCACCAAGCACTGGGAGAACTCAGAGGAGTGGCATCAAACTCAGCTCCATGAGGGAAGGCTTTCCAGAAAAGATGAGCTGAGCTGAGCTGGGTCCTGAAGGGCAAATGGAAGTTGGCCAGCATGGAATCAGGGAAGTACATTCCACGCTGAGGGAGCAGAGTCCTGGGGCCTGGTGCAGAAGAGGGGAGGGGAGGGAAGGGGTATGATCTGTTGCTTAACTACAGGGGTAACTCATTGTGGCTAGAGGGGTGGGGCAAGAGAAGTGTGGAGAGGAGAGTACGATTGGTCTGAGGGGCCTTGTGTGTGTGCTGAGAGGGCTTTGGACTTTGTCCTGAAGTCCGCAGGGGGTAGGGTAGTGACAGGCTCAGATTCTGGTGTTATGGAATTCTGCAGCAGCCTACATGATGGGTCACAAGGGCCAAGCCTGGTGTCAGAGAACCAAGTAAGAAGCTATTGCAGATGAGGATTAATGGTTACCTTCCTCTCCCTGAAGGCTGTGATGGTGGAACTAGAGAGAAGTATCTAGATCTGCTGCTGACAGCAATGTGCTGCACAAGATTAGGGAGCTGGCTGACAGGAGGGGAGAAAGGGGTCCCATTCTGAGTCTTCTTCACTGTAGCCCTCCTGTTTGCCCATCCCTGCTCCCTTCCACTGTATAAGCTCGCACTTTCTCTTACCATTTACTTGCTAAAAACCTTGAGAAGCTCTCATTACCTATGGACTCCTCAGCGTGGATTCAGTGCATTCCCAACTTCTTTCAGGACCTATTTCCTACTAACCTCCATCTCAAAGCCTCCACTCCAGCCCAGCCTTGGTACTCAGAGATTCCCCAAACCATCAGTTCATTCCCGTCCTTGGCCAGGGCTGTTTTTGCACTTGGATTAGCCTCCCATTCCCTTTATTTTATTCGTATGCACCCTTTAAGGGCCAATCAAAACTGACAATATCCAGTCTTGGCAAGAGTACAAGGAAATAGGCCGTCTTACTGCAGTATTGGTAAGGATGTATGTTGTGCCTTTCTGGAGGGCAATCTGGCAGTGTGTCTCAGAAGCCTTAAATAATGTACCTGTCTTTTGACTTAGCAATTCCACTTCAGGGAACATATCCTAAAGAAATAACAGGAGACATACAGATGTATGTACAAGGATGCCATTATAGCATTATATATAATTGGGGTAAATTAGAAACAACCTAAACCAACAGTAGAGGATTGGTTAAACAAATTGATGTGTATGAATAAGCTGGTATATGATGAAGACATTTAGTATATTTTCCCATTCTCACAATCTTTTGAAGACAGATGTATCTAAAGACAAGAAATTTGGATGTATTGTGGCTACTTATAAACAATCTGAAGGTCTGTAAAATTTTATATAATTGATGTTATCAGAATTTATAAGGTTCATTGACATCAAAATTATACCGTGATCTACATTCCATACTTGACATGATTTCCTTAAAGGTTATTCTACTTAATTTTTTTTTCCCGTTAGAGGAAAATGTTTCAAATGCCAAGCTTTTTTTTTTTTTTTTTTTAAGGATGGGGGTCTCACTATGTTGCCTCAAACTCCTGGGCTCAAGTGATCCTCCTGTCTTAGCCTCTCAGGTAGCTGGGACTACAGGCATGTGCCACTGTGCCTGGCCCAAATGCCAAACATTTTAACACTGAATAAATAAAAATGGATTCAATTCTAACATCATGCTTTCATAAATATCCTTGTGTATCTGTTAATATAGCCCAGTACAAGCAGCTGACAGTTTTAAAATAATCTTGCTAAGATTGTGTGCTTATGCCTTATAAGTTTGTATTATTATTTTTTCTAATTTTCAGGGGTGATAGCCAATTTTGTAGTCAAAAAGCAGCCATCTATTCATTGAATTTTACAGCAAATCCACCTCAAAGGATATTTAAACTTGTTGACCAGATCAATCCATCTATTTTCTGCATTCGTAATACAAACTGTAAGTATTCAACCTTGATATAGTTTGTGAAATTCTGGAAAATTTTTGTTTTAAAGTTATTTTATGGAAAAAGTCTCATTCAGTTAGATTTAAAGCAATTATTTTATGTTTTGGCTATATGTATAATGTATATCTTCTGAGATCATTTCACAGGTAACTGCAGGTATCTTTATAGACCTGTGGGCATGCACGCTTTCTTTAAAAGATCGTGCTTGTGTAGTTGTCTTTTGAAACCTTACATTTGATTTCAGAGGTGTTTGTAATATGTAGACATACACAGGAATTTAGATTTCTATATATACATTTTTTTTTTTTACTTTATTTCCTCTGGGTTTAATGGTTGAAAATCAGGTTCTGCTTTGAACATTACCTGTGGTTTCTATTTCCTTTTTCTCTTTTATTTTTACTAAGAACATTTGCATGAAAACAGGACCTTATTTTTATCTGAATATTTAGCTCACATAAGTGTTTAGATCCAAAGAACATGTGAGTGTAAAATGTTATCAAGATATCAAAGATTAGTGACACATTTATGGTTTTATTAATTAAACATCATCTTTTCAGAATATCTTTATATTAATATCTTTTGGTTTTATTCCCTTGTGATTGAAAAGTTAGGTGAATGCTCTGCACGATTTGTAATCCGAAGTGATGACTGGCCAGTGACATGAGCCTAATGTACATACCAGCCTGTTCTCTTCTCCTTTCTCTCTTCTGTACATGACACATTTTTCTCCAGGGCTTTGAACGTGGCTGTGTGAGAGGAGAAATAGGCTTCTTTCATTCCCATAGGCATCTGGAGAGAGCTTCCCCTTACAGGTTGATGGAGCAGACCCATTAGTCCATGGACTGGAGAAAGATATTGATTATTATTGGCTTCTGTTGGGCTGTTTACTTGCAGGTGCAGGAAACTATTCCTTCCCTACCGTTAGAGAAGCAGGCCGAGTCTAGGGATCCTGTTTGTTTAACAAGCTTCAAGAAATGCTGGGAGAAGTGAATATGGAAAAAGACACTTTATTTTTTCCACATCAGCCTTAATGCTTCCAGAAGCTGATTCTAAAATATTACATGAGTCATATATAGTATATATTTTACACTGATTAAAATACTTTTTCTAAAAACAGATAAACCTGCATTATCCTTTATTAACACAGAAGTGCCTGATGAAAACAATTTTGATAAATTGATGAAAACATCTGATGGTTTTTCACTGAATGCTGAATCAGATGTTTCCTTCCCATCCAAATTGGATGCTCCACATACTGCTAAATATGAGGTGAGCCAAGAACATTTACCGAGTCTGCCCTTCCTGCCACAAATATCTTGTCCTTGTAAGTTAATTTTCAGCATGTTACCAGCTAAATTGGCTTCCCTGAGACATAGAATTGATAGTACAGACTATAAAACTTAATGTCGGCTGGGCCCATGGCTCATGCCTGTAATCCTTGCACTTTGGGAGGCCCACAGGGGAGAATTGCTTGAAGCCAGGAGTTCGAGACAAGCCTGGGCAACACAGAGGGATTCTGTCACTACAAAAAATAAAAAAATTAGGTAGGGTGGCATGTGCCTGTAGTCCCAGCTACTCAGGTGTCTCAGGCAGGACAATCACTTGAGCCCAGGTGTTTGAGATTGAGCTATGATGATGCCACTGCACTTTAGCCCGGGCAACAGAGTAAGGCCTGTCTCAAAACAAAAACTTAATGTTCATGCCTGCAAATCAAAGATCATGAAGATTAAAATTGAATATTTGAATTCTGAATATAGATTGAAGGTAGTTTATTCTGTGGTGAGCTTGCATTTTTCTCTGTGGAATTCTTTGTTGTTCTCAGCCTTAAAAGATGCAGCAAAATAAGCTTGAGTTATGCTGCGGAAAGAGAACATGGAGTGGATTGAATGGATGCCTGGTCTTCTTTTCCCAAACTTGTATTTAGTTTTATAGACATTGGAAGCATGTGTGCTGCTGTTCTGTATCTATTCATTAGTATACCTTTAAATGTGACATATATTAATTTTGAATAAACTTTAACTTTTTTGGAAGCTGCTTTTCTTTTCTTTTTTCTTTTTCTTTCTTTCTTTCTTTTTTTTTTCTTTTTGAGGCAGGGTCTTACTCTGTCTCCCAGGCTGAAGTACAGTGGCACGATCATAGTTCACTGCAGCCTTCAACTCCTGGGCTCAAGCAATCCTCCTGCCTCAGCCTCTCGAATAGCTGGGACTACAGGTACACGCCACCACATCCACACAATTTTTCCATTTTTTGTAGAAACAGGGTCTCACTAATTTGCCTAGGCTGGTCTCAAACTCCTGGGCTCAAGCTATCCTTCCACCTCGGCCTCCCAAAGTGCTAGGATTACAGGCATGAGCCACTGTACCCAACCTGGAAGCATCTTTTTAAAAGAAAAGAATAAAAGCAACATGTGCTAGTTCTAAAAGTTAAAAGTACAGAGGTATAGAAGTAAAAATTGAAAGGCCTCTTGTCTCCATTAAAGTTCATACTGCAAATCACTATGAAAAGATTGGTGTGTATTCTTCCTGACTTTTAAATACATCTGTTAAAATGTACATATAGTACTATACAGAATTGGGATTTATAGTTATCCACATTATTCTAGAAAATGTCTTTTTCAGTGATAAATCTTGTGCATCTTCCCATGTCAACATAAAAATTACCATTTCTTGAGCATTTTCCATGTGTCAGGCATTGCCTCATACACCCTAGGAGGGACATACTGTTCCCACTTACCTTAGGCACAGGAAAGTAACTTGTCAAAACTAGGGTTAGTGCTACATTTTACAAAGTATTCCTTGCTGTGTATGTATCTGAGCTGTTCCACTCTTAACAGACATTTGTTTGTAGTTTTTGCTATTATAAATAATCCACAGTGAACATTCTTGTATATACATATATATCTTTGTCGTACACTTGTATGATTAAATCCTTAGGATATGTTTCTATAAAATGGGTTAGCTTGGTCAAAATGAATGGAAATTTTAAATACTGATAACAGATTGCCATCCAGAAAGATTGCAGTAATTTACACTCCCAGCTCCAGTGAATGAAAGGGCTTGCTTTCCCCTACCCTTGTTGGCACCAACACATTGGATTTGGATAAACTTTCAAATCCAAGAAAATCAGCTATATGCCCAATAGCTGCAAATTTGGGTTTTGAATATTGGGGAAGAATTTCATGGGGTTTAGTTTGAGGAAAGAAGGCATTCTTTCATAAAAATGAGTCATAAAAATGTATTTTTATGATTTTATTATTTTAATATATATTTTATCTGTTCTTTAAATAATGAATGCTAGTGGAAAATAATTCTCTCACCCCTGTGTCCAGCCACCCAGTTCCTGTCTGCAGAGGCAAATCCTTATGTCAGCTTCTTGTATACCCTTCCAGAGGAATTCCATAATCAAAAAGCCTGCAAATACAGTAAAATGCACACACAGAAACATAGCTCCTTTAAAAAAGAATGAGGCGGCTAGACATAAGCGCCACGTGGTCGAGGATCACATCTGTTTTTTGCTGATCATCACTGTGTCCCTGATGCCTCCCGTGCTGCTTGGCACATAGTAGGTGCCCAGTAAGTGTTGAACGAATGCCGTAATAATACCATAATGACTGTCGGTGCTTGTATTTGCAGTATGGGGCTCGTCTACAGACTTCAGATTCGTTTCTGAGATTTCCTTCGCCCCTGACATCATCTCTGTGCACTGATAATAACCCTGCAGGTAAGAGATTGGCCGTTTTCTTTTTCTCTGTAAACAGTTTGCTGTTATGAGGTTATCTTTGTAGTAGTTAAACAGGTTTCATAACTAGAAACAGAATTTGCAAGTTGGAAGAGACCTCAAATTTATGTGTTATATTAATGGTTTGATTTGCCACCCGGTGCCAGAATCTTTTCTACCACACGCAGTCAGTGCTTGAGCACTTGGAGTGATGGGGAACTCACTATCTGAAAACAGATGTTGTATAACACTTTCAGTTGTTCGAAAGTGCTAAAGCTTATCAACAGCTAACATTTAGTAAGCACTTACTGTGTGCTGGGTATTGGGTTAAGTGCTTGCATGTGTTTTCCATTTAATCCTTACAGTGTTCCTTTGAACACTGACAGGTGTTGGAGGGAGACTTTGTTCTCTTTTTGTGCCTTCTGAAGTCAGGTTAGCATCTGCGTTTTGCGGATGAGGAAACTGGGTGGCGTGCAGTTTCTTGCTCAGACAATGGTGGAATGAGGGCAGAGCCCACGCGGGTGGCCTGCAGCCCGTGCTCCCCTGTACTCCCCTGCCTCCCACGGGTCTTGCTGCTCCATTCAGGAGTACCACAGACCCCACAGAATGGCCCCCTCAGCAGTGGATGGCAGCAGGCATGTCTCTCCCACCCTTAAGTGAGCGTCACTATGAAGAAGCTTATCAAAGCAATGGACGACAGCAAAATGTATCCTGTTGATGAGACACTTAAGCTTGCACACACCAGGAAAAGTGTAAATGACAACCAAACTGAGATACCATTTTCCCCTATCAGATTGTCAGAGCTCAAAAAAGTTGAGGCTGTGGGGAAATAGTTACTCATCTACATAGCTGGTGGGACTGTAAATTGGTACAGCCTCTGTGAAGGGCAGATTAGCAATATGTCTCAAAATTCCAAGTGAATGTGCCCTTCCACACAGCTGTTCTGCTTCTAGGAGTTAATTCTACAGAAACTCTGGCTCACATGAAATAAATAATAGGTTGCAGCATTGTTAGTGATGGCAAAGACACAGACAACTTAAGTGTCCATTAATAGGAAACTGGTGGAATAATTATGCTGCATCTCTAATAGAATACTAATTATCCCTGAAAAAGGAGGAGGAAACTCTTCATGTACTGAGACAGGCTGATCTTCAAGATATATTGTTCAGTGAAAAAAATGAGGGGCACAGTAGTATATATAGTGTGTAGTCGTTTCCAAAAAGAGAAAGAAATAATAAATTATTTTGTATACATACTTGCTTTTATTTGCATAGAACATTTCCAGAACGATAAACAAGACACTTCATTTTGGTTGCCTCTGGGGAAGGGGACTGGTGGTAGCTGGGAGGCAAGACAGGTGTTGGAGGGAGACTTTGTTCTCTTTTTGTGCCTTCCGAAGTTTGAATCTGATGAATTTTGAATACCTATTTGAAAAATAATTTAAAACCCTATTTTAAATATATTGCATATTTGTGTTGTAACTCATTTTGCAGTTTTACCTAGATTAAAAATTTTTAGTTGCCATTGGACAGTTGAAAAATTTCTTCTTTTGTATTTTTTTCCCTTGGGAATGTTATGATTTCCAGCATTTCTAATGAACCAGGCTGTTAAGTGCACCAGAGCAATAAATTTAGAAGAATGTGAAAAAATTGAAGCCCTTGGCATGGCTTATTACAGCGGCCCCGAAATTTTGAGGGTAAGAATTATTTTGAAGTGGAACTGATTCATTAGGTATGTTTTCTGTTCTTTGTTTTAAAATATGACACGTATAGAATAATTTCAGTACATGATTGACACTCAAATTGAAATTTCTTTTCTCCAGTACTTTGGTATCAGTGATTATTGAAATAATCCTTTAAAAAAATTTTTATTTTCGTGCAGTTAGCTCATATTTTGCTTTCATTCATTTTTTCCTCCTTCTGTTCATTTTGATGGTCACCAATAATGTCTGTCACCTGAAATAAAATGAAATCTTTACTAACAACTAAAAACTTTAGAAATCATATAAATGTCTTAATGTCTGACAGAAATAATCATATTAGCACCAAAAAGCTCTCTGTTAGAAACAGCCCAGAAAAGAAGAGAGAATCCACTGTCTGGCAGGCGAAAGAGCGGTGAGGAAAGGGCAGGAAATGGAAGAGGGCACAGCGGTGAAGGCCCCTTTTCGCTGGTGGCAGTGACCGAAGCCTGAACTGAATAAGGCGAGAAGACGTTTTTCAGTGATTAAAAACCACATGATTATTGTCAACCCCCCATTTCCTTTTTTTGGGAGTAGAGGCATAGGGTGGTCCATGGCACCATTATTCATCTGAGTTTCAGCTTTTAGAATCAAGTGTAACCTTTTCCTCTCCCCTCCCCTTCCCTCTCGTCTTGTAAGTCAGCCATCAAGGCCTGTGAATTCTTCGGTTAGTCTGACTTCTCACAGTGGTCCTGAAGTAGTCCTGGACGTAGTCCCAGAAGTATTCCCCTAGGCATCGAGGTGTAGTTCTCTTATGGTACAAGACTCCCAAACATGTCTATTTTTCCCCCTCCTCAAAGCTTCCAGTGGCTTAATAGGGCATCTTGTGATGAGGTTGGGAGAGATGGGGGACAGGGCATGAAGGGAGGTAGAACCCTCAGGAAGAGAATGCCAGTCGTATGGGGGAGGCCGGAGCTTGGCATCGAGGGGGCTTGGGCTAGTGGCAGGAAGACCAGTTAGGAAGCTGTGGAAATGTCTGGGCAAGCGATGGTCACCTTCCAGTGAGGACAGGCGCAGTGAGAGTGACCAAGAGGGCAGGACCTGTGCCTTCCCCACAGTGCTTGTGGCAGTGATGGCCACTTGGAAATATGAAGTAATGACACTGAAGCAGGGAGGCTTCCTGAGACTGCTGGTTGAGCTTCGATCTGAAGGAAATGAACATAGACAGAAAATGCAACATTACCTTTTTGATTACAACATAAACATGTAGATGGGAAGTCTTGATCAAGGAAATTCTGTTTTCCTCTTTGTGAAATCTTTGGTAAGATAAATACGCTCTTTAACCCAAGGTCTGAAAAAGCAATGAAAATGCTTCTCTTTGTCGTACTTAACACAATTTGTTATGGTTTCTTTTTTTCTAGGTGCCTAATTCAAGAACAAAGGTAAGAGTATTTCTTAATGGAAAGTAAGATAGCTTATAATACACTGTCCTGTTTCTGAGCCCTTTGAAATGAATATTATTGTAACTACAAGGGTACCTTGTTGCCGGTAACAAATACATCTGTCAAAAAGCAAGCACACGTGAAATAGGGAAACTCCTTAGCACGTGCCCCTTTTGAATCGCACTTCAGGATTTCCAGCTCCCTCACTTGTGGTTCCACACTCGTCCATGTTTAAGTGACACAGCTCTCTTGACTGGTAATGGGTGTGATTGGCTTCTGGACATTCAGGGTGTCCCTTGCTCTCTTCTTGGTCTCGTCAGGAAAGTTGGCCAGCTCCCAGGATGCTGTCTGTCCAGAGTAGAAGCTGTAAACGTTTTGCTCAGTGGGTGTACACACACATGTGGGAGGTGTGCACCCACAGAGTGTACCTTCAGGGGTTGATCTGGTAGATTCTATTCAAAGCCTTATCACCCCCAGCCCAGGGGTTCTTTTGAGCTGTGGTCAGGAGGCCAAGGCCTCTGTGGATATAGCAGAGAGAAAGAACATGGATCCTCTACGCCCCCTTCTAGGGTCTGTGCCCCAGGCCTGCCTGTGAACACAGTCCCCAAGGAAGTCCAAGGTGGTGGCTTTGTCATAGTCTTCCAAAGCCTGTGGAGCTGGTCAGCGTAGGTCCAAAACTCAGCTTTGCCATCGTGTTCTTGTCTGACTTACCCCTCAGTCTCCCTTTGTTGAGTGGATGGTGAGTGTCTGTGCAGAGGCTCGACGCAAGGCTGAGTGGGAGGATGCACACAGGAAGCACTTGGGACAGTGACACACCGACCGTAATCAGCTTCATTAAGTCTCTGGGCACAAACATATGTTTGAGGGAGTTTAGAAAGAAATAGCCATGTGATTTTGGATTTCACACTAGTGTGTGTGGGCTGGATTCCTTCGTCTGCTAAGGTGTTTTCAAACTTGTTTCAGTTATAGAGCCCTTTCTTCAAATGCAGACTCAAGCAGAACCTCCCTGGTGTGTAACATGGATGGATCTGGAGCTGTGCTGGATGCCCTGTTGGAGCAGGGTGGGGCCTGAAGCCCTCCACCTGCCCAGCCTTCCCCCATCCACCCACCCTTTGATCCCTCTGAGGAACCCTAGGGCTCCCAGGAACTCAGTTTGAAGGTCACATAATGGGCTAGCTCTCATCCCTCCAACTACTAGAAAGCGCTTGATTCTGCCATTCAAAACTTGAACCGTCTGTGGGAGCAGCAACCCAGTCTGCCTTGTTCATGACACAGCCTGAGTTCCAGGGCAGTAGCCAGTATGTACTGGGCACTCAGTGGGTTATGTGTTAAGTGATGAATGACTAAGAGGTAGGTCCCGTCAGGTTGGGAAGACATTATGAGGAATGATGGATGTTACTAGAAGGCATGGAGTGGGTTCCAGGCCTGGTTCTAAGTTCTGTACACATCTGAAGTCCTTGAATCCTCTTGGCAGTTCTAGGAAGTAGGTCCTGTTGTCACTCTCTGGCAGATGAGTTACGGAGAAAGGAATTAGCTCACCCACAGCTACACAGCTGGGAAGTGGCAGAGCTGGGGCAGGAATCCAGGCAGTCTGGCCCCAGAGACCTTACAGTTCACCATGACATTGGATTTGCTCTACTCAGTGGCAGGCCCCATGTTACAAGCTTCACACACGTTCCCTCTTTACATCCTGCGGCCATACAGGATGTGGCAGACCGGGACTTCCAACTCAGGTCTGTGACACCAAGCTTGTACTCTAAAGGACAAGCATATAAACTAATAGTAGGGATTTGTTTAAATATTTTTAAACAAGCAAATTTTAAGATCTGTTAGAGGATCAAGAATACAGAAATTGGATCCCATCTCCCTGTTAAGTGAAGCCTGTTGTGATTGCCCAGAATCATTGTCAGTACCTGTTGAGCCGTCAGTGAAGGGTTAAGCGGAGCCCTGGGTTTCATTGTAAAGTAATGCTGTGGTTCTTAGCAGTGGGTGGTGCGGGGGTGGGATATGGTTAAGGAGGACACTGAGGACATCAGAACAGTCCTACTGTTTTATTCTTATGACTGTTCCAGTGAAATGCTGGGACTGGGACATATCTTGCCATTTACAGTAGTCCCTCGATCTTTCCAAAGCTTATTTAAACTGGACCCTTCAGTTTTTGCCAACAACACCTGCACACCATGGGGGCAGCTCCATCAGAGGCTGGAATGGAAGGGTGTTCACTTTCTTGGAACCCTGTGTGTCACTGCTGACATCAGGGATCAGGATGCTCAGATTAAGCTATCCAGGGTTGTCTTTGGATGACTTAAAGGCTAATTAAGTCTCAGCCTGGAACACCATATATAGCTCTTTTTTTTAGAGACAGGGTCTCACTCTGTTGCACAGGTTGGAGTACAGTGGCGTGATCATAGCTCACTGCAGCCTTGAACTCCTGAGCTCAAGTGATCCTCCTGCTTCAGCCTCCTGGGTAGTTGAGACTATAGGCATGCACCACCACACCAGGCTAATTTTTAATTTTTTGTAGAGACAGGGTCTCACTATGTTGCTCACGCTGGTCTCAAACTCCTGAAGCAATTTTCCCACCTCAGCCTCCCAAAGTGCTGGGATTGCAGGCGTGAGCCACCATACCCAGCCTCTACGTAACTCTTAAGCTCATTAGTGCAGCTTGTTATACGGAGCGCCTTGCTGTGACTGGTTTTGCCTTCTGTCTCTCTTATCACATGACAGCTTGTCTTTGTCACTGAATCATGTCACATTCTTCTGTGAGAGGTATTTGACTTATAAGGATAGCTGCAGGTCTTCTTGGTCATGAGAGCAGACAAAGACTGCTTGTTTATCTCCAAAGTGACAGCTTACATACTTACTAATTTTAAATTGTAAACAGCATGGTACATCATTGAGGGCAAAGTTCAAAGCAACATAAACAGCTGGATACATTAGATTCCTTCCTAGACAGTGGTTTCCAAGAATTGAAATTTAGAACAAATGTCAGATTTGTCCTATAGTACAAAGAGGTCCAGCTATGTTTAGAGGATTGCTTATTGCTTAGTCACTTTGCTGACAATGGCCATAGATGAAAAATGTCCTTTCACAGCCTTGGGATAACCAGGGCTTCCTGTATTCTGCTTAAAAGGTTTGTCTGTTTTCTCTTGCCCATAATCCCACCACCCAGAGGCCACCACTTTGTGTGTGTGTAGGGGTGTTTGTAGAAGTTGTGTGTAAATTAGGTCAGGTGTGTACATTTAGGGAGGTTGTGGGGGTTTAAGGCTGTGTATCCTGGGACTTTGTGTGGAATGTGCACATGTGTGTATTGAGTGTGTATATTTATCAGTAGGAGTTGAGTTTTGGAAGTGAGCGGGTGTGTGTATATATTACGCATTTGATGGTGTGGTGGAGTTTGTGTATGTGTTTGAAATACAATTCACATTCCATAAAGCTCACCATTTTAAAGTATATAATTCAGTGGTTTTTAGTATATTCACAAGGTTGAACAGCTATTACTATGTAATTTCTAAACATTTTCATCACCCCGAAAAGAAACCCGTGTTGGCAGTCACGCTTCATTCTTCTCCAGCTCTCTTCCCCAGCCTCTGGCAACCACTGATCTGCTTTTGTCTCTATGGATTCTCCTATTTGGACATTTCATATAAATGGAATCATGTAATATGTACATCCTTTTGTGTCTGGCTTTTTTTACTCAACATGTTTTCAAGATTTATTTATATTGTAGCATGTATCAGCACTTCATTTTTATGGATGAATAATATTCCTTTCAATGGATATACCACATTTTATTTGTCTCTTCATAAGTTGATGGAAATTTAGGTTGTTTTTAGTTTTTAGCTATTATGAATAGTGCTGCTATGAATATTCCTGTACAAGTTTTTGAGTGAACGTATTTTTTCAGAGGTACCTGCTTTTAAGATTTTGGTTTTATCCTTCTCGTGTATTTTCTTTGTGAATGTTATATATATGTTTTTACATATAAATATCTGTATTTTTGCAAGTGTGGAATCATAGAACGCACATCGTTTTGTAGCGTGCTTCCCCTCGCTTGGCAGTATGTCAGTGGAGGTTTGTTTTGAGCTTTTTGTTATGGTAACCCATTGACCTCTGTGTAGAGTAACTTCAGTAATCCAGGTCTTCTTGTCTTCTTCACTCCGTAGGTGCCCATCACTGTTAAGTCCATCATCATTCAGTCTCTGAACAAAACGCTCACCCGACTGGAAAACACTACCATATTGCAGCCGGCGCTCATCACCGCTGGGCCCGTTAGACTCTGCAGTAATGTCGTTCTTGAGGTAGGTGTCTAGTTTGGCTTTGACAGTTTGTTTGTGGCAGACTCGAGCTGCACGTCCTGCGTGGTAACTGGACACCCTCCGGAGGGGGCTATGGTCCATCCTATGGTCGCTTTGCTTGGCCTGGCATCCTGCTTGCCTTTACACTGTCTCATCACAGGACGCTTCTTTACTTGTCTCCACAAACCTAGTGACTTGCAAGAATACATCAAAATTCTGTTGTTTTTGGCCAGGCACAGTGGCTCATGCCTGTAATCCCAGCACTTTGGGAGGCTCAGGTGGGAGGATCATTTGAGGCCAGGAGTTCAAGACCAGCCTAGGCAATGTAGTGAGATGCTGTCTCTACAAAAAAATAACAATAAAAAAAAAAATGAGCCAGCCAGACATGGTGGTGCACGCCTGTAGTCCTAGCTACTTGGGAGGCTAAGGCAGGAGGATCACTTGAGCCCAGGAGTTCAAGGTTGCAGTAAGCTTTGATGATGCCACTGTACTCCAGCCTGAGTGACAGAGTGAGAACCTGTTTCTAAAAAAAAAAAAAAAAATTTTGTTGTTCTTGCTGTTGTTTTTGTTAGGCTAATTACATTCTGCTTGAACCAGCAGATTTAGGTATTGGGCACACAGAGGCTCTGATGACCCCCTCTGTTGGGGGTGATGTCGAGGGAACAAACACCTCTGATAGTCTGACGGGATAGCAGAGAAAAGCTTTAACAAATGGAGAAATGGGAAAAGATTTGCTGCCTGGGTATATTTTATTTGAGTTTTTTTTTTTTTTTTTTTGAGACAAAGTCTCGCTTTTTTTGCCCGGGCTAGCGTGAGTGCCGTGGCGTCAGCCTAGCTCACAGCAACCTCAGACTCCTGGGCTCAAGGGATCCTCCTGCCTCAGCCTCCTGAGTAGCTGGGACTACAGGCATGCGCCACCATGCCCGGCTAATTTTTTCTATATACTTTTAGTTGTCCGATTAATTTCTTTCTATTTTTAGTAGAGACGGGGTCTCGCTCTTGCTCAGGCTGGTTTCGAACTCCTGAGCTGAAACAATCCGCCCGCCTCGGCCTCCCAGAGAGCTAGGATTACAGGCGTGAGCCACCGCGCCTGGCCTCTTATTTGAGTTTTTAATAAAGCTACCGAAATGTAATGGAAACAGGTATATTTGGAGTATCATTTTGTTTTTAGGTGAAGTACAGCCTCACATATACAGACACAGGTGAAGTTACAAAAGCTGATCTCTCTTTCCTTCTGGGGACAGTTAGCAGTGTAGTGGTTCCACTGCAGCAAAAGTTTGAAATTCATTTTATTCAGGTAAGTTTGATCAAATTTGTGTAAAGTAAGTTTTTAATTGCAAGTTAATAACTTCTTAGTGAAAAAAATTCAATTTGGAAGTTTTATCACATCTAACAATTTCTAGTGAACAAAGGGCTTGTGTGTAGCATGTGGAGTTTGTAATAAAACCAGGCAAAGTCCTTGTATCCTTTTCCATTTGGGAATAAGATTCCCTTCCGTGGCAGCTTGTTCTTTTACAGTATGATTTACTCCTACACTCAGCAGATATATTTATAGTTACGAGTAGGGGGAGAAATTCTTCTGTTGGTAATTCCAGATTTTATTATGAAAAGCATTTCATTTTTTCCCTGCCATCTCCTTATTAAAATGAGAATCATTTGGGGTCATTTCTGTGTTGTGTTTCAGCAAAACACAAAGCCAGTTCCTCTCAGTGGAAACCCTGGTTATGTTGTGGGGCTCCCACTGGCTGCTGGCGTCCAGCCTCAGGAGGGATATCCTTTTTGGTGCTATAGAGGAGGTTGATTTCCCTGTCCATGTGCATGGGCCACACTTCTTGTCGCTGAGGGTCCCAGGGCCTGCTTATGGGAAGGAGAGACCAGTCCCGGCCAGAGCTTCCTCTGGGCGGCTCACATGGGTGGTGGGGCTGAGTGGAGACAGGCTGTAGGGGGCAAAGCAGCATGTCCTAAGAAAACATCAGTGTTTTAAAATGAAAATCTAACACAGAAAAGTTGACATCTGCATTTATTTAATTTCACTTTTAAACAGAGACTCCTAAACAAATTTAGTGATCTTGAAAGTTTAGAATTAATTTCGAAGGGCTAGTTTCTTAGGGTTTTTCTTCTGCAGATCTACTAATCAAGGAAAATAGTTATAAGTATTTTTTGCCCTCTCCTGGGAAATAAATGTCAAAATCTCTGAGGCCCAGAGAAGGTGTCTTTGGGTCTCACTCATGTCACACAAGTGACACGATCTTCTTACCTGAGAATCAGCACTGGTTGATTATCCCTTAACTGTCTGTGAATATCTGGGATAATTCAGACCACAGATAGGTATGGACAACTTACTATTCTTCGTAGCACAACTGAGCAAGACTGCTTAGCGATCGAGGGGATCCGGACCCCGGTATTATTTGGGTACAATATGCAATCTGGCTGTAAACTAAGGTAAGAGTAACTTGTTTCTATTTGAATTTGTGTTGATCAGAAAACAAAGCATTCCCACTCATCCCCATTTTAATCAAACCTCTCCATCAGCTAATGAGTGCTTACAAAAGCTACATATAGTTTATTATCATTATTAATGAACAGTAGCAAAACTATTACAGTCATTTTTCTTATCAAACGTGGCAGTGGAAAAGTCTCAAGGCTTTTTATGTTTCATTTTTAAGGTTGCATAACCTTTGAGTTAATAGCAAAAATATTTCCTCTGAAAGTCCTTCCTATATTTCTGAATTTTAATATACACAGTACAACAAAACCAGCGAGGGAAGACTGAATGTGATCTGTATTTTATCTTTTTATTTCCAAATATGCACATAACACAAAAATGTCAAGTAGCTCTGCATGTTTTGTTATAAAAACAGCAGTTCTTATCCTAATTTGCCCCACCCCAGCCACCACCACTTTCAACTCTTGTAGCTGGTTTCTTTGGAAATCTACTCCCAGATCTTTAGATAACTTGCATATAGTGCTACTTCTTGATTTTTTGGTTTTATTAATTTTTTATTGCATTCCCGCCACGGAAGATGACGATTTGGCTCTTTGCCCTTCATTCTCCCCCGTGTGCACATCTCCCCAGGGTGGTTACACCATGACTTTGATTAGATCCATGCTCACCCTTTACAGTGTTAGTGCTGATCCCTTTAGACCAGCGTTTCTCAAAGGAGGTTCCATGGAATACATTTCCATACAGTGTCAGAGGGGTAGGTCTACAGTCCAATATGTTTGGGAAACACCAGATTAAAGTTAGAACCATGATTCCTTCTTGTGGGACTTCTCAGAGCCTTTAATGTGTGACTATGCTTCAGGAAGGACATTAGGACATGGAGGTGCAAAGTCCCCAACTTTTTGGCCATGGAACCCTTCTTGTACAGAGAGCTTCAGTGGAATACAGTTTGGGAAACATTGTTTTGGACTCATCCTCCTGGCCAAGATTTCACAAAGTTAGAGACACTTTATTGTTTGTTTGTTTTTCTGAGACAGGTCTTGCTTTGTCACCCAGGCTTGAGTGCAGTGATGTCATCATAACTCACTGCAGCCTCAAACTGCTGGGTTCATGGGCTCCTCCTGTGTCAGCCTCTGTAGTAGTTGGGACTACAGATAGGCAGGCAGCATCACACCTCGCTAATTTGTCTGCTTTTTGTAGAGGTGGGGTCTCACTATGTTGCTCAGGCTAGTCTTGAACTCCTGGCTTCAACCAATCCTTCTGCCTCGGCTCCCAAAGTGCTGGGCTTACAAGTGTGAGCCAACGTGCCTGGCCTAGAGACACTTTAGCTTCTGTCAAATACTCCCCATTTTGGAGAGTGATAAAATAATGAAACTAGAAAAGCATACGTGTGGAGGCCTTTAAAAACTGCTGGTGGATGAACAATAGACTTGTTCAGTTGACCTTTTTCCTTCCCAAAGACTGACCAAAGCTGTCCCGTGCTGGCTCGTGGCACAGAAGGTGGAGAGCCTGCTGAAGGGCCAGGGCTTCCCAGATCACGTGGCCCCTTTCGGAAACTCCCGGGCCCAGGATGCGCTGGACTGGGTGCCCATCCACTTCGTCACCCAGTCACACAACATGAAGGTAAGGGGAACAAGGTGAAGGCTACGTACGTACTAGCAGTCTCTCCCTCTTCCAGGTGGGGCGACAGAGGCAGCTGGGGAAGCCACCTGTTCAGGAGGTAGGGTGGCTCTGGGTGGGAGCTTGGGCTTTATTATCATATTGGCCTGAATTTGAATACTGATTTTGCCCCTTGATAGCTATGTTGCCTTTGGCCAGCATTCTATGGGTCTGAGCCTGTTTCCTCATCTGGGAAATGGGAATGAAAGTCATGGGTACCGACCACATGGGGTGGTTGACAGCGATAAATGAGGTTACGTTCTTCTGGCCTTTGGTGTGGTGCTACCGACCACCATCCGATGATCACCATTGTGATCGTTGGTGTTCCCTGAGTCCCCCCTAGACATCTTGTGATACTATAGACAATTGTGAGGCCTGTCTCAAAGACCGAGACTTCTCCCAGCTGTTGTTCCCTGGTCTGTGAAGGCAGCCCACACGTGAGAGCTCTCACAGCTCCCCAAAGAGTTTAATGGAAGCTGACATCCTACAAATAGGTTCCTGGTCACATGTGATTCCTCTGCCCACCTTTTCCTTTTGTCTTAGCAGTCAGAGTGTGGGCCGGTCCCATCACCGGAGGCGTGCTCTCCATCTTATCCTCTAATTGCCTGGCTCTTTCTTGTCACAGTTTCTTCAGGCCTCTCATTATCCTCTCAGCGTATTTATAGCCTGGCACAGTGACTGGGGACTGGCTCACCAGCTCTGAGCCTGCCCTCCCCACTGAGTCCCCGGACCACTCAGTCCCTGCTGCTCCACTGCAGTCTCGGCTCAGCTTTGCTGCCCCAGTGAACCAGGCAAATATCTTCTGGCTTCTTGGTGATGGGTGAAGACATCCAGTTATTACTCCCCCTCGGAAGGGAAGGCACAGGGAGGGAGGAGAGCAGCAGTGTGCACGGAGCATTGGCAGGATCTGTGCTGCTCCAGAGCCCTTATGGGGCCTGCAGCGGGTTTTGTACCAACCCTACAGGAAACTCAGGTAGAAGCAGGCGCGAGAGCATCTGCTGAGCTCAGCTTACACCAGCTGTACGGTGCATCTTCTAACAACAGGATATCTGCAAGGATCGTTCCGCCTGCAAGATTTTAAAAAGGCAGTTGCAAACTGAGAAATTCATCAGTGCCTTTTTGGCAGGCACCAAATTTAGCAGGCCTGTAAGCTTTTCATGGCCTGAAAAGATGTATTTAAAAACTTTGTTATGGATAAATGGTAAACATACAGGAAAGTAAAATAGTACCATGGAGTCCCCATCTACCCTGCCTGCAGCTTCAACAGTTACCACGCTTGCCAACTGAAGAGACTGCTTGCCCGCTTTCCCTCAGGGCTGGCCAAAGAAAGGTCCTGGGGCGAAGCCTCAGACCCAGCTCCTGCAGCACCCAGCCTGGACTTGGGTGGCTCAGTTGTGGCACCAACGTTCTCAGTGCAGATGAAGAGGAGTTAATATTTTTGACTACATACACCGCCTGTATACCCAAATGTCATATCTTGATTGCCAGTTGATGAAATTAGATAAGTGAAAATGAAAGCACTCAGATTTCCTCAGTGCACTTTAATGTGATATGCAAGCAGGTTTAATTTCTGTGTATTAATAATTCCATTCTCTCTCCCGAAGTCAGAGATGGATGTAGACAGGTAGATGAAGGTAGAGCAGTTAAGGCCCCAAAGGCTCCACGGTGGGGTGCTGGCCTTTTTAGAAATAGGAGGGGATGGAAAAATTATGCTTTAGGTGTTAAAATACTTTTAGAGCATTTAGTACTTTAAAATGTTTCTCTAAGCTGTTTTTATCTGAACTTCTAGAGTCTATTCATTCTCTTGTTCAGAACATTTTGTAATATGTGAAACATTTTATAATTAAAACTCTTAACTGCAGATTAAGTTTGACTTGAGGTTGTATAATATTTGAACTGATTGATGGCATTTTATTTTGCAGGATTCTTGCCAGCTCCCAGTGGCTTTGGTTATAGAAGTGAAGTGGACTAAATACGGCTCCTTACTGAACCCACAGGCCAGAGTAGTCAACGTGACTGCAAATCTGATTTCATCCTCCTTTCCCGAGGTGGGCCCAACTTTGGCCTAAAGGTACAGGTTAAGACAGAAATCCAGACAAAACTCAAGTGTGATAGGTTAAATTTATTACTTTGTGAAAAAGATTCTAATTTAAACAGTCTGGGTTCTTAAAACAATTTAACAAAAAGTCATTCTTTATCTTTTACTTAGAGAACAAAACACAGCTCCACTGACGGTGGTTCTGTTCCCATTAGCATTCCGGTTTAGATGTGACCTTTAAAATCCTCGTGAAATTTGAGTTATGATTGATATAGATGTGTTAATCAGGACAACCTGGGGAAGACTGTTTCTCTCATCCAAGTTAGCGGCGATTAGTGCTCCGCTACCTATCAGATTCCTGAACGGACAGTGGTTGAGTGAAGAAGAGGATGAAAAATGTCTCATCTTTGTGATCCTGTTACTACACTGGACAGTGGGGCTCACATCTCTGACTTTTTATTACAGCCCAATGCAGGAAATGAAAAGATAATTCTCATTTCCACCATGGTTACTTTCGTGGATGTGTCTGCCCCTGCAGAGGCAGGCTTCCGCGCTCCGCCAGCCATCAACGCCAGGCTGCCCTTTGACTTCTTCTTCCCGTTTGTTTGATGTAAGTTGTTACTTAAGGAAACTGCACCCACCTCCAAGGTCCTCACCTTTAGAATAGAGTGCGCGTGGGGTCAGAAGTCCCTCAGAGTCATTGCATTTTATTACACGTGTCCTAACCCTTGAGGTTGACTCCACACTGACATACTGCCCCTCTCTACTCACTTCCCTCCTGACTTTTTCCTTTTGGAAATCTAATTCTATTTGGTTTTAATTTAGAATGGGGAAACATCTGGTCTTGGTCCTTTCTAATACTCTCAAGACGTACATCACATATGGAAACCAAATTGTCTAAAGAGAACAGACCTTGAAGTAGCATAGGCGTGCAAGATCTAGCTAGTTTATTCATCCCCGGCTTTGAGTTATTTTTAAAATATTCATTGTTTTTAGTTCAGGTTCTTTTTCCTTTTCAGGTCCTGTTGAAATGAGTACAAAAGTAGCAAAATATTGTATAAAATCATGTGAGTAGAATACAAAGCCTCACGAGGGGATCGTCCCCCAAATATCATGTTAATTACAGTGCAGTCTTGGGTCTGATTGCTGTTTCTGTACCAGGCACTGTAGCTAGCTCTCCAACTGGCAGGCTGGTATGGGATGCCAGAGAGGAAAGAATACAGTAGGAGGGCCCAAGGGAAGGAGAGAGTTTATTTTAAACAGTAATTGTACAGTAATTGAGAAAAATGTTGTCAGGTGGCAAGAACTAGGTGGCACTTGCTAAAAGCTGCATGATACAGCTGGGAAACACATTCCCTGGGGAAATGGGGACAAGAGAAGCTATTTAGAACAGCTTGGAAATAAGACTTTTCTAGAATGGGCTGGTAGCTAAAGTAGCTTCTTTTTCTTTCAGAATACTCATATGAAAGGATGTGCTAGTTCCTCGATATACTTGTGAAATTTGAAAATTGCATTTGAGATTAAATTCTATATACAACTAGTAATTGTCCAGCTTCATTGCTCATTTTCAAGCAAAGGTAAAGTGTTCAATATGAGAAAATACAGTTTGGTACATTTGTTACAGTGCAGGGTGGGAATGGGATGGCACCAAGGAAGAAATAGAACCTTCTGAAGGGCCGTGTCTACCCACAATCCAAGCTGGGCAGGAGTACAGCAAGGGCATCGAACCAAACCTCTCACCAAATGGCCCCAGGAAAGGTGGCTGTCTCTCTCATCCTGGCACAGGCCTGGGAGGCGGAGTCTTCTCCTTGGGAGAAGGTGGTCCCTGTCTAGTTCACCTCCCCAAGAAGTCCATGCTGTCTCAGCAGCTTGTTAAGTCTGTCAATTTCTTGTTCCTATTGCAAAAGCAGACAAACATGAGGACTTCTTTTGAGTCTTAGCAAGGATGTGACAATCATTCAGTGAGCCCCAGGCACAGGGACACAAAGATGAATGCAAGTTATACTTGTATCTTTGTAGAATTCAGCCCGCTGCGGAGCCTGCTTCAGTCAGCAGCACCGACGAGACATACTCAGAGGTGGGGACCTGGCAGAGCTCTGGGGGAGTGGGCAGGGCTTTGATGCCTAAGCTGAAAGGACAAGGAAGACTTACTCCAGGGACAGGTGCCCCAGGCTGCGGGCACCGCAGGAGCACGAGAAGCACATGCTGAAGGAGGGAACTGCAAACAGGACATTTCTCCAAATGTGTCTCTTACCTTTTCAGAGCAGTTGAATTCAAGGTGTTGGATCTTGGCGGCCAATTGTATATTCATCTGTTTTAACCTTAGGAGTTGCCGTTCTGAACGTGTCTTAACTGAGATAATTATCCCTGAAATAAAATTGAGGGTCTTTGATAATGGTTTCTAATTTAACCACTCAAGGTGAAAAAAAATTTGTGTTCTTATACACGTACATAATTGGGAAGCGTGGTGACAGACGCACGAGACAGTCATCATCCAGAGGCAGCAGAGCCAGGCGGATCAGGGTTTCCTTTCTGAGCTGCTTAGTCCCCAGTTACGCGGTGTACCTCTCTAGCCCACACGGCTGGGAAATCTTTCAAACTAGTCACCAACAAGATGAGCGTTAAGCTCCTTAATCCAGAACTTGCTCGCGCCAGTGTCGGAACAGGGCGGCAATGCGCACAAATGCCGTGGGAGCACGGGCTGAAAGTGCTCCCTTTCCACATGAGCAGCTTCAGTAGGAACCGAAAGGCTTCCTTTCTTTAACAGAATCCAAATGAATGTTCTTAATGGGCTTTAATTGCTAGATCTAAACTTGCTCATAACCAGCCCCTAAAGCCAACAAGAGTTCACAGCCCAAGCTGTTTATACAGCCGCATGCCCAAAGCAGACCTGGTCCTTCACTGGCCAGGTCATGCTGGAGCCAAGTGGGCCACGGGGCCTGAGGCACCGTGACAGGGCTCACTGGGCTCCTTCCCTGGGCAGCTACTCTCAGAGGCCATGCCTGCCTCAGGCACAAGCCACACTGTCACTGCCTCACCGTCCAGACAGTAATCCATAGCCCATTGTCCTAGTGGATCTAGTGGGCCCCAGTCTAGGGACTCCCAAAGCTGGCTGGACACCCAGAGCACCTGGGAGTGCTTCAGACACACCTGCCCAGGCTACCCACCAGGCCCTCTGCATCAGGCTCCTCATTTGGAAAAAAAAACGCAAGCCTCAGAGATGACTCTGATGCACAGGTCCACAGACAGCCATTTGGGCAGTTCCGACCAGGCCACTGCCAGCTGAACCCACCTATCCACAGCAGATCACAGCACGAGCGCCACTTCTCTGCAACTGAGGCCCCGGGACCACAGGGCGTGCGCGAGGACCAGGAGTCTTACCTGACATCTGGGAAGATGGTATTTCCCCAAGTACCTTCTCCACAGCCAGGGTCTATGGCGTGTGAATAGGTGTCATTTCCCAAAAAAGTACCCAGACATCAACTTGGAAGACTTAAAAGTTCTCGAGCCTTCCTCACACTAGCGTGCCTTTACGCTCTCTAAAAGGGGAGTAGCGTGGCATAGAGCCTTTCTCAGCTGACTTGCCTCCTCTCTGGACAGTGCCCTCCCAGGGCCTCCTGGGCCGCGGTTTGGTAGAATCCCCTTCGGGAAACAACAAATTAAAAACAAAGATGCGCTGGCTGGGAAAAAGCCAGGAGGGGCTAGTAACCCTTTCCATCAATTTTTTTTTTTTGAGACAGAGTCTCACTCTTGCCCTGAGTTGAGTGCCGTGACATCATCCTAGCTCACAGCAACCTCAAACTCCTGGGCTCAAGCAATTCTACCTCAGCCTCCTGAGTACCTGAGATTACAGGGGCATGCTACCACACCCAGCTAATTTTTTCTATTTTTAGTAGAGACAGGGTCTCGCTCTTGCTCAGGCTGAGCTCAAGAGATCCTCCTGCCTCGGCCTCCCAGAGTGCTAAGATTACAGGCATGAGCCACCGCACCCGGCCCATAAATATCTTAATAATCATGAAAATATAGCCTAACGGAAAAGGTAGGTCCTCTCAATACACGTTCTGGTCTCAGTTTGTAGCTGCAGAGGTGGCCGCAACACCAAATCACAGCATTTCACTTTTCTTTAGACTCCAGGAGGAAGAGGAAGAGTGGGGTATGGTGGGGGAGGAGAAGGTGGTGGCCTCCATAATGGGAACTCTCCACATGTGTGTGCACACCCAGAGTGACAAAGCAGCCACGCCTCCAACCCATCCCACGGCCCCACCCGCTCTCCCGTCCCTCCACCACCCAGGAGCGCAGCAGACACACCGTTGATGATCCGGGCCACCCGCCACAGCCGCAGCAGGATCAACAGGCCAAGAGCCTCAAACTCGTGCTCCCGGAACAGGAGGACAATGTCAAGGACGAACGAGACCACCACAACAATGGCATCCAGGATTTCAAACTTGTGGTGAAAGAACTCCAGGCGGAAGACAAATATTTTAAAGAAAATCTCCATCATAAAAAAGACCAAGATGGCAATGCTCATGTAGTGGAACACCTGAAGGGAACAAGGAGCCACAGTCAGAGCCAATCCGGGCCTCTGTCACCAGCTGGGGCAGGTCACACAGACGAGCTGACCTCGAGTGCACCTGCCCGGTTACCAGAGAGCGAAGTCATTGCTGGACAAATACTGAACTACCAGCACGAGGCACTGTTCTCGGTGCTGGAAATGCAGCGTGAACACCACAGACAAGGACCCTGCTCTCCGAAGGGCAATCAGGCAACGTCAGAATTAAAACATCCACCAGAGCCTCTGGCCCAGCAATTCCATGGCTAAGAACTTACCCTACAGCTAAGCTCACGTGTGCACAAAGACGTGTGGTAAGGAGACTCACTGCAGCACTGTTCGCAGAGCCACAGATTTTCAATTTCCTACACTGTTTGTAGAATATAAACATCCATGAGAAGGCACTCTTCAAGTGAATGGCAGTACCTCCATATGGAGCACTGACAGTTGTAGTTAAACTGTTAAGACAAAGCCAGGCAGGTGGTGCACACCTGTAATCCCACCTACTCCAGAGGCCAAGGTGGGAAGATTGCCTGAGCCCAGGAGTTCGAGTCCAGCCTGGGCAACACAGCGATACCCTATCTCTTAAAAATAAAAAAATGAAAAGACTGAAGCAGACCCATGTGTACCAATTAGGAATGATCACCACGGCGGGTGGTAATTGCAGAGAGTCCCTGGATCTTGATTTGTAAGTACTAGTCCTCACAGTAAGGTACCCATTCCTAGGTCTGCGACAGGGAAAGTACAAAGTGTTAGATTTCTTGTGCCAGAAAGCAAGGAAACATCAAAAACTTACGGAGTCATGTCAAAAAGACACAGCAGTCAGCTTAAAGAGGCTCACAGTGACCAAATTTGGGACATTTTGAACATCAAAAATACTAACATTGACTGTAATACACTGAATAAAAAATTCCTAAGTCTAGTGAGGTACACCCACACATGCAGACACAAGTTGTGGGGGAAAAAAAGGAAAGCTCTCCTTTGCAGAAGCATACCAGCTACTAAATGTGGAAGGAAAGACAGAACTAGCAAATCGCCACTTAGCATCCACCAGCGTATGTGCTGACACAGGCCAGTATCACCACCGGATGCCAGCCGGGGAAGAGGGTGTTTGCGTGCTACCAAAGTGTCAGCGGCAGGCCAATTATAACGGCAAAGGGAAAAGTACCCCAGACAATGGAGCAGTCTGGCTTTTGCCACCTAAATCAAGTGATCCAGCTGAGTGGCACTAAGCTGGGACCCTGGCACTACGTGTCTACTGAAGACACCACCATCAAGGAGGAACACCTGCTGACCGACCCCAGACCTTAACATCTAGTATACAGGAGATTAAGACACAAGGTCAAGGACCTATGGCGAAATAGTCAAACAAATCCAGAACATGGGACATCCTACAAGACGATTGGCTGGACTCTTCAAAAAGTCAATGTCATGAGGGAAAAAGAAATGGAAAAGGGTGTGAGGACTCTTCTAGATTAAAAAAGCCCAAGGAGAGATAATGAAATAGAACACTGGAGGTCTGGGTCCTAGTTTGAGAAAAAGCACCATAAGGGACATTCTTGGGACAAGAGAGGAAATGTGAATAAAAGTGGTTATTAGGTGGGACTGATCTTTAGGTCTGATGGTGCTATTACGGCCCTGTAGCAAAAAGACCTCATTCTTAGGCGTGCTGAAGTATCTAGGGGTGGAGTGTCGTGATGTTGAACCGTCAGACAGAATTGTGTCTGTGGCATATATGAAGATAAACCAAATACAGCAAAATGTCTATTTTTCATAATAAAAATTTGAGCAGAAAGGTGAGTACAGCAGGTATCTTAGTGGGTTCTGTCAGAAAGCGGAGAGGGAAGACACTTCTCCTCCATGCAGAGACGAGGGCTGGCAGGGAAGGCAACATCACAGGGCGCCTCTGCAGAGGTACCAGAGTGAGGAGTTTTAATATGTTTCCTTCTGCCCTTTTACCACTTCAGGGCACGAGTAAGCACTTGCCCCCGTGGCTCCAGCACGGGGGACATGCAGCCCATCAACAGAAGACAGGAGGAGAAACAGCCCTCCTGCCCCGGGGGACCGGAAAGCCGACCACGCTCCTGGGTGACCGTCCCTCTAGGATCAGCCACACGCTCCAGGCCCGTGGTCCAGCTTCGCTCACGATTCAAGCCATCAAGTGAAATGGGGTTTCCTGCTTGTAGTACGCGCTCGTCTATAATTTGGGAAGGAAGACGCCCTCTCTGCCCCTTGACTAAAACAGCCAGTCAAACCCCCGTCCCAGAGGGCCCCGCTACTCCCGGTAGGTGAGAGCTGCTCCGCCTCGCGCCCCTCAGCGGATAGCGGCAGTGAACCGTGTTAGTAAAACCCCAGAAGAGCTGCGACACTACCCTGGCGGCGTAGTTGTTCTTGTCCGGCTGGATGATCTTCAGGTCCAGAATGAGCTCGGCAAGCACCAGGAGGGCATCCAGGACGACCAGGCAAATGATGATGACCTGCGGGCCAGACACTGTGAGACCCAAGCAGGGACGCTCCTTCCATCTTAAGAGCTGGTTTGGAGACGTTTGGGTGAAACTATTGGCAAAGATTCTGCGGACAGGAGCCTGTGGGAGCCAGCCCCTGTCCGGCCAATGGCAAAAGCCACCTCCTTCCCCTCCGGGTGGTGCCTGCCCTCCCAGAGCCCCTCTGCACGGCTCATCTGCTGACCTCAGTCACCGTTTCTCAACTGCACCTCTCAAGCCCCACTGCCACTTCCTAGATGGCAAAAAAGAAAAAATCATTTTTAAAGTTTTTATTTGTGTTTTCAGGGTTTGCTGTTGCCGGGGCACCCGCAGAACAGATGCTTAATAATTCAACATGTCCCGGCCTCAGTGATCTGAATCCTGGGACGTCCAGGGACTGCCTACTTCAGGCCACTGGGTCACAGCGATGGCCACCACGCTCACAGGCCAGCTCCACAGAGCCTTGAGGTGCTCGCCCGGCTCACGTGTGCTCCCCAGGGCTGACAGATTCCCGGGAACTGAGGGGAGCTGCTGTGGGAAAGCCCATCTCGTGGGCTTTTGTGACCTGCTGGCGGAGGAGGATGAGTGGGGACCAGGGTGGGTCTCGCTGATGGCGAGTGTGGGAAACAGCTGGTGGTGGTGGCAGTCCTGGTGACCGAGGTCACTAATGGCGGGTTCGCCCAGCTCCCCCATCAGCTCGAGCCTCAGCACGTCTCAACACCGCTGAGCCTCAGTTAACCGAAGCTTCTGTGAGGGCGCTAGGGGCGGGTGGAGGGGACAGCATTCTGGGAGACGGCGGTGGAATCGCAGCGATGGGAGGAGGCCTAAAGGACCCTGTGTGACTCTTCTCTTCCCTTGGAAATTCTGGACCATCACCTCCGTCCCCTGGGGCCTGGCCTCTCACGCTCTCAGATCAATAGATTTTGACCTCTGAAAATTAATCTGCCATTATCTTGGCAGTTTCTGCAGTTTCAGATTGAAATTAAACAAATTCAGGCCTACGTAAGAGCAAACTATTAATCCTTTGGCCATTTCAACCTGTAGGTAATTGTTTCAGTAATTAAAGTATTTGATGACGTGGTTTACTGTGAAAATTACCCAGCAAATTGCTTTGTAATGCGGTTTTCACACATACCCAAATTCAGCAGCTTAATAAAGATTCAAGCCTCTGGTGGGTTTTTTGTTTTCTCCTGTTGCTTTATTTTAGACCTAAAGGGATCTGAGAGCTCATGGGGTCTAAATCCAAGGCACAGAGGTACGAGGAACAGCCCCGATATTCAGCCATAAGAAGGAATGAGGTTCTGATCCAGGCTGCTATGTGGATGAACCTTGAAAACATCATACTACGTGAAAGCAGCCAGACACAAAAGGCCATATGTTATATGATCCCGTTTGTATAAAACATCCAGAAATGGAAAATCCATAAAGATAAAATGCAGATTAATGGTTGCCAACATCTGGGGGAGGAGGGAACGGAGAGTGACTGCTTAGTGGGCACAGGGTTTCCATTTGGGGTGATGAGAATGTTCCGGCACTAGATACAACTCCGGTGAGTTGTACAACACTGTGAATGTCCTAAAGAAATGCCACAGAATTACCTACTTCAAAATAATTGATTTTATGTTATGTTAATCTCACCTCAATTTAAAAAAGAAAACCACCAAAAAGAAAAAGGAGACAGATTGACCCAAGGTCACAAAATTACCATGCCTGGGTCCCAACCCTGGCCTCTGTGAACTAATCCCAAGGCCCTGAATTTCTAGCTCACAGGCAGTACTAGTTCCAAGGGGAGCCATGCCACAAAGAAAAATGCTGAGAATTCAGAGAAGCCAGTTAATTCCAAATCCTCACCCTGGCAAGGATGGGCGTGCCCAGCCAGGGGCCAGAGGTGCAGGGCACACGCCCTGGGCTGAGCCTTGGCTTCAGTGTCCTCCTGGGGAAATGGGGTTGGCCACATTTCTCCACCAGAGTGACAATGGGAGTGTGACAGGAGGTACTCGTGACGAATGCCTAGCACAGGGCCTGGCCCATGGTGCAAAGGAACAGAACGAAGTCCTTGACCTTCAGGACCATCTTCCCTTGGCTTGACTCTATCCTGTCCATCCAGGGATCCACGGAGGCCTGAATCACCCCGTGTTCTCTCTCTTGGTTGTGCTAGTCCATGTAAGAAGCGACAGCAGTTAACTATTGTGTCACCTCAGCCACCTCAAACCACCTGAGAAGGGGATTTCAGGACCTGCAGAAATTGACACTCCTGAACCCTAATCCTCTGCCCTGCTCCAGCCTGGCCTCCTGCTTCCACCCTGAATCCCTCTACCCATCTGATGTCACCCCCAATCACTTAGAACCTTCGACGGCAGCCCACTGCCTACGAATGACCGTCCCTCACCTCCTCTCTTGCCAGGCCATGGCTCTGCTTGCTAAACCCGAGCCACATGCACCCTTGTCCGTTCCCTGGATGCTGCGGGCTCTTTCCCACCTGGGCCCTTGGCACAGGCAGCCCCTCTGCCTGGAGAGCTCCTCCCCACCCACCCACAGGGCTGGTGCATGCTCAGCCTGCAGGTGGCAGGTGAACTATAGCCTCCTCCAACTCCAGTCCTCAACCAGGTCTCCCTCCGCCCGCAGGATCTCTCAGAGCCCCTTTCTGTCTCCCTACGGAGAACTTCTGTCTTCACTTGTAACCAGTATGTGTCTTGGTGACGATTTCTCTAATTCCTGCCTCTACCACAGGCTGTCAGAGCCTCAGTGAGGGCAGGGATGTGTCCGCCATGTTTGCCACTGTACGCAGTAGGTGCTCAATAAGCAACCATCAAGTGAGTGAATAAACATCTTGATTTATGAAAGTCATTCATCTTTTTCCCCAGTAGCAGCATGTCTGGGGGGTCCCAGCCCTGAGCCGGCCGGGTGGCCCAGTGGCGACATCCCGAGGGGCAGTCCCAGGCTCCCCTTGCAGGTGGAAGGAAGCTGGCTCATTCCTTCTCCTGAAATTGAGGGTTTGAGATTTCAGCCCCAATGACTTAACGCCACGTTTCCCTTCCTGTCACAGCCACAGAGGAACGAGCAGAGTTGCCAGGGTTGTTGGCTTGCTTTCTTTAAGCCACAGGAAAGTGAAAAAAGAAAAAAGACCAAAATAAATTTTCTTTTCTCTTTTACTTTGGAACAAAGTCAGTGACAGGAGAGGAAAGGGCTGCTCTCTCCGCTCCCAGGAGGGACATGGGCTCTGAGGAGGAACTGGTTTATTTTGGCTCAGGATACCTGCAGCAGTGACCCCAAAACGCCTGCCTTTGGGAACCGGCCTGCCAAGGAGCAGTCCCTAATGCCACCAGGCCTCCTGCAGGGCCTGGGACTCGGAATGTGCTTCCGGACACTGCCCACCACAGGGTTGGCCAGGCTCGCCTGCAGGGGTCCTTCAAAATCAGACATGTCCTTCAACGTGAACCCACAGAAAGTTCAGATCCCTTTGCTGGACTGTGAGGACCACGCCCCTCTGCTGTCCTCCCCGTAACCGCACCTGGAGGCCAGCAGAGGGCTGAAAGCCACGCAGGTATTTCTGGCATGGCTCCACAAGAGAAGACACTCCCATGGTGACAAGTCCCCTGAGGCAGGGGACCCTCCTGGCCTTGTTCAAGAGCAGGCACTCAGCTGTCTCCAGTGTTTACCCTTTCATCTACTTTGTGTGTGGCACAATTTGCACATTGCAAAATGGCTACCCTTTTAAAGCTGGCACAAAGCTCAGTGGCATTAAGTGCATTCACAAGGTTGTGTGACCATCATCACTCTCTAGTTCCAGAACATGTTCATCACCTTACTTGGAAACCCTCCAAGCTGTGGCCAGCACCGCTCCACTTCCTGTCTCTATGGATGTGCCTGTCCTAGACCTTTCCTATACACGGAATCATACAATCCATGGCCTTCTGTGACTGGCTTCTTTCACTTGGCATGTTTTCCAGATTCATCCACGCTGTAGTGTGGATCAGTGCTTCGTGCCTTTTTACGGCTCAATAATATTCCACTGTGTTTAACGTTCATCCATTGGTGGACCTTTAATTTACTTTTGGATTATGTCCCCCCCTGCCCGACAACGCAGGATGTGCCCACGGCATCCCAGTGAAGCACCGGGCACCTGGCCGGTGGTGGGTGCCCAGTAAACATCTGTGGGACGAATGAGGCAGTGGCAGGGATGGTCCCCCTCTGGCCACCCGCCTGACGGTCTTCCCTCGCCCGGGGCATCATGGGCTCCTGCCCCACCTACCTGAAACCTGTGGGAGCTGAAGAGCTTCCTCAACGTGCTCCTGAAGTCAGGCGGGCGCCTGGGCGCGGGCCCAGGGGCGGCATCCGGGCCTGCGGCGCGGCCCTCCTCGCCCGAGCCTGGCGTGGGTGGCTGCTGCTCCTCCTCCTCTTCGTCCTCCTCATTCTCCCACTTCTTGTAGTTGATGTTCCAGGCTTGGTAGTCGTCCCCGACGACAGTGAAGTGCCTCAAGAACTTGCTCATCCTCTGGCCGGAAGCCGCCCTGGCCCTGCGGGTGGCTGCCTGGAGGGGCGGGGACAGAGCACAGGCCCTTCAGGGAGGGCGGCGCCGCCGGACCCCTGCTCTGACTGACGGGGAGGGCCGGGCCGCGCCACCCGGGTGCTCAGGGCACCGTGTGAGCACAGAGCCCGTGAGGTCACAGTGGTTTCTCATGTTTCTATTTTTGGAATCCAGGGTCTGGGCGTCTGTGAGGCAACAGGAAACTCCGGCCCCCGCCGGGCCTGTCTCTGCGGTCCGGTTGGCAACGACCCACAGAATCGGCGCCGCGGCCCGTCGCAACGCGCCCGCCACAGGCCCAGGTGTAAACACCGGAAGAGCCGCCCCACGGTTCAGAGGCATCACCCCTGAAAACTGGAGGTGAGAGTGGGCCGGGCCGGGCGGGGAAAGCCAAAAGTAAAAGTACCCAGATTTTCACAGAAAAGTCACGAGATTTCCACCCTTCAGGCCCCAAGTCAGCCCTTGTCAGGTGAGTGGCAAATGGACTTTTCTACGTTCAGCCAGTGCTATTTTAAACACACGGATGGTGGTTTAAAGAGAGATGACCCAAAGCAAAGCAAGCGTCCCTCCCCGCTCTGCCCGTGCACCCTACCAGGCACCAAATTCTTCATAAAGTTCAATAATTAAAACTTAGGGGTATGAGTACAAGAATAGGCGATACAATCAGTAGAACAGGAAAAGGGCCCAGACAGATCTGTGTCCCTGAGGGAACCTGGGGGGGAGACGGTGGCGGTCCTGAGCAGTGGGGAAAGACCAGAGAGTTAGGACATCTGGCTTTCCCTCTAGAAAAAAATAAAATTTTATCCCTACCTTACCCGATGCACGCAAAAACGAATTTCAGATGTATCAACATTAACGTGTGTGAGTGTATTTAAAAAAAAAAAAAAAAAAAAAAAGAACCCTTGAAAAGTCTTAGAACAAAATGTGGGCAAGTATCTTCATGACCTCAGGATAGGGAAAGATTAATTAACAAAAAACAGATTTGCCTGCATCAAAACTAAATGCTTTCATATGATACGCACACATGCACACAGCCCTCACGAAGTTAAAAGACACACCACAGACCGGGAGTAAATATTTGCAATGTACTTAATAAAGATTTAGTGTCCAGAATATACAAAGAAATCTTACAAATCAAAAAGAAAAAGAAAACTCCATGGAAAAAAGGCAATGGGTATTAACAGGCAGGTCACAGAAGAGAAACCCAAGTGGCTGAGATGCCCCCCCTCACTGGTACTCAGGAAAATGCAAACTGACGTGATGAGCCACGTCTTTTCACTGCTGAGGCCAGCAGGAATCTCAAGTCTACACGTCAAATGCTGTGAGGGTGGGAAGCCATGGGGCCTCTTGAACACTGAAGACAGGAACGGACACTGGTGCCACCATTTGGGAAGGCAATTTGGCACTGTCAAGTTGAGACTGGCATATCTTTCTCAATGACATGTTCGAGAATGTTCACTGAAAATATTCTCCCAAATGGTAGCAGAGAGAAATGAGTCTTCTCTATTCACGTGAGGGAATTCTATACGGTAGTGAAAATTAACCATGACGTCTCTAGACATCACGGGTGATGCCCACGTATCCCCCCTCGGCAGCACTGAATGCGGTACATCGATCACTCCTTTCTTCAAACGCTTCCTTCACTGGTTTCTAGAAGGACACGCCCGCCTGATTTTCCTCCTACCTCAACGGTTGCTTCTTGCCAGTCTCTTCCGCTGGACGCCGTAAGAGGAAGACCGTACATTTAAGCATTGAGTACACCGTACAACAGTGCAACTGCACACCCGGCGCCTCTGACAGAGTCCTGCATTTAACAGATGCTCAACGATACTCAAATATTTGTTAAGTGACTGAGTGAATACAGCAATGTGGATAGATAGTCACCGAGTTGGACTTAGAAAAGAGACAGGTGAGAAACACAGCAAAAAACAGAAAGAAAAGGAAGTGGATCAGGCATGGTGGCTCACGCCTATAATCCCAGCACGCTGAGGGCCAGGCCCAGTACACCGAAGCCCTCCAGGTGGCTACTGGTCGCAATTTCCCTCAGAAACACCTCACCTGGCAGACAAAAGCCACCCCTGCTATTTCTCAGCATGGTGGGAGCCGCAGGGTGCTTTGCAAAAACCACATTTATGTTTTACAGGAGAGGAAATTCTTTCTCAGACCTTGCCGCCAGTAAAGACGCAACTTTTAGCAATGTGGGATGAAAATATTCGTGGCACTCAGCAGAGCAGAAAACAATTCTGGTTTTAAGTCAAGAGTCTGTCATGCCAGAAGCAGAGAAGTTCTAGAAAAGGGCGAATACATAGCTGATCAAGAAACGGTTGTGGGCCTCAGCAGCTACCACTCGCCCCGGGCTCTCGGCACCCTCGGAAAGATTGACTCGTGGGGCGCAGGAGCAGCCTCCCCGGAAGCGCTGCCGTTACTACTCTCAGCCACAAAGACTCCTCTCCTCCAACCTCGCCGTCCGCGGACATCTCCCTTCCCTGCTCAGCTGCCGCTGGCCCTGGACTTTCCAGGTACATGAACCGAGGAGTCCTTTTGCGCAACCCCAAGGACCTCTACCAGCAGAGCCGCTGGCACTGGACGCCCCCACGGCTGCATTTCCCCTGCAAGAATGCTCGTTGTCCCCACGACACCCTGACACTCCTCTCTCCGAGGTCATTTTTCTGCATCACAGCCTGTGACTTTGGTTCCAACCTGCTTGACCATATCACACCCTCAGACACTGCTGACCCCATTCTGTGCCACAGTCTCAGCTCCTGATTTTTCTCCTCCCTCCTCAGTCTCTCCATGTCCCTGCCTCCATGCCAGAAGTCCTTGAGACCCCAACACTGACCCTGTCCTTGGGCTGGGTGACTCTTCCCTTTCGGTGGTCTCAGCAACACCGGTGTTCTCAACGCTGTTCACATTCAGTCAGTCTCCAGCCTGCTGTCCGAGATCCTGCCGGGTCATTAGTTTGCTGTGACCCAAACTGAACTCGTTTCTTATCCTTTGCCACATCCACTCCTCCTTCCCCACCCGCCGGGCATGGCGTCCCATCCTCCAGCCGCCCAGCCAAGAACTGGGGTTCATCCTCGGCCCTCCCGCTGCCTCCGGCCCCGCCGCTTTCGCTTCTGCATCCCGTGGTCTCCTCTGTCCTCTCACCTGCCCAGCCGGACCCTGCACCAGCCTCCGCGCTTGGCCCGTCCTTTCTCCATGCGTCTTCCTCCAATGCCAGTCTGGCTGTGTCCCTGCTGTGCCCCCACCCCGTCCCTGCGGCTGGAACACACTTCACCTGTCTCACCCCGTCCGTCCTTCAGGTCTCACGTCTGGCCTTTGCCTTCCCTGGGAGGCCTTCCTGGATCCCCACCCTCCGCCATCTGCACGTCACACCATTGCTAACGGCAGCGGGACGTCTCCAGCACTGGGCTACAAACACCGGGACGGCAGAGACTCTTCTCCCCCCGACAGGGAGGGCAGTAAGCAGTTAATAAAGGAATCGACAGCCACGAAATCACAGGCGCTGCCCCTTCAAGGTAAGCGTATCACCCGCTTCCCTTCTGCAGGTACCATGACAGGCACGGTACCAAAAGTCACTACTGGGCGGGGAGTAAGAAAGATGGACCTAGAAGTGACAGGAATGTTCTCGAGGCATTGATCTTCACAAGTGTGGAAGCTGCCATCTGTGGCAGGGGGACAGTCCCCACGGCATGGTCATGCAGCAACTGCAGAAAATGGTACTTTTTACGAAATTCAGCCAACTCCCAGTTTCCAGGGCCCGATGGCCCTTCGGTTCCCATTTCCTTGTTCGCTCCCAGAGCTATGTTTGGAGACTTGAATGGCTTATGAACCACCACCCCCACCCCCAAACTCCAACAAGACACCACGGCAGGGACATCTATGACTACTGATGCTCATTCTTTTTAGTAAGTCACACTCGCACATTGTGGCAACTTCCTTCCACACACTTCATTTGAACTCCTAACAACCCTCCAAGGTTGAGGCCATCCTTTAGGGTCTTGGAGAGGGAGGTGTCATATCCAAAGTCACACTGCTGGAAAATGGAAAAGGCGGATCAGCCCTGGGCTGTGTGACTTGGAGGCTTTGTCCCACAAGACAGAGCAAGTGACCAGGGATCCGCCTGCTGAGAGGGTACAGGGGGTTGCACTGTGGCCCTCGAAATTCACACCCACTTAGAGCCTCAGAACGTGACCCTATTTGGAATACGGGTCTTTGTAGATGTAATCAGTTAAAGATCTTGAGATGAAACCCACCCTGGATTTAGGTTAGCCCTAAATCCCATGACTGGTGTCCTTATAAAAAGAGGAAAGGACACACAGAGGATAAGGCCACGTGAAGACGGAGGCAGAGAGTGGAGTGATGCGTCTACACATCGAGGACTGTGGGTAACCGGAAGCCGGGGAGAGGCCCGAGCATCCATCTCGGAACCTTCAGAAGGCGCCAACCTGCCAGCACCCTGACCCCAGCCTTCTGGCCTCCGGAACCGAGCGCGTTTGTCCTAAGACGTCCAGCGTGTGCTAATTTGTTACGGCCCAGAACTAACACAGAGGACGTGCGCCAGAGTCCGCCTAGGACGGGGCAGCCTGCGGGCCGGTGCTCTCCCCTCCACCTCTGTGGGCCGCACACCCGTCCTGGACCCCAAGGAGGCGGCGGGCTTCTCCAGGTGACAAAACCTCGGGGATGAAGCCCATTCCTGCAGCTAGTCCCAGCGACAGCTGCTGCTTCCGGCTCTGCAACTTTTGTAAGTGCCAGGCAGAGGGTGCCTGTGTGACCAGGCTCCAACACAGACTCCGGGTACTGAGTCTCTAATGGACTTCTCTGGTCTTAAGCATGTCACACATCTTGTCACAAGCGGTTGCTGGAAGAATTGTGTCCTCTGTGATCCCCTGGCCCAGGAGAGGACTCTGGAAGCTTGTGCCTGGTTTCCTCTGAACTTCGCCCCACGTGCCTTTCCCCTTCATGGTTTTAATTCGTGTCCTTTCGCTGCACTGCGTCTCAGCCATTAGTACATCTGTGTGCTGGGTCCCAGGAGCCCTCCCAGTGAGTCACTGAATCCCGACGCACTCCCTCACTTAACTCTTCTTTGGTGTCCATTGCTCTTAAAGTTAAAGACTCAGCTGGCACAGCGGCACATGCCTGTAATCCCAGTGCTTTGGGAGGCAGAGGCAGGAAGATCGTTTGGGGCCAGGCATTCAAGCCTGCAGTGAACTATGATCACACCACTGGGTGACAGAGTGAGACCCTCTCTCTCTAGAAAAAAAAAAAAAAACTCAAAAGCCTCCTAGGGGCCTACTCCTGGCTCTGCACCCTGCGGCCTCTGCCCACCTACCTGACCTCACCTCACTCTCTCCCTGCTCTGGCCACACTATCTCTGTTTAGCCTTTCGTACTCCGCTGGTGTCTCCAACCACAGGGGCCTTTGCACATGGGATTTCCTCTGCTGGAATGTGCCACCCCCTTTCACCCTGTCATCTATCTTCTCCATTTTATTTTGTTTTATTTAGAGATGGGGTCTTGCTCGGTTGCCCTGGCTGGAGTGCAGTGGTGCGATCATAGCTTACTGCAGCCTCGAACTCCTGGCATCAAGTGATCCTCCTGCTTCAGCCTCCCGAGCAGCTGGAACTACCAGCATGCACCAGCACTCCTGGTCCATCTATCTTCTTTCTCTCCTTCAGCCCCCACCCCCAGCATCCCAGCTCATGGGAGCTGCCTGGGCCTTCCCGACACACTCTTGCATGACCCCAGAGTCCTCTCTGTAGTATTGTGTCCTCCCTATTTTAGTGACTGAGGCTGGTGTCCCCCAGACCAGACTGAGTACCCACAAGGCACTGACCAGGCAGGTTCCTGCTCACCGCGACCTCTGTGCCTGGCAGAGCACAGGCGCCACTAGGCATACCTGGGTGGCGGAATGAAACCCGTAAGCAAGTCTCGCCTCCAGCGGGGAGGCAGAGGCAGGAGCGCCACGCAGCAAGCTTGCCTACCCCGCACCTCCCTCGGGGGTTTGTGTTCCGGGGAAAACCTATTTTTAAAATCAGGGAAGTCTTTAAATAAGCGTAGAAGCTTTTCCTTCTCTAGGGTGGGGAGGAAGTTTGAGGTTCATGAAAACAACCACCGTGACGGCTGACTGGCTTCGGCGGGAGGGGGCACCTACAGGCCGGTGGCCCTGGTCCCCCCAAAGCCATGTCCCCCAACTTTCTCTCCTCTTCCTGTTGGGTCAGGAACGCTTCTGACCTGATAGACAAGTCTGCCCACCTGGCAAGATGGTCATGAGGCTGGGTGGATGGAGACTGAGTGGGAAATAATACTTACAGGAATGGGAATCCTAGCCACTGTAGCTATCCCAGAGCACCTGCTATTCCCCCGAGCTCTGTGCAAACCCGTCAGGTGGGCATGGAATTGTCTCCATTTACAGACGAAGAAACTGGGACCAGAGATGCCAGTGACTTGCCCCAGGTCACACAGCCAGCGAGAAGCACACCTAGGATTCCAACCCAGGCTGCCGCGCCCAGCCCCTCCTCCCTCTGGGCCTGTCGTGAACACGGCCCAGCCCTGCACCTGGCTCGTGGCTGGTGGAGCCCTGTGCTGGGTGGGGAGTTTGAGGCCGTGCTTCTCAGTAAGACATCACGTTTTATACCCTGCCTCTTTCGACACACTGACAGACACATTCTATACACTTATATTTTCCATTTTATTCTATTTCATTTCTTAAAAGGCTGATTGCAGCCCATTAAATGGATTTTAGGGGCCTGGTCACAGTGGCTCACACCTGTAATCCCGGCACTTTAGGAGACCAAGGTGGTGGGATCAGTTGAGGTCAGGAGTTTGAGACCAGCCTGGGCAACACAGTGAGATCCCATCTCTACAAAAAATTTAAAAAATTAGCCAGACATGGTGGCATGCGCCTGTAGTCCCAGCTACTTGGGAGGCTGAGGCGGGAGGATGGTTTGTGCCCTGGAGTTTGAGGTTGCTGTGAGCTAGGATGATGCCACTGCACTCTACCCAGAGTGAAAGAGCAAGACTCTGTCTCAAAAACAAAACAAAAAAACCCCAAGATGGATTGCAGGATCCACCAATGGTCTGAGTTTGAAAGACACAGGTCTGCAGGGGTTGGCTATTTCCCTGGGAATGACTGTCAGGTAAGTCTGGTCCAAAGTCACATCATCCAGGAGCATAAGTTCAGGTGTTTCTTTTATGAAAGCATAGAAAGAAAAAAATATAGTTACCCAGCTAGAAATTAAGAGCTATCACCAGTGTGACTTGGACACCTGGGCCAATGTCTAGCGATGTTTCAGCTAAGGAAATGACAGAGGGAGGCGGCGCCCAGCCCACACTGACCAGAGGCTTTTTGCCCAGCCACACAAGGGAATCACCTGGAAGCTTTAGTGTTAACACCCTGAAGCCTGGAACCCAGGCTTGGAGATTGATTGGATCGGTTTGGGTGCAGCCGAGGAGGAGAAGCAGCGCCCGGCTGCACCTGGAGCCCCTGCACACCTCCCGAGAAAGGAGCCAAAGGGCTGCAAGGACCTCTAGGCACACCTGGCTCCCAGGCTGCCCAGATGCGGCAGGAGACTGCAGTCACCTGCGCTGAGGAGTGGGCCAGTGGGCGGACTGAAAACCCAGTTTATCCTCACAAGAGGCAGCAGCTCCCACGTTCTAAGTGTTGGCTGCGGCCCCGCACCTGGTAAGCGCTTTCCCCGCATGCACAAAGCTTGCTTAATCTTTACAACTCTGCAAGGCGGTGTTACTGTTCCTGCTTTACAGAAGAGGGAAACTGAGGCTCAGAGAGGTGGGGAGGGCAGAGAGGGACTCTGAGGAGGGCAGGTACCCACGGCCTGCTGAGCCCATCTCAGCAGAACTGGCTGCTGGGTCAGGGGTCTGCACCCGACTGAAACTCCCTGCTGGTTTCTCCTACAACACGGCGTTTTCCTCTCCAACACCAGAGGAGCCGGACAATCCAAAAGCTCTAAAAGCAATCCTTTTAAAACAGAATGTTTTTTTCAAGACACACTTTTCCGCAGCTCCCCAAAAATACCCTCCTGGGCCAGCCTGTGTGTGACGACAGAGAGACTCCTGCCCCCGGGAGTGGCCCAAGGTGCGTCCGTGGCTCTGCATGCCAACCTCCGCTGCCCCGCTGTCTCTGTGCCCTGGCACAGGCCTCTGGCAAGGCTCCCACCCACCTCCCCAACTGGTCCCTGCACCTCCCAGCTTCATGCAAGCCCCCAAGCTCACCTGCTGCCATTCACCCACACACAGACCTCCAGCCTAGATCGTTCCCTTTTAGTATTACTATGGTGAAAACATGAGCAAAAGACAGGGAAATAAATTCGTTATCCCAACACGGACGTCCATCATCTAGCTACTTCTAATCTATGCCTGTTACAATTATAAGCACAGACTGCAGACAGTTTTGTATCTTATTTCTCCCTACTAGTTATACACAGACTTATGTCTTTTCAATGGGCAAAACGCTTACCAAAGAGTCAAACGGTCTTATTAGTGCATTTTTTGATTGTTCCTAATTTTTAGCACCTTTATCACCAATTCCAAAGACCACATTTTCTCACACTTTAACATCTCTGAAATCTGGATGTGCCTTCCAATTGATCGGTTTCAGTGTATCGTCACCTTGTATCACAGTAAGTGGCAGCACGCGCTTTTCTCCATAGCACATAAAATCACGCGCATCTACAATCAGTGGTGTCTAACGTGCTGAGAAACGTGGTGCCATAAATTATGCGTTTTCATTTTTATGGGTTTCCTCTCCCATAAGTGAGACGACCAGCCTCGAATATGAACATTGTCACGATTCTTGACACACTGTCAAAGTTTCTCCCAGTTATATGGGTTGACCCAGTTCCTCGTGATATGGTCGAGTGAGCTGGTTTCACCACAATGCAATCAGCAAGGAGCATTTCCACGTTTTTTCGGTTCACCACATTTAATAGGAAACTAAAATGAAGGAAAAGTACGAATTGTTTTTACTTACCTTTCTCCGGTACTAACTTTCTCACTAACAAAACCTGGAACTCAGGGAGCGCCTCTTATAATAGTTGCTGGGGTCATCAATTTGACAAGGACAAGTTCACCATCGTTATCATTCCACAGTCCTGGAGGCCCTCGCATTTGCTTCTTGGACTCTTCCCCACTCGCCCCTGCGGCTCCCCTGAGCCTCCAGTCCTGCCCCGGACAGCTCCACCTGGCCAGGCCCCCAGAACCACGGAGGGAACAGCCGACACAGCACTCAACGCTTCCTCTCCACCGTGCCCCAATCTTCCCAACCAATGTCCCCCCAAGCCCAACAAACCTGCACCCCGGATATCAAGGACAGAGTTTACTGTCCCCCTCAGGACGGCCATATGATATAGGAGGCAAAGCATTTGGGTTGAAATTCCACCTCTGCCACTTCCTAGCTATGTGATCTTGAGTAAGTGGCTATACTTCCCTGTGTCCAAGTTCCATTAACTGTCAAACGGGCGGGAAGGAAAAGCCCTGGACCGCTCAGTCTCTGCCTAACGCTGTGAGCCCACTGTCTCATCGCATCCTCCTGGCAACCCGTCGGGGAGCAGAGGTGGTAAATAACCTTTTCGCCATTTCCCAGATAAGGAAACTGAGGCTCAGGGAGGTGAAGGCCTAATGACACGTAGTCATCAAAATGAAGGGCTGGGATTCGAACTGCTTGATTCAGATTATCAGGCTACCTTGAGGTTTTGGGAAGTCTTTCTAAGGTGTTTCACCTTTGTGACTTTTAACACTTTGGCACAGTGGAAACACCCTGCGTAGGTAATCTCTCTCTACCCTGTCTGAAACACCAAACAGAATGACCTTCAAGGCTGGGAGTTCCTAAATGCTACCAAACCACCAGAATCGGTTTACCTTTTCATCCCGCGTGGACATTTTCCTGTTGCTCCTGGATCTGAAAAATAAGAAAACGTTCATGCAGATGTCATTCTGCAACCATGTGCCTTAGTGTGTGCTTTACAATCCTTCCTACAAGTTAGTTGTAAGTTAAGTTAGTTTTAAAGATGTCTGAAATTAGTATTGAGCTCAAAATGTATGTAGAAGAACATATGTCCTGGGTACACAGCCGAAAGGACCGAAACAGGCAAACAGATACTTGTCCATGGGCGTTTCTAGCAGCACGCCCACAAGAGCAAGAGTTGGAAACCACCCAGGTGTCATCGATGGATGAACAGATGGACACATCCACACAAGGGGATGTTATTCAGCCGTAAGAAGAAATGAAGCACTGATACGTGCTACGACACGGATAAACCCCCGAGACGGAATGCTCCGGGAAAGCAGCTAGACAGAGAATGTCACGTAGTACATGATTCCATTGATACGAAACATTCAGAACAGGCAAATGCAGACACAGAAAGCAGACTGGTGGTTGCCAGGGGCTGGGGGAAGGGAAGAATGGGGAGCGTCTATTTATTGGGTATGGGGTTTCCTTTTGGGGTGATGAAAATATTCTGGAACTAGATAGAGGTGTTGGCTGCTGATAAATGCCACTGAATGATTCACTTTAAAATGGTAAATTTCACAGTATGTGAATTTCATTCCAATTAAAACGGATGGACACTGCAGAGTTGGGGTCGCTCTGAAAAGCAGCAAACAATTCAAGTGTCCCCCGCCAGCTGTCGGGTCAGTCAGTTACTGTGCATCCGAGCAGTGGTGCTGCCAGTGTGGTTGATCCTCACATGGACGGGGAAAGACCGCAGCCACAGAGAGCAAAGGCATCGCATCGCAGCCGACTACAGGGTGACCCCATCTATGGGGGCGGGGAACATATGTGCTTTGTTTTTGGCCTGCAAGAATACAGACAAACTCTTCGCAGTGGGTTATTTCCGGAAAAAGGGGCGTGACCTATGTGTGGGGCTGGGCGGGTATTTTCCTTCTCTGCTTCTGGGAGGTTTGAACTTTTACAATGACTATATGTTATTTTTGAAGATTATTTTTAACAGAGGTGACATATGCATGTAGTAAAAAATTTAAATACAAAAAGATATACTATGACAAGTTTCCCTTCCAATCCTGTTCTTCCCCGAAGCAGTCACTCTCCCCCGTTCCCTGTGCAGCCTTCCAGGGTATTCTACACCTTCACACATACGTACCCCGCCCCCCTTTTTTCTTCCTTACACAAATGTGAGCCCACACACTGCTCTGAACTATTTCCCTTTAGGGAGTGGTGGGCAGAATAACTCGCCCCTCTCCCCCAGCAAAAGATGCACACGCCCTAACCCCTGGAACGTGTGCGTCACCGTATGTGGCGAAGGACTTTACAGATACCGTGAAGGATCTTGGGACGGAGAGTTGTCCTCTCTTATGCAGGTGGGTCCGTGTAATCGGAAGGGTCTTTTTAAGTGGAGGCTGGAGAATTAAAAGATGTGAGGACAGAAGCAGAGGCTGGAGTCCGAGAGAGATCTAAAGATGTCACGCTGATGGCTTTGAAGACGGAGGAAGGGGCCAGTCCGAGGAATGTGGGCACCTCTGGAAGTCAGCAAAGCCACGCTAACCACCTCCCCCAGAGCCTCCGGAAGTAGTGCAGCCCTGCCTTGATTTTGGACCACCGAGACTAATTCTGGACTTCTGTCCCCCAGAACTGTAAGATAATAAATGTGTGTGTTGTTTTAAGTTTGTGGTCATGTTACAGCAACCGCAGGAGACTGACAGTGTCTCAGATCGGTCTCTGCCAGGGTGTTGGACATCAAGTGCATTTCTTGTAATGGCTGCACGGGATTTCCCTGTAATTATGTGTTCAGTTCCACTCGCAATGAACACTTAGGTTGTTTCCCAACCTTTTCCTACCCCAACGTTCCAACGAATAACCTTGCGCACCTTGTGTTGCTTCTATAATTAAAAAAAAAAAAATTACCATTTTGAAAAAAATATTCACAAAGGCTTTAAAAAAAAAAGTTCTTTCTCTCCCCACAGCCCCATGCTGAGGGCACAAAGGACTCTCAGAGTTCCTTGCTGGTTGACTAACAGAGCAGCTTCTGCAACCAGCAGAGTTTAGCTCTGTATGTCCCCGTCCCAGCCTGCTCTCACGAGAGGGGCTCAAGTGGAACCATCCCCTTCCACACAAGCGAAGGAAGAATTAAGGTGCCATGGAGATTTCCTTCCTTCACAAGACAGGACGTGGAGCTACCACCCACATAGAAAACTACTCGGCTTCACCAATTCAAGCAACAGAAAACTTAAAATTACCATGCCCTCCCTCATTAAACTAGTCAAAACAAATAAAAAGGATAAAACACAATGCTTGTGAGGCTGCAGGCAAATTTGCACACACTGCTGAGGATGATTTTTCTAAATAGCCATCTGGTAATAAGTGGCAAATGCCTTCAAAATGATCATATCCTTGCCTTAAACATCTCAGTTTGAAAATTATATCTCAAAGAATCATTAGATAGCAAAAAACGTATAATACAGACAATGATATATACAACTAAGTTGGATATTATGGCTAAAACCTAGAAACAGCCCTCAAGCTGACTTTAGGAAACAACTGAGAAAGGAAGAAGGATATTAGGAACAATGACAAATTTGAGGTCTACATAGAAGTGTAGAAAAAAATGCTGTTAAGCAATGAGAAAAAACATAAAACTCTAATGGTTGTTTTACACACTGCTTACAATTGAAGAAACTTATCTGAACCTTTCCTAGGTGCCAGGCACTGTGCTGGGTTCTGGGAACTCCAGGGTGAAGAGATAAGAAAAAGGTGAGGGCCCTGGTGGGCTTACGTTGTCGGTGTGGAGACAAGGAACCAAGGAAACATGAAAGCAAAATCACACCCCCCAGGGCTCAGTGCTGGCAATAAAGAAAACCAGAGGACTGTGCTAGACTGCAGGTGAGCACAGCTCCTTCAGGTGGGGAGGTCAGGGAAGACTTCTGAAGAAGTGATATTTATGGCGTTCCCCAAGTTACGGGGGTGAGTCACAAGACAACTGTGGGGAAGAGCATTCCCAGGGAAAGGAAGAGCATGTGCACTGTGCACAGGCCCCGAGAGAGCAAAGCACTTAGGAGGCGGCGGCGGCCAGGGTGATAGCAGCGGAGCAAGAGAGAAGAGTCAATTGGGTAGAGAGCATGGTAGGCGATGCTGAGGATTTGGGGGGCAGAGTCAGGGGCAAGGAAGCCACGAGGTGGCAAGAGACGATGGCGGCCTGGACTTGGGAGTAGAAGTGGGTTGCAGAGGAGTGGCCAGTGTAGGACGTGCTTAGGGGTAGAACGTGCTGCCGGCCCAGACTTGGGGAGGTGGGAGAAGACGACAGAATGGAGGATGCCGGCTCCCAGGGTGCAGGCCCGAGTGACTAGGAGAGGAGGTTTGGGGACAAGAACACTGGCTTCCTCCTTCTTGCTAAACCAGCGGTGGGGAAGGGCTGGGGCTGCAGAGCAGTCCTGGACTTGTGCAAGCCTCAGCCCCGAGACTTTCAAAACCCTGCCTTTACCAGCCTTTCCCCCAGGGGAGTCAGAGGCAAGAAGTTGCTGCCCACAGCCTTGGTCTTAGCCAAGAAGCATCTAGAATCTAGATGCTGATGGGGCTCTCCGGAAACACTGCAGATTTCAGATGGTCCAGGGCAGAGAAGTGCTTTCCCAGGAGCGGGGATGGGGGTGCTCAGCAGTAACCTTGTGCTGGGTGCTGCCCTGAGCCTTTCCCCCAGGCACCTCAGTCTTCTCAGCAAGCCTGTGAGGTAGGTACCATGCTTAAGCCCATGGGACAGATAAGAAAACTGAGGCACCAGGCCGGGCGCGGTGGCTCACGCCTGTAATCCTAGCACTCTGGGAGGCCGAGGCGGG